>NC_061817.1:38468366-38789200 GCF_021462225.1 Girardinichthys multiradiatus
GGATGCCCGCTGCTCCAGAACTCCGCCCTCAAGGTGACCAGTTGCTCCTCTGGTTGATGTGTTTACCTGCACACAGGATAGTTTTCTTCAGTGAAACTTCTGGTTGGCTCTCATTATCAGTGGATCCACCTGTGTTTGTGCTTGCAGGTGAAGCTGAGTTCCAAACAGACTCCTCACTTCTCTTCTGGCAGAAACACTCCTCTGAGCCATGCCCGCTGCCTGGAACTAGCCAATCACTGCCTGGGCTTTAATGGCTGGACCTGTGACATCATCACAGTGAGAAACACACACCTCACCTGTTAGTCCAGGTGAGTGAGAGTAAGCAGGTGACTTCCTGTCTGTGTTTATCTTTAACAGCTGAAGGAACTCACCAATGAAGAAGAAGGTGAGGATGCAGAAGATGAGGGTGGAGTCAGACAGAGGATAAGGTTCGGCTGTATGATGAAGCTCAGCTTCCCTCAGCATGGAGTGATGACCAGAGGAGCCGCAGTGGTAGAGGAGAGCTTCACCTGTACAGGTGAGGAGGAGACGGCTCCACCTGAGCAGGTGGAGGTGAGGTGTGTGTTCTTGTTTGCTGGTTGTAATAGCACCTTTTAATAATTCAACCAGTTATTTATATTTAACGTTATACTGCAAAAGCAGATCGATCCTGTGATAAAGGATAGCATACAGTCAAGTTAAAAAGAAAGGACACCCCTCTCTAAATCATATGTTCTGTAACTTGGGCTGTATTCACACTTGCCACTTTTGGTCCGCTTTAAACGGACCAGAGTTCGTTTCCCTCCTTGGTCCGGACCTTCTGTGCAGGTGTGAATACTCTCAAGCGAACCCTGGTCCGGACCAAACAACCAGACCGAGACCCACTTTTTGAGGTGGTCTCGGTCCGCTTCCAAACGGACTCTGGTGCGGTTCGCTTATAGTCTGAATACAAACCGGCCCCGATCCGAAACAACTACAAAAAGCGTACGTCTCTTTGGACATAAAAAGCCACCATAGCCGGTAGCAAAGGTGTGTGTTGTAAGGTAAACATACCTGATAAGCTGTGTTGCTTAGCAACGCTACCGGCTTGTTGTGGGACAAGGCACTTAGAGAACGTCGGCGTTCAGCACGCGTTCTCTGACGGGGTTCCAAAATTATAAATAGAACGTCTCAAAGTCTGTGTTGAATGAGCTGCTCTTCAGCCTCACAATAATATTGCAGCTTTAATAACGGCATAAATATGCAGAACAGAGGAGCTGAACGCAGCACGTCTACAGATTCAATTCAATTTTCAATTCAATTCAGTTTTATTTCTATAACACCAATTCACAACACATGTCGTCTCAAGGCACTTCACAACAGTCAGGTTCAGTTATTTATTCAAATTGGATAAAAAGTTTTTCTATCTAAGGAAACCCAGCAGATTGCATCCAGTCAGTGACTTGCAGCATTCACTCCTCCTGGATGAGCATGTAGAGACAGTGGACAGTCACTGGCGTTGACTTTGCAGCAATCCCTCATACTGAGCATGCATGTAGCGACAGTGGAGAGGAAAAACTCCCTTTTAACAGGAAGAAACCTCCAGCAGAACCAGAACCAGGCTCAGTGTGAGCGGCCATCTGCCACGACCGACTGGGGTTTGAGAGAACAGAGCAGAAACACAAAGAGAACAAAGAAGCACTGATCCTGGAGTACTTTCTATGGGAAGGAAAAGTAAATGTTAATGGATGTAGCTCCTTTAGTCGTTTCACCTAGAAAGAAAGAACAGATAAACTCTGAGCCAGTTTTCAAGGTTAGAGTCTGAAAGAGAGAACATAGAGTTAGTTACAGTAGAAGCTCAGTCAGTAGCCATGTCTAGGAGAGAGAAAGGGTTAAACACTAAAAGACAGGGCTATGTGGATCATCTGTAGAAGGTGAGCATTAAGTTGTTGGCAGCAGAAGCTCGGACAATGCCCCTCTCCAGAAAGGTGTCACAGGGAGACACAGAGCCAGGCCAGGTGTAGCTTCTAGGAAGAGAAAAGAGAGAACAAAGTTAAAAGCTGAAATAACAGCAAATAATGCAAAATTGGAGAGTAGTGTGAGAATGTAGCAGAGCAAGTGAAAGTGGTCATTATGTCCTCCAGCAGCCTAAGCCTATAGCAGCATAACTACAGAGATAGCTCAGGATAAACTAAGCCACTCTAACTATAAGCTTTATCAAAAAGGAAAGTTTTAAGCCTAGCCTTAAAAGTAGACAGGGTGTCTGCCTCACAGACTAAAACTGGGAGCTGGTTCCACAGGAGAGGAGCCTGATAACTAAAGGATCTGCCTCCCATTCTACTTCTAGAGACTCTAGGAACCACCAGTAAACCTGCAGTTTGAGAACAAAGTGCTCTGTTAGGAACATATGGACCAATCAGATCTCTGATGTATGATGGAGCTAGATCATTAAGGGCTTTATATGTGAGGAGGAGAATTTTAAATTATATTCTGGATTTAACAGGGAGCCAATGAAGGGAAGCTAAAATAGGAGAAATATGATCTCTCTTTTTAATTTTCATCAGAACTCTTGCTGCAGCATTTTGAATCAGCTGAAGGCTTTTAACTGCATTTTGTGGACATCCTGATAGTAAAGAATTACAATAGTCCAGCCTTGAAGTAACAAATGCATGGACTAGTTTTTCAGCGTCACTCCTGGACAGGATATTTCTAATTTTGGCAATGTTCCGGAGATGAAAGAAGGAAATCCTAGAAACCTGTTTAATATGGGATTTAAATGACATGTCCTGGTCAAAAATAACACCAAGGTTTTTTACTTTATTATCAGAGGTCAATTTAATGCCATCCAGGTTAAGTGATTGACTAAGCAGTTTCTTTTTTAAAGACTCCGGTCCAAAGACGACAACTACTGTCTTGTCTGAATTTAGAAGCAAAAAATTTAACGTCATCCAAGTTTTTATGTCTTCAAGACATGCTTGTAGTCTACATAACTGGTTGGGTTCATCAGGATTCATGGATAAGTAAAGCTGAGTATCATCAGCGTAACAGTGAAAATTTATCCCATGCTGCCTGATAATTTGACCTATTGGAGGCATATATATAGTGAAGAGAATTGGCCCAAGTACTGAACCCTGTGGTACTCCACAATTAACCCTGGGGTTTAAAGATGATTTATCATTTACATGAACAAACTGGAATCTGTCAGACAGATAAGATTTAAACCAGCCTAGCGCTGTTCCCCTGATCCCTACAGCATATTCCAGCCTTTCTAAGAGAATATTATGGTCGACTGGATCAAATGCAGCACTGAGATCTAACAGAACCAGAACAGACACAAGTCTATTATCTGAGGCCATAAGAATATCATTAGTGACTTTCAGCAGAGTTGTTTCAGTGCTATGATGAGCTCTGAAACCTGACTGAAACTCTTCAAACAGGTCATTGCTGTATAAATGTTCACACATTTGATTAGCAACTATTTTCTCAAGAATTTTAGATAAGAATGGAAGATTGGATATAGATCTGTAATTTATTAAATAATCTCGATCAAGCGAAGGTTTCTTAAGTAAAGGTTTAATTACAGCCACCCTAAAAGCCTGTGGTTCTGATCCATTTACTAAATATAGATTAATCATGTCTAAAATGGGGCTGGTTATCAGAGGGAACACTTCCTTAAATAATTTGGTTGGGATTGGGTCTAACATACAAGTTGAAGGTTTAGATGAAGCTAATATTTCTGATAACTCAGGAAGCTCCACAGGATCAAAACAGTCCAAACACAGATCAGGTTCTACAGTTATTTCCAATGTTGTCTCACTAGATGAGGATGAAGTAATCATCTTTGGGAGTATGTCAAAGATTTTATTTTTAATAGAATCAATTTTATTTAAGAAGAATCCCATAAAGTCTTGACTGCTAAGAGCTAAGGGAATGGATGGCTCAACAGAGCTATGACTCTGTGTAAGTTTAGCAACTGTACTAAAGAGAAACCTAGGATTATTTGTGTTCTCTTCTATTAATGATGAGAAATAAGCTGTTCTAGCTTGGTGAAGTGTCTTTTTATACAACAGTAGGCTATTTTTCCAGATTAAGTAGGAATCCTCTAGGTGTGTAGAGCGCCATTTTCTCTCCAATTTTCTAACATTGTGCTTTAAAGTACGCAGCTCTGAATTAAACCAGGGAGCTAGCCTCCTATGAATAATTACCTTCTTTTTCAAGGGGGCTGCATTGTCTAATGCATCACACAATGATGAAACACTATGAACCAGAGAATCAATTTGTGAAGGGGTAGAAACAGAATTATTGCCCTCCACTGTGCTTTTCAGTGATAATGAGGAAATTAAAAGTGGAACAGATTCTTTAAAGGTTGTTACAGCATTGTCTGATAATGATCTACTATAATGAAATTTTCTTTCAGGTGTGGAGTACTCGGTTAAATTAAACTCAAAGGTTATTAAGAAATGGTCAGACAGGACAGGGTTATGAGAGAATATTGTTATGTCTTTACACTCAATGCCATACGTCAGCACAAGGTCCAGAGAATGAAGACAAAGGTGGGTAGGTTTGTTAATGTTTTGAGCAAAGCCAATTGAGTCTAAGATAGCATTAAACGCTATATTTAAGCTATCACTTTCAGCGTCTACATGAATGTTAAAATCCCCCACTATAATAACTTTATCTGTATTTAACACTAAATCAGATAAAAGGTCTGAAAACTGATCTAAAAATTGAGAGTTAGGGCCTGGTGGACGGTACAAAACAACAAACAGAAGTGGTTTTAATGCTTTGCAATTTGGATGAGGAAAACTAAGGATTAAATATTCAAAAGAGTTGTAGCTATTGATTGGTCTGGGACTAATCAATAAATCAGACTGAAAGATGGTTGCTACTCCTCCTCCTCGCCCAGTATTTCGAGGAATGTGAAAATTTAAATAATTAGTAGGAGTTGACTCATTTATAGTAACATAATCCTCTTACTGCAGCCAGGTTTCTGTGAGGCAAAATAAATCAATCTGATTGTTACAAATCAGGTCACTAACTAGCAAAGTCTTTTTGAAGAGAGAGATCTTATGTTCAGTAAGCCACATTTAATTGTTTTATTTTTCTTTTTAGTCTGTGTTGTGTTTATTTTTATTAGATTTTCCTGATTTCCTCCTTTTAGATTATTTTTTAATATATTTAATTTTGGCCGTGGGCGAGACACTGTCTTAATAGGGTAATGGGTGGGTAGTAGTACAGAAGCTGCAGAGAGGAGTGTTAAACTACGACCCTGCTTCCTGGTCTGAACCCTGGGTTGTCAGAGTTCTGGAGAACTCATAAATTCGGTCAGATTCCTAGAAAGAAGAGCAGCTCCATCCAAAATGGGATGAATGCCGTCTCTCCGGATCAAACCAGGTTTTCCCCAAAATGTTTGCCAGTTATCAATGTAGCCCACATTGTTTTCTGGACACCACCTAGACAGCCAGCGGTTGAATGACAGCATGCGGCTAAACATGTCGTCACTGGTCAGATCAGGAAGGGGACCAGAGAAAATGACGGAGTCCGACATTGTTTTAGCAAACTTACACACCGAAGCAACACTAACTTTGGTGACCTCCGATTGACGTAACCGGGTGTCATTACCACCAGCGTGAATAACAATCTTACTGTATTTACGCTGATCCTTAGCCAACAGTTTCAGGTAGGATTTGATGTCGCCCGTTCTGGCCCCTGGCAGACATTTGACTATGGTCGCTGGTGTCTCTAGTGCCAACTTTCTGACTATGGAGCTGCCAATTACCAGAGTTGGCTTCTCAGCGGGTGTGTCACTGAGCGGGGAAAATCTGTTAGAAACGCAGACGGGTTGGTGGTGACCTGTGGGCTGGGATCTAGGACTATGCTTTCTACGTACCGTCACCCAGCCGACCTGAGGCCCCGGCTGCGCGGGCTCTGCTGGAGGACAGCTACGGTGAGCTACCCTCGGTGGCTCCGCGCTGGCTAAGGGGCCTCGGCTATCTGCTGGTTTTTCAACAGCGCGGAGCCGGGCCTCCAATTCTGACACCCTTGCCTCCAAAGCTACAAAAATGCTACATTTATTACACGTCCCATTATCACTAAAGGAGGCAGAGGAGTAACTGAACATCTGACACAGAGCAGGAGAGAGGAGGAGACTCAGAGAGAGAAACAGCAGAACGGGTAGCCATGATGGAGCTAAAGCTAAGCTAGCGACCCTTTACCACTACTAGAAAAACTTGTAAAACACGGAGAGTTTCCAAACGTTAAATGCAGCAACAGAAACTAAGTGTTTTAACGTGCTTATGTATTAGAACAAGTAAGAGATATTATAGTAGAGAGAAATCAGATCAAACGAGAGAGCTTCACACACCAAACAATTCACAATAGCGAAAACAGGAAATGACGTCACCCAGAGCATCCAATCAGTCCAGAAAATCAAAGAGAATTTTTGTTGGATCTGTTTTCCTACATTTCCAGGTCTGTGTTCTGTCCTGCCCCCGTCATTTCTGTCCAATGGGAGGTATGAACGTCACCCGCGTGGCTTTGTTTACAAGTAATAGTTCACTTGTAAAAAGTACAAAGTGAAAACAAACCGCACCAAATAACAAAAATAAAGTTCACATTTGGTCCGGACCAAACTAGCGAACCAAAGGACTTTCCTGGTGTGAATACACCCTTAGATGCATTTATGGTTCAGGGTGTATTTAGTTGTTTTAATTTAATAAAAAACTGACATATTAGAAACTTTAGTTTGTGGTTTTGTACATATTGGATTAGATTTGAAGAATTTCACAAACTTTTAAAGACCAGAACATTTATATATTTACACCCTGGAACAGATCAAGGGTGTACTTCCTTTTACCTATGACTACCTGCTTAGCAACAGTGTTTAAATGATTATTGAAGAAATCAAACTTGAAACTCCTTAGGAACCAGCACTTATTCATCCACCCATTCATCCACCCGTTCATCCACCCATTCATCCACCCATTCATCCACCCGTTCACACACTGACAGTGGTGTAGCTACAGCTGCCCTGAGGCAGACTGACAGAAGTGAGGCTGCCATACAATCGGCGCCACCGGGCCCTCTGGACACCATCAGCAGGCAAGGAGGCTGAAGTGTCTTGCCCAAGGACACAACGACTGAGATGGACGGGGGTTTGAACCGGCAACCCACCATTACAGGACGAATCCCTACTACTGTCGCCCCACTCATAGAACCTGACTGTCAGTCAACAGCCAACGGACCAGACTGGTGACCGCGCTGTGTTGGACATGAGCAGAACCTGCCCAGCTGATGCGAGGGTCCGGTTTTCTTTCAGGACCGAGTTTTCTAAGAACATCAACCCATCTGCGCTCCTCTGTGTTCATAATGCTTTAATCCAGCAGTTAAATGTTGAACAAGAAGGAAAATGTTCTGCAGGTTCTCTGATGGAGGAGGATGGAAAGCACAGAACATTCGAGCACCTGTCCCTGAGCTGGATCTGGTTATACCGAGATCCTCACAGAACCTGCTGGGGAATGATGATGTTTACATCCGGAGCTGATCTATGGATCCGTTCCTGCTGCTTTATGTTGCAGCAGAAACTGGGAACAAAGATGGTTTCCTTGTTCCTGCGTCTCAGAGGTCAGTGAGGTCAGTCCAGTCAGCGTCCACATGAGAACCTTTGCTGTTCTATATTTCTGTTGCAGAGCCTCTTTCTGCTTCTGTCAGGGTTTGGTTCTGCTCCAATGTTTAGCAGAGCTTTATGAGACAGTGGCGTTTAGCTGAGCTCATGCTGATGTCTCTTTGTGTGTGCAGGTCCAGAGGTCCTCCTGCAGAGACGCTGTAAGCTGCAGAGGTCGGTCCGTGAGAAAGCCCTGGTCCAGGCCTTCTCCTCAGTGCTGCTCATCCTTCTAGGTACCACACATGTACTACAGTAATATCACACTAAAACATTACAGTAATACTGAGGTCTTGTTATAGTGAAACCACAGTACTGTATGTGAGCTGATCCCAGATCTGCTGCTGCAGGTAATGGTAAAGTGATGGTGGAGCTGAAACAGACCTCAGATCAGTTAGAAGCTGATGAGACTGAAGACATCCTGCAGGTAAGCTCACGTGTACTCACCTGGCTCCAGGTGTGTGTGTGTGTTCTTGTACTTGTTGCTGAGTGAGAACCATTTTTCGTATTTTTATCGCAAAGTGAGGACATTTTCCTGGTCCTCACTTTTTCAAATTCCGTTCTTGGGACAGGGGTTAGGTTTAGGACTAGGGTATGAATTGAGTTATTGTTAGGGTTAGGGTTAGGTATTAACTGGTTAGGGTTAGTGTTAGGGTTAGGGTTAGGTATTAACTGGTTAGGCACTAAAAATCAAGGAAAATGAATGGAAGTCAATGGAAGTAACCAAAAAGTCCTCATAAAGATAGTAAAACACGGATGTGTGTTTGTGTTTGAGGTGAACGAGTTTTCCCTGTCAGAGTGTCCTGCTGATGAAGAGGAGGCTGAGGATGAAGACTGGGATCTGACCGTGTCTTAGACTCTCTAGTGATTGTGAATTGGACTGAGCTTGTTCACAGAACCGATCTGAGGTCAGCTGCAGCTCTGATAAGCTTCCTGTTCAAAGAATCAGTTTGAGCTGAAGCTGTGCTCTGATTGGCCCGTTCCTTTCAGGTGTGTCTGGTGGACAACAGAACCTGAGATGAACTGAAGCTGTGATCTGGTCTGGTGTACCTGACTGGGGGACGGTGTACCCAGGGCGCACTCAGAGAAGAACATCAAACCCGGAATAAAAATGTTTGTTTAATGTCTAATAAATTAATTGTTATAATAAAATTGTAGTGGCTGAATTAAGTGGTTGGGCGTCAGATTTTTCCATTTACAATAACAGGTGTCTTCTCACCTAGTTGATTAAACTAAGTTATGCTCAGAGTGACAGAAAAATATAACATCTCTCCCCACGTAAGGGAAATCAGGCAACCAAGAAAGAAAAACTGATTTCTCTGAGCATGGAGGTGAGGAGAACAACTGAACTAACACACAGGTTAAGGTAACAGCAGCAGCCGGAGGGGAGGAACCTTGTTGGCTCTATTTTTGTCTTCTAAACATGTAGAGATCTAATGGTCAAGTGAGCATAGGGCCCCAGAAATGTATCCTACACCCATGGCTCTTATTGGCTGGTTCTGCTCGGGTGTTTCAGATAGAAAACAGACTCTTGAGATGCTGAAGGATTTTATTTCTGAACAAAACTGGTACTGAAAGCTGGAGATAAGGAAGGCTCTTGTCTTCGGCTCATCCGGGGCTGTTCATCCGCCGGGACCTCACCCCCAGTTCAACAGCTTCTGCCTCCCAGCTGGGGTGAAGCTCAGGGATCCTCCAACCACTACAAAGCCCTGCATGCAGGAAAGGCCACAGAGGGCCAGACAGAAATTGGTTTAATAACAGGAAGTAACGAGTAGAGAGACAATGCTGGAAGTAAAGGTTTGCAGAAATATTTAGCGAGGTGGTCCTAGTGCCAACTTCAGTGTCTTTAGCAGCACACAGATGATCATCTCAGTATCTGTGGGTGGATAACTGACAATTCAAGACCTTTACAATAATTTTATTGACATAAAATAGTTTGATATCAGGTGAAAAAGACTAAATCAGTTAATTCTGATACCTGGGATCATAAAGCCATTCAATGCAATGGCTCATTGACCCCAGGTACTTAAACTCACCCACCTTGAGTACCTCCACCCATCTCCCTTTCATTCACATCTGGACTTCCTTCCGTCAGAGCTGACCTCCACCTCTCCAGGCTCCTCGTGGAGAGGTGGAGGTCAGCTCTGACACAATGTTCTCTGCAAACATGGTAGTCCATGCGTACTCCTGTCTGACCTCATCTGTTAACCTGCTTTGATCTGATCACATCTGCCCCTGTACCTCACACCTCGCCACTGTCTTAGTGTTCTGCAACAACTGACATACATTACATCCGAAGTGCTCTTTCTCAGCTTGAAACTAAGCTGATCATCACCGTTGACCTTCTTAATCTAGCTGTGACTACACTCTTGGTATGGACCATCAGATCTATTCTTCATACGGCTTCATCAGGAGCTCAGCTATAAGGCTGAGCTCCTGATGAAGCCGTATGAATATGGATGAAACATCTGAACGTTCTAACCTCACAGTCAGAACGTAGCTGCTGAATTAACAGATTCATTTAACTTAAAACTTTAAATTAAATCCTCCTGGATCAGAATGATTGCTGACTGCCTCATACCAGCGACCTCCAGGATTAATATTATCATCTTTCTTCTAGCCCAGGATGAATTCCTTACCACAGAGGACTTAATGAGCTAATTACCTCTATTAGAAAGATTGGATGAGAACCAGCTCTTACCAGTAAACTCCCAAGGATTATTAGTGTCATTGGATTTGATTTTCTGTATCATTGTAATGTTTTTCCTCGTGTACAGCGCTTTGAGTGCCTTGTTGCTAATAAGCGCTATATACTGTAAATAAACTTGACTTGGTTAATTGAGGAACCGTTGTCCAGACTCAGAGAAGAAAACATTTAAGTAAATGTTTAACAAATCTGGATCCAATTAACAATAATCCACATTCTGACCTGCAGATTGATTTCTAATTAAAATAGTTTAGTGTTCCAGAAAGACTCACCTTTTCATATCGGATGTTTCCCTGGGTGAAGTTCACTCCTTCAGGAACAGGAATCTTCACTTCATTACTAAACAAGCCTGCACAAACAGTTTATGTTCTCAGTATCATCACCTTCTGAAGCTGTTTTAATGGATCTGTCTGTAGCTGGCTGGTTCTGGATGACTGCCTGCTGTGCTTCATCCGTCTGACTCTAAGCTTCTGCTCAGCTGGTCACCTAATAATAACATCTCTGTCCACACTTCTCCTTCGTGGTTTCAGCTGCAGCTTCTATTTTAAACTGGTCAGAAATCTCCAATTCACCACTGTCTGTTTCCACATCAGAACCGGGTCGGCTGAGTTTTACTCAGGTTTTCTGAAGGTCTGCCAGAGGGTTCTTCTTTTCATCCAGTTTGCGTCCAGATTGTCTGGTCATCATCACCCATTTGTGAAACCTGAACAGCACTGTAACCCTGCAGTTACCAAAGTCAAGGTTAGTACTACGTTTTATTCAACTTGTGGCAACAACTGCCCTCAACTTAGTAGGTTGCTGCAATGAACCATCGGACAGACAGCAGATCTGGGTCAGGAGTACCGCTCTTGACCACAAGAGCATGAAAAGCAGGAACAAACCTTAGGACACTCATTTCCAGCAGAAAAAGTATGTCTGACAGTCCGGTCTTTCAGGAACAGCAACAAAGCCAACAACACTCTGCTGCAGGACCTAACATCAGCCTTCAGTTGATCATCAAGATTTCAAGTGTACAGCTGGCAGCTCTTTGGGAATAGTCGGAGCCCTTTTGAGGTGGAATCGGTCATAGGTCAGAGGGGAGTGGTGGTCAAGTGGTTAGAGCAGGAGGTTTGCGTTCCAGAGGAGACACAAGGGCCCGGGTTCGTATCCTACAGATTGCTACTCTGGCTCTCTGAGCAAGACCCTTAGCCCCAGAATGCTCCCTGGGCGCTGCACAATGGCAGCTCACTGCTCCCTATAAGGGATGGGTTAAATGCAGAGGACAAATTTTGTTGTAATGTACATGTGCAATGACATAAAAATCATGGACTGGACTAGAGATGAATGGAAAGCAGCCAAGATCCTAAGAGAAACTCTGGAAGACTTTTAGAAAGCCTGGAGAACTGTTGACCCAGGTTAGTTTAATGGATCAGGACTGGATCAGGAGGGTTTAATCTGCCCACTCTGATGTGTCTAAATATCTCTGTCAGAGGCGGAATGAATCTGTGAATGAATCTGGATGATTGAACCCAGACTTTCTAAGTCTGAAAACTGTACTTGTGTTGACCTCCTCCTGAGGTTGGATCTCTGCTGGTCAGCCAGTGTGTTTGCTCTCCATCATCTCACCTGACAGGAACGCTTTGGCTCTGTTGTTCAGCAGAGCATTCAGAGGTGCCACCTGCTCAGCACCAACACAGAATTCAGTATTCAGTGATTACTGCAGGGAGGTCAGAATGTGGTTGCAAACAGACGAAGAAGAGACATTCTTACCAAGAACCGTTTAAAAGCATTGCTGGTTACTAGTCGACATCTGGAAAAGAGAAGAAACTGTTTCAAGTGTCTGAAAGGTCCAAGAACCCTCCATGTTCCTGTGTGTTCTCATACCTGACATCTCTAGAAGGCAAAGTAAGACGGTTTCCCTCAACAGTAACCATCAAGCTGATGGGGCACACCTGCAGCAGAAATGGAGATAATTAAGAGGAAGAGTATGGTGGTCCACCTGAATCTCCTCTGTGGGTCTGTTTGTGTTACCGCAGATAAGGAGAAGACATTGGGTGTTCGAGTTCCAGGAGAAATGACCGTAACTCTGGGTCTCATGTTGAAGAAGACACCATCACGCGTGATGCTGATGCTGGGTACCTCAGTGATGTTCACCTTAGCTTCAAGAGGTTGTTTCAGGTTCCACGGTTGCTGTGAAAACACAGCATCATGCTTCAGTCCTGGCTTCAGAAGGACTGATACTGAACAGGAGCTCAGCGATGGATTCCCCCTGTTTTCGAATATCATCAGTATTTTTTTTGGTATAAATCTGATTCTACTCACTGTGAAGAACTGCTTGAATTTTAAAATGATCTTTGAAGCCGTTGAGTTTATCTGGCATAAAAGACGAAGGATTTCTTAATCTCAAACAAGAAAATTATATAATCAGTTTAAACCTCGTCAGTTTTCTCTGCCGATGTTTTATCACGCCAACATAATGGAGCTTCTCCTCACCTCAGTGAAATTTGTCTCCATGAGTCCTGCTTCATAGAGGGATCTGGCAGCAGAGTTGAAGAAAAACTCAGAGATGCCCACGTATGCCATCAGGGCGTCCTCTGTGAAAACCGGCTCCATGCCACCATTCGCCATAGGAGGGGGCTGTGGCTGCCTGTACGCCTGGACCTGGCACATATGACACGCTGGATGCTGTAATCATGAAACTAACAAAACTGACTGAGGAACAACATGCCAGCATCCATCAGCTCTGACAGGTTGTCACCCCGTTCCTCAATGGTGAGACCAGCCTGCCTCGTGGTAACCCCTTCCAAGGTCTATTCAGTGCTGGGAGTGCTGTCTGGCGTTACAGCCAGTCATCATCTGTCTGCTGACCTCTCACTGGTCTGACTGTCCAAGTCAAATCTCTAATGACTGAAATAGACATTTTCTTATTAAAGGCCAAATTCAACACATGGGCAAATGACTGTTTGTGTGGATCAGGTTTGTTTATTTGATGTAAATTGAAAACATGTACATAAACTCAATTGATTATTCATTTTAATCTTTTAATAAGTAATTCAGCATGTCCTACTTCTGAGTCACCCTGCTCTCCGCTGTGAGAACAACCACCTCCACTGCTGCAGTCAGCGGGATTTCACTCACCTATAATCTCCCCTATTTTAGCGCTCTCCAGTCTCTCCAGTGTCTAAAATATCTAAAGCAGATGCCCAGCAGTTGTTCCTGCCCTTGTTTGAGCTCCTCATTACAACCATGTTGCTGTGGCACGGATTCTCCTGTCTTGCCCTCATCTGACTTCTACCAAGCTTCTGATCTCTGGACATCAACTCTGTTTCTGTGCCCTGAACACCCAGCCTAACCCAGCCCTAAGGTATCTTATCTCTGCCTCTTCTTGCATGACCCTTGGCTGTCTCCCTACTAACCCTCTGGGTTTCACTATCCAGAGGTGTTAGGTTTTGGTTTTCCTTTGTGTTCATGTTCTTTAGCATTTTTGCTTGGTTATGTTCAAAAGGTTTTGCCATATTCTGTTTAATTGTTCCCTTTTGGGTTTTGCCACATCAGTTCTTTCTATGTGCTCATTGTTAGGTGTATTCCTTTAGTTCATTCTGTTTTGTTTTTCTTGAAAACCTTTTTTTTAGTTAGCTTCCTGTTTGAACTCAGTTTGACATTTTTCTTTTGGGTTTCATGTCAGAGGCTGAATGAATTGTTTAAGAGTTCCAGGTGTGCTTCTGCATGAGGTTTCTGACTCACACAGCACAAAACTGATGAGCTGCTTTAGAATCATAACTAAGCATAATTAACAGAAAAATAGAGATTAACACATTTTTAGAGTCAATGTTTTGTAAGGAATCAAATAGTTTTTTATATTAAGATTTATTACCTGTAAATATGTGTTCATATTGTCCATCCCTTCAATATATATAGGAAAAATGTGACAAGTAACTGCATTTCATGCAGGCTGCAAGTTGAGATGTTTGTGTTTCCAGTAGGATAAAAATATTCAGTTTGTCTTCAGTATTTTGTACCGTACAGAGGTAAGCATGTCACATTGATAAAACCCTGAGCATCCGTAATAAACCCTCCTCTATTTAAAATAATAACCCAAAGATTTAGTCATTTTTTTTCTCACTTTGAAAGACATGTCCAGGCTTGTGGTTGTTACTTCGACGTCTCTGGTTAGGGAATAGTTGAAGCCGATGCCATAGTTTGGAAGGAGCTCTGCTACCATTGGAATTGTGTTTAGCTTCCTGTTGACCAATAACGGGCCGATTACCTTTAGTACGGGGCAGAACTGTAACCAGAGAGTATAGAGAGTCCTGTTAACCTTCCTACTGCTCAATAAACACTGGCTGCTTTTAAAGGTGGTTCAGGTATATGATCTCTGGTCAGCAAGTAAGTGTCATTTCTAATTAACTTCAATGTGACTCAACATTCAGGTTCAGAGAGATGGAAACAAACCACATTGTTCACAAATGGAGCCAGAACCCACTGAACTATCGCCTTAATAATCCTGGAAACAAGCAAGAAAGAAAGAAATTAGAACCTTCACAGACCCAGAATCTATAGTCCAGATGACGGTTACCTGGGTAGACTCGTTCCAACAAATCTTATTCGGTCTATTGAAGCCTGGCAAGTCCTCATGTTGGCTGCCAGTCTGTTTTCATTCCTGGTCAGACCAATTTCCATGGTGGCAGACAGGCCTGTAATGCTGACTTCAGCGGGTAACCTGCAACAGCGTTACAGACCACTTCACTCACAATGATCAGGACCATGGTCAAAGCTTTCTGAAATCAGATAAGTCTGCTTTGGCTGCTGCAGCTTAAAGTGAAATACTAAACACAGCAGGAATTTGACTTTTAGTGGGTTCTTGTGGAGTAAAGTCTGAGGAGTTTAATCATTTCCTTTCTGCTTTGGATCAGCCAACACATCACTGACCAGATTATCTAAGGACATCATTAGATCTGTTTGTTCACTGATGTTACTGAACTCCCCAACAGTTTGGACCCTCAGTCTGCTGCTTCTGTCAAACTGGACCAGACTGGACTGAGTACTTACCAAGAACAATTGGTGCTGTTAAAGTTCAAGGTAAAGCTGAAGTTCTTGATCATGAACTGGAAGCCGTAGTTCTCTACGAACTGCAGATGAGCTTGATTGACGCTGACCTCAGTTAAGTTCACACTGAGCACAGAAGAGAAGAAAAGACACTTTGATGCAGTTCATGTTTAAGATGTTCACTCACTGAGCTTCATGAAGAACCGACCCTCCAACCAGAACCTGAAGCTTCCTTTTCATCATCATTTTGAAGAGAGCAACCGATGAGGTGTTCCTCACAATGAGGCCTGATTTTCTAACCCAGTTCAACTAATTCCAGAACAGATATCAGCTCTTAACAATGTCAGAGTAAACTGATTGGTCCATGTGAGTTGGTCTTCAATGATGGACTCTAAAACCAACTCAGCTTCTTTTATAAAAGTTTTCTGACAATTTTCACTGAAGATTCTTTAAATGGCAACAAACGTTCAGTGTAAGTTTTAATTTAGACTGTGGAGCCAGACTCTGGAATGTCCCTCTTTAATGGAAATCTGGAATCAGACTCCGAAGTCAGATTCTTCGTAATCTGACTTTAATATAAAAAATTTGAGATCTAGGATCAGATTCTAGAATTAGAGTTAAGAATGTAATTTTGCAATCAGACTCAGACACAAGGTTCTGGAATTAGATTCCTGTGTTAGATCAGTACTGTGGTGGGCAATCTGGAAACAGACTGTGGAACGGGACTCTGCTGAGAAATCTTAAATGATAAGACTTTTAAATCAGACTTTCTTGGCACTCTAGAATCAGACCGGAATCAGAATTTAATTTAAAATCGAACTGTGAAACCAGCCTCTGAAATCAGGGTGTTTAGTCATATTGGTTGGCACTCTGGAATCAGTTTGTTGAACTGGACCTGAATTAGAATTTTAAATCGGACTCTGTAATCAGCCCCTTGAATCCTACTGTAGTTCACACTCTTGAATCAGACTCTTGTTGGCGCTCTAGAGTCTGACTGTAATCACACTCTTGAACACTCAGTCATCAGACATAAGACTGGTTAGTACTCTAGAACCAGACTTTTGAACTCTTGAACTGGACAAAAATCTGGAATTAGACTCTTGAATCAGGCGCTGGTTACTTTAGTGGAATCAGACTTTATGTCAGTGGGCGTTCAGTCGAGCTCGTCTCTTACTTGCTGACATTACAGCTCCAAAACTGGAAGCCTTCAAACGTTCTTCCAGCCATGTCCTCCTGGAACATGGCCTGAGCTTCATCTCTCACTGTGGAAACACAAACAGCTTCATGATGTTACCAAAACTCTAGATACCTGTTCAATAACCAGAATTTACAGCTTTGTTTCCATGTTTAGACTGTAGGTCATCTTACACATGTTCATGGCGTGGTTGGTGATCCGGACTTTCAGAGCAGCGGGATCGTCAGCTCTGATGGAGGAAAACATGAAGATGAAGAACAGGAGGGAGCATTTATGGGAAGCCATCCTGATGACTCCTGGAATGATAGATGATAAATTATTTTTAGAGAATCAGCATCTTCTTCCTTGCATCTGGTATCATTTTCGGATTCTGGCCAACACTGTGTTACTGGTCTGAGTCCAGTTTAAGGCACTTGATCTGTTCTAAGAATTCCCCAAATGTTCTCAGGCCAGACCGTCTGGGTTCTGATCAGTCTGAGGAAGGATCAATCAGGACTGATCAGTAAGGTGGACATCTTCAGCCGCTGGTCAGAACGTCTACAGAACCACAGCAGGAGTTTTATACTCCTGATTCTGCATTTTAATCACAGCAGTAACTGTAAAAGGACATTATGTTTGATTCTTTATGTCCTCTGAGTGTGTCAGAAGTTTCTCCAACCAGCAGGCTGGTTCCATCTGCAGAGCTGCAAGTGTTCTCACAACCCACCTTTTTGCTCAAATGGAAACAGAAACATAAAAACTGTTGAACAAGTCAGGCTGGATGCCATGAAGAACAGAAAGATTAGCTGTTTTGGGTCTAAATTGACTTTTAATATCTGTAAACTCATCTGTGGAACCAGACTAACTTTATTAACTGTTTTATTCATAATCATGGGAACAAGAGTCTGAATAAAGTGATGAAAATTCTGAGGATAATTCCTCACTCTTGTTAGGAAAAGTGCTCCCAGAATCCCACAGGTATTTTATATCCATGGTTGTATGGAGGGGTGGAGCTACAGGGGTGGCACAGGCTTTCATTGGCTACTTTGGAACCTGACTGGACACTTCAGGTGCCACAACATCATAGAACATGTTTATCTTTCATATCTCCTACGTCTCTGAGACGTCAGAGACTCTGGGACCTTCAGCTAAGGTTAGCTTGTGTAAGACCTGAATGGCAGTTTCATACAGCTGACCAGAGGTTATTTATTCAGACCTCTTAGTTTGGTCCACATGGTAATCAGCAAGCACATGATCAAGAGCATGAAATTCATCAAGTAAAGTATGTCAGTTATCTTTAGTAAGTAATCTGGCAGTCTTCTTTGGTTTGTGCGGACCTTGGGCTGCTGTGGCTTGCAGAGCCAAGTCCACCTGTCATTTGCTGCTCTTGGGTGCTGCAGGCTTCCTATCGTTCTCGTCACTCTAACACCTGTGCAACTCCAGGTGACAAACTCTCTCACATATATCTGTGCACAAATTAACTTATTTATACACAAACGGTCAACCACCCACCCACACGGCCCGACACGCAGATAATCCAGATGGTTGAAGATCTTTCCAACACGGGTTTCTATTACATCAATGAGACAGGTCTACTTTGATGCTGGATCCAACCTTGATTTAAAAAAAGGTTATCACTCAATTCGGATTTCCTCTTGAGATGTCCTTTTTGTAGAGTTAAACTGCCCTGGCACATGTAGGCAAAGAGCTTCTCTGTGGATATGTTTTATTTACATTTACCTTGTTACAATTCATTTGACAATTTATACAGAACATTTTCTTGTCAAGAGTAAAGATGGAAAGGTTGAACAAAAGCTTCTACCAACAAGCCGTTAAAGGCCACCGTCCTCCCCCACAACACACAACCACACACATCCGGAATGATTAACTAGACGAATACTTATTACATTATAAAATATTTCCTAAATCATACAGTGTTTTTGCAGCTACATGTACTACTCCGGCAGGGCTGCCCTTTGTCGCCGGTCCTGTTCATAAGTTTTATGGACAGGATTTCTAGACGCAGCCAAGGGCCGGAGGGGGTCTGGTTTGGGGACCAGTGGATTTCGTCTCTTCTTTTTGCAGATGACCTGGTGCTGCTGGCCCCCTCTAGCCAAGACCTACAGCATGCGCTGTGGCGGTTCGCAGCCGAGTGTGAAGCGGCTGGGATGAGGATCAGCTCCTCCAAGTCCGAGGCCATGGTACTCGACCGGAAAAGGGTGGCTTGTCCTCTTCAGGTTGGAGGGGAGTTCCTGCCTTAAGTGGAGGAGTTTAAGTATCTCGGGGTCTTGTTCACAAGTGAGGGAAGAATGGAGCGGGAGATCGACAGACGGATCGGTGTGGCTGCCGCAGTAATGGGGGCGCTGTGCCGCTCCATTGTGGTGAAGAGAGAGCTGAGCCGAAAAGCAAAGCTCTCAATTTACTGGTCGGTCTACGTTCCTACCCTCACCTATGGCCATGAACTTTGGGTCATGACCGAAAGAACGAGATCCCGGATACAAGCGGCTGAAATGATCTTCCTCCGTAGGGTGGCCGGGCACTCCCTTAGAGATAGGGTGAGGAGCTCGGCCATCCAGGAGGAGCTCGGAGTAGAGCCGCTGCTCCTCCACATCGAGAGGAGCCAGTTGAGGTGGCTCGGGCATCTATACCGGATGCCTCCTGGACGCATTACTCTGGAGGTGTTCCAGGCACGTCCCACCAGGAGGAGGCCCAGGGGACGGCCCAGGACACGCTGGAGGGACTATGTCTCTCGACTGGCCTGGGAACGACTTGGGCTCCCCCTGGAGGAACTGGAGGAGGTGTCTGGAGAGAGGGACGTCTGGGCGTCTCTGCTGAGTCTGCTGAGTCTGCTGCCCCCGCGACCCGGTCCCGGATAAGCGGAAGATGACGAGTACGAGTACGAGTAGTTGAAGATAAAACTGTTTATATGCCATATGCTCAAGACAGTCATAAAATGCTAAAATCTTAGAAATTGTTAAATGCAATTGTGTATTATTTCATGGAAACCTATTGTTGTCTATTCCCATGGAATTTTGTTCTGATCCCAGTTTGGTCCAGTGACTCTTATGAAATATGACTAATTATGAAACTTGATTAAAACAACTGTAAGTGACCTCCTGCTGGTAGATTTGAATAATTTTAGTCATAAAACCAAATTCTCTTAGACTATCAGTGAATTATGGACATTTCTTTAAATTATAGGTGGTCAAATTGGGTGCAGAACATCCTTATGGCGGTTTGATACCGACAGTCCAGTTTGGACTTGCTGAAGCCAAATACCAAATGGATCTGTCTGCCACAAGAAATGAGCAAAACTGTGATGGTATGAAATGTTCAGTACCTGTATAAGAGACTGTTGGAGCGTGCATTATATATGGAAGAGTTTACAATTTAACGTCATTACCTGCAAAGAGTACACTTTGATGTATTTTTGTTTTAGTGCAAAATGTTTTGTCTGCAATTGTCATTAAAAGTGAACCTTTTCATGATGAATAAAGTGTTTGGAACAAAAATAATGTTGCTTAAACCCAATATTATCACATTCTCCTGCCCTGACTCTAACAGATACCCACCAGCAGGGTTGAAAGCTGTTTCACAGTTGAAGCTCTTAGTTCACATTTGAATATACGGTCCTGCTTATCTGTCCTAAACGGAGTACTCCTAGTTTTACATAGAGACAAGCTCTCTCTGTTTAAATTTGTATTCTCTACACCCAAAGATGCAAACGTTTCTCTTACACAAAGCTACTACTTTTATCTTTTTTACTTTGGTTCATTATCATAAAATGTCAAAAATTATTTTTAGAAATAATCATTTATGAAGCGTATTTAAAAACAACAAATGATTAAGAGGCCACCGTCCTCCCCCACAACACACAACCACACACATCCGGAATGATTAACTAGACGAATACTTATTACATTATAAAATATTTCCTAAATCATACAGTGTTTTTGCAGCTACATGTAGTTGTCTGCTAATGTTTGAAAATATATTTTACCCAGATATGCTGCTTTTCAATATTCTGCTGGTCCAGAAACCCATTTAGAAAAAATCAATTCAAGACAAAGCTGTTGGAAACGTTTAGATTTTAAGAATAGATCTAAATTTAAAATGTACCTCCATCAACAACTGTTTAGAATATGACATTTTTGTATTATTTAAAATGGGCATAGCTGAAACTCATTGGGGTCAAGGGTTCCCCCGCCACTGAATCCTGCATCACAAGCTCTTTATAGACATGATAAAAAATAAGCGCAACAGCTCTTATGCGTTAAAAAATAAATTCAATTATAAGGTAAATGGAGACTGCAGACCTGGAATACAATGGAGAGGTGGTTGGTGGTCCAAAGCAAAGGTTGCTGGTGAACACAATCTTGCAGGTCAGTTAAGTTTCAAAGCAGTGTTGGATGATGGTTGTTGAGTTAGAGTCAGTGACTCTGAAGTTGAAATTAGGAATTTATTGCCTTTCTATAGAAAGGCCACACCATCCCAACATTAAAATACAATTTAGCCTTATTTGCCTGAAGTGACAGAGGTCCAAATGATGGCATCAGGGGGTTTTAACTGGGGAGGGCGTGTTCAGGTCGTTAGTGGACTTCGACTGCTTTCCACTGACCACTACCAGACGGTGAGCTGGCTCCGATGGTGGGGGAGGATGCCGGTCAGACCTGGCAGACCCAAACTAATCTTGAGTGTCTGCTGGGAACGCCTGGCGGAGTCTCCCGTGAGGTGGAGCTTCAACGTAAGATAACATATTAATTTAATCTAAACCTTAGTTTTGTTTATTAGTAACATTTTATTTTGTGAAATATTTTGTATGTTTTATTAGACACTGTTCTAATGAGTTGTAAACCGTCTTTGGCCTGAAAGCTTTCTGTATATCTCTTTATCACTTTGTACTAGTGATACATGTTTTCTACAATCACTTTAAATCAATGTTAATATTTTGTTTTTTGCCGGCACTTTGTATCGTGTGCTTGCATTTAAAGACCGGAGTCTTTAAAAAAGAAACTGCTTAGTCAATCACTTAACCTGGATGGTATTAAATTGACCTCTGATAATAAAGTAAAAAACCTTGGTGTTATTTTTGACCAGGACATGTCATTTAAATCCCATATTAAACAGGTTTCTAGGATTTCCTTCTTTCATCTCCAGAACATTGCCAAAATTAGAAATATCCTGTCCAGGAGTGATGCTGAAAAACTAGTCCATGCATTTGTTACTTCAAGGCTGGACTATTGTAATTCTTTACTATCAGGATGTCCACAAAATGCAGTGAAAAGCCTTCAGCTGATTCAAAATGCTGCAGCAAGAGTTCTGATGAAAATTAAAAAGAGAGATCATATTTCTCCTATTTTAGCTTCCCTTCATTGGCTCCCTGTTAAATCCAGAATATAATTTAAAATTATCCTCCTCACATATAAAGCCCTTAACGATCTAGCTCCATCATACATCAGAGATCTGATTGGTCCATATGTTCCTAACAGAGCACTTTGTTCTCAGACTGCAGGTTTACTGGTGGTTCCTAGAGTCTCTAGAAGTAGAATGGGAGGCAGATCCTTTAGTTATCAGGCTCCTCTCCTGTGGAACCAGCTCCCAGTTTTAGTCCGTGAGGCAGACACCCTGTCTACTTTTAAGGCTAGGCTTCAAACGTTCCTTTTTGATAAAGCTTATAGTTAGAGTGGCTTAGTTTATCCTGAGTTATCTCTGTAGTTATGCTGCTATAATCTGACTGAACTGTTCAATGGTTACGATTAATTGGAATGTATGAACCTGACTGTTGTGAAGAACCTTGAGACGACATGTGTTGTGAATTGGCGCTATATAAATAAACTGAATTGAATTGAATTATTCTATAAAATAAGATTATTAGTTGAAGATGCCCTACGCCAGGGTATTGGAGAGGAGAGTCCAGCTGATAGTCGAACCTCAGCTTCAGGAGGAACAGTGTGGTTTTCGTCCCAGCCGTGGAACACTGGACCAGCTCTATACCCTCTACAAGGTACTCGAGGGTTCATGGGAGTTTGCCCAACTGGTTCACATGTTTTGTGGACCTGGAGAAGGCATTCGACTGTGTCCCTCGTGATGCCCTGTGGGGGGTGCTCCAGGAGTATGGAATCGGGGGCCCTTTATTAGGGGCCATCCGGTCCCTGTACGAGCGGAGCAGGAGTTTGGTCCGCATTGCCGGCACTAAGTCGGACCTGTTCCCAGTGCATGTTGGACTCCGGCAGGGCTGCCCTTTGTCGCCGGTCCTGTTCATAAGTTTTATGGACAGGATTTCTAGACGCAGCCAAGGGCCGGAGGGGGTCTGGTTTGGGGACCAGTGGATTTCGTCTCTTCTTTTTGCAGATGACCTGGTGCTGCTGGCCCCCTCTAGCCAAGACCTACAGCATGCGCTGTGGCGGTTCGCAGCCGAGTGTGAAGCGGCTGGGATGAGGATCAGCTCCTCCAAGTCCGAGGCCATGATACTCGACCGGAAAAGGGTGGCTTGTCCTCTTCAGGTTGGAGGGGAGTTCCTGCCTTAAGTGGAGGAGTTTAAGTATCTCGGGGTCTTGTTCACGAGTGGGGGAAGAACACAGCGGGAGATCGACAGACGGATCGGTGCGACTGCCGCAGTAATGGGGGCGCTGTGCCGGTCCATTGTGGTGAAGAGAGAGCTGAGCCGAAAAGCAAAGCTCTCAATTTACTGGTCGGTCTACGTTCCTACCCTCACCTATGGCCATGAACTTTGGGTCATGACCGAAAGAACGAGATCCCGGATACAAGCGGCTGAAATGAGCTTCCTCCGTAGGGTGGCCGGGCACTCCCTTAGAGATAGGGTGAGGAGATCGGCCATCCGGGAGGAGCTCGGTGTAGAGCCGCTGCTCCTCCACATCGAGAGGAGCCAGTTGAGGTGGCTCGGGCATCTATACCGGATGCCTCCTGGACGCCTTCCTCGGGAGGTGTTCCAGGCACGTCCCACCGGGAGGAGACCCAGGGGACGGCCCAGGACACGCTGGAGGGACTATGTCTCTCGACTGGCCTGGGAACGACTTGGGCTTCCCCTGGAGGAACTGGAGGAGGTGTCTGGGGAGAGAGACGTCTGGGCGTCTCTACTGAGTCTGCTGCCCCCGCGACCCGGTCCCGGATAAGCGGAAGATGACGAGTACGAGTACGAGTACGAGTAGTTGAAGATAAAACTGTTTATATGCCATATGCTCAAGACAGTCATAAAATGCTAAAATCTTAGAAATTGTTAAATGCAATTGTGTATTATTTCATGGAAACCTATTGTTGTCTATTCCCATGGAATTTTGTTCTGATCCCAGTTTGGTCCAGTGACTCTTATGAAATATGACTAATTATGAAACTTGATTAAAACAACTGTAAGTGACCTCCTGCTGGTAGATTTGAATAATTTTAGTCATAAAACCAAATTCTCTTAGACTATCAGTGAATTATGAACATTTCTTTAAATTATAGGTGGTCAAATTGGGTGCAGAACATCCTTATGGCGGTTTGATACCGACAGTCCAGTTTGGACTTGCTGAAGCCAAATACCAAATGGATCTGTCTGCCACAAGAAATGAGCAAAACTGTGATGGTATGAAATGTTCAGTACCTGTATAAGAGACTGTTGGAGCGTGCATTATATATGGAAGAGTTTACAATTTAACGTCATTACCTGCAAAGAGTACACTTTGATGTATTTTTGTTTTAGTGCAAAATGTTTTGTCTGCAATTGTCATTAAAAGTGAACCTTTTCATGATGAATAAAGTGTTTGGAACAAAAATAATGTTGCTTAAACCCAATATTATCACATTCTCCTGCCCTGACTCTAACAGATACCCACCAGCAGGGTTGAAAGCTGTTTCACAGTTGAAGCTCTTAGTTCACATTTGAATATACGGTCCTGCTTATCTGTCCTAAACGGAGTACTCCTAGTTTTACATAGAGACAAGCTCTCTCTGTTTAAATTTGTATTCTCTACACCCAAAGATGCAAACGTTTCTCTTACACAAAGCTACTACTTTTATCTTTTTTACTTTGGTTCATTATCATAAAATGTCAAAAATTATTTTTAGAAATAATCATTTATGAAGCGTATTTAAAAACAACAAATGATTAAGAGAATAAGTAGACTTGGTAAATACAGTAAAAGCAGACAATGTTTGACACGAAACCTCACGCAGAAGAGCAAATAACTCCTGCTGTGTTGAACGCCAGGGAATAAAGAAGCAGTAAACTGCTTTCCTTCACCGCTGGTGATGTGATAGATGAAAACCTGACAGCAACAGTGGAGGAGTCGGTATGAGCGCCAGCCTGAGATGCTTTCAGAACACTAGAAAACTGATGCAGTACAAGCTGAGCTTCATTTGAACCCATCAACCGACCTGAATGTTGCTGCTGACCACGTCCATCCCTTTGTGATCACAGTGGACTCATCTCCTAATGGTTACTTCCAGCAGGATAATGGACCATGTAACAAAGCTCAGATCATCTCAAACTGGTTTCTTGAACATGACAATGAGAACTGAACTCCAATGACCTCCACGGTCACCAAAGGACCTTTGGGATGTGGTGGAACAAGGGGTTCTCATCATGGAGTCTTTACACCACATTGATGAATTAAGGCTGTTCTGAAGGTAAAATGTGGGTCTGGTACTAGCGAGGGGCGCTTCATAAAGTGGCTGGTGACAGTGGAGAGTTTTTCCTCTCCACTGTCGCTACATGCATGCTCAGTATGAGGGATTGCTGCAAAGTCAACACCAGTGACTGTCCACTGTCTCTACATGCTCATCCAGGAGGAGTGAATGCTGCAAGTCACTGACTGGATGCAATCTGCTGGGTTTCCTCAGATAGAAAAACTTTTTATCCAATTTGAATAAATAACTGAATCTGACTGTTAGGTTAGGATTAATAGGAATGTATGAACCTGACTGTTGTGAAGAACCTTGAGACGACATGAGTTGTGAATTGGCGCTATATAAATAAACTGAATTGAATTGAATTGAAACTGAATTTAAAAATAATAAGACTCATAGTAACTCATTATTTTGGCATCAGTCTCTTTTGACACACCTGCAACGGGTGCAGGATTCTGCAATCGTTGATGAGTTGTGGTGTCTTGACCGTGATGAACTGGGCCAGGGTGTACCCCGACTCTTGCCCAACAACCACTGGAGTTAGACACCAGAAACTCTGCAATCACAAGCTGGTATGGACAATGCATGGATTCTGTTTTGTAGACATTGTGTGGCTCCAGCTCTTAAGTAATTTATCTTTTGTCATTCAATAATTTTTCGGGGTTTCAGATGATTTTTGTTGTTTTAGTAAACGTAAATAAAGGTTTATTAAGTGTTTGACATAAAAAAGGAAGTAGTGTTGCACCAATTCATTCATTCTAAACAAAGTTCACAGCTTTAACATGAACATAGCAGATGAATTCTCATTCATCTGCTATGTATTGGCTGACAAACTTTTAAAATATTTATGAAGGTCATGATGTCACTCACAAAAGAGCATATCAGTAATGCCCTGGCCAAGCATATGTAGACTACCTTACCACTTCTATCCTGTTGTTTTTGCTCACAAAGTATTTTTTTATGACTAGATTCTCAAAACAGCTGCTCTCAGCCACCCGTTTTAATGGTTTTGTCATCAAAATGACTCTGACCAAGTCCATGTCTTTATGAAAAAAGGAGGCAGCAGCTTCTTCCATCAGGAGGATGCTCCATGCCACATTGCAGAGATGCTTCCAGAATGGAGGCCATATTGAAGATCAGTCAGAAGTCTTCTGGGGGCCTACATACAGTGCATCAACATCACGGTCACTTTAAGAGTCTCTGCAGTCCCACACCAGTATGATAATAAACCAGTGAATTATAAAAAATACTTTAATATCATCAACATACAGACAACACTACAGTGAATACTTTTACACACAAATAGGAGCTGCTGTCAAAAATTACAAAACTGTAAAGTCATATCTACAATGTGAATAACACTGGACCAGGCAGCACTTGAAGGCAGCAGGACAAATTTACAGACGAGTCATGAAGGCAGCACAAACGGAAACGCTGACCCTGTGGCAATATCTGGTCCTTAAAGGACCATTCCACTGTTTTATAAGGTAGCCCTTTAAATTCAAAAGCTTCCTTTTGATCAGTTTTAGTTCAGTAATCAGTGTCTGATTGACCTTTTCAGATGGCTGAGGACCAATCACACACAGGTCAATAAAATCTGACCAATAAGAACACTTTAGGACCTCACAGCTCCACCTCTGAATGCACTTATGGTAAACAGGTGAAGCACATGACAGCAGACTGGCAGTGTTGATCAGATTTGGTCCGGTTCGGTTCAGTTTGGTATAATTCAGGATCTGTTTCCATGGATACCAGAAATCTCTCAGTGAATTTCAGTCCAAATAGTGACCCAGTGTTTTTGGCTGTTCCTGTTCCGGGTCGAGGTCACCTGATCCTGGATCAGGAAACCGTCATCGTCCACGTGCTGATGCTGCTCAGCGCTACCCATAATCCTTTTCTGCTGGAGCACCGCTGTCTGCCACGCCTCCTGACGAACAAAGAACCGACACTGCAGAGAAAACAGAAACATTGTGTTTTCACACAACCGCCGGGGACAGATGAGTCAGTGGGCAGGTGAGAAGATTGACAGGTGAGTGTCTGGACAGGTAAGTAGGTGAACGGGTGAACGGGTAGGATTAGGGCTGCAGTTAGAGAGCAGGTAAATATGCAGAAGGGATTTTATTATTCAGAGACCAAACAGCCTAAAAAGACTTAGCTTTATGCTAAACCTTCTCTAACCTTTCTGAAGTGAACGTTTCAGTCTTTAACACATCCACATATTCTCTGATTGGTTACAAAGACCTACTGGGTGTGGCCTCAAAAGTGTCACTTCCCATGGAATTTGATCTACTGACAGATATTTTCCAAAACATAACTGAATATTGAATATAACAATCTGTTCATCAGTGAAAGATGAGTTGTTACTCCGACCAGGAATGGATTTAAAAAGAGACAGTTTGAAAGAACAGTGAGGTAGAATGAAACACCTGCAGAAAAACAGCCAGCAAGACAGCCAGTCAGTTCTTAGGTAGCAAGCAGTCAGTAAACAGTTTGTAAAGCAGACAATAGGCACTACAGCAGGGCTCTCCTGCAGCAGCCAGTACAGTCAGTAACCAGCCAGTAACTAGTCTCTAAGCTGTCAGCAACATGTCTGTAAAAAGCAGGCTGTAAGGATTGAAAAGCCACTTAGTAGGTCTTAAAGCAGAGTTCATCTGCAGCTGTTAGCTGTTTGTAACCAGTAGGTAAGTGGTAAACAGCCAGGCAGTGGTGCTTACAGGAGGTTTCCCTTGCAGCCGTCTGTGCAGTCAGTATCCAGATTGTAAGAAGCCAGTAAGCAGTAAACAGCCAGTCAGTGGTCCTTACAGCAGGGCTCTCCTGCAGCAGCCTACCCACCCTCACAGCCCCTCGGTCAGCTTGACCCTGTCAGACGGCTGGCTCTTCATGTGGGCCCTTTGGGTCTTGGCCTGGTACATCTCCCTGGTGCTGGCTCTCTTGAAGAAGCCACACTGAACAGCAGGGGGCAACATAACACTTTATGGGGTGAATGATGTCATGGGGATGAAATAATGAGGCTGTCTTATTTGGTCAGTGGTGGATCCTGAAAACTAGCTCCAGGCTTCACTGCAAACCTTCTGTTCACATGTTGCAGCTCAGCTTACCTTCCAAAGGAGAAGGCAGATTACAGCCAGCAGGAGCACTCCAGCCAGGACTGACACCACTATGATCCACAAGGGGGCGCCAAAGTTCTGCTGCAGTCCAGACTCTGGGTAAATGTTGACATCAATCTGCAGACATGAAGCAGAGACTCAGGGAACATGCAGCAGGTCATCAGCCGGTAATGTGAGCAGCAGATTGGTACCAGTAAGGGGGACGACTTCATGTTGATGGTGCTCTTGGTGGTCTTCAGCTTCAAAGTGGCCTTGCCTTGAACCAACACACTGCTCGCATCGCTGTAGTCCTGAAACACAAGAGGAAGCTTACTAATCTGTGGCCACTAGAGGGCAGTAAGACACAAACTGTAGAGACTCAGTTTCTGCAGCAACATGATGGCACTGACATCTCCTGGTGGTGTGATCCTGTCCGTTTTATTTACCTGGTTTATTTGTCCTGTTTGTGTTTTGTGTTTGGTATGATTTGGGAATATTTTGCACCTCTGGACCACCATATGCGTTGCACAGGAAGTGACCATGACACTAACTGAGCTGTTGAAGCCAGTGAGTGTTGGTAGGACCTGACAGATGATTAGTTCTGGGTGATGGTACCTCAGTCATGGTGGAGTTCCACAGTCGGCTCTTCACCGTCAGAGTTGCAGAGTTGGTCATGTTGAACAGAGGACATGAGAACTTTATGCATCTGGCCCCGCTGCTGCAGCTCTGCAACACAGATTAGGATGATCACTTTTCATTTGAACTCCAACAACCAGAACCATAAACTGAACCACTGAGTCGTTGTCTAACATCCATCAGAAGGTTCTCTCTGTTTGCCTTACAGTGCTAACCACATTTTTAAACAGTCATGTGCAGCTTGGGAGTTTGGAAGCAGCCTCCCACTGACACCTACTGCTTTTCTGGTACTGGTTCTGTCACAGCTGAAGCTCCAAGTTTGGACCACAGGTTAATGTGCAAACCCTCCACTTAGTGGACATATTAAATTGTCCATCCTCATATCTTTACCAGTTTGAAGGTCTTCCTCTGTCTCTGCATGCTGAGGACAGGGAGAGTCTTCCCCTTCTGATTCCTCTCTCCCTCTTCTTCCTCCACCCTCAGGATCCTCATCATCCTCTTCTCCTCATCGGACATCTGAACAAACAGGAAGTGAGTTTATTTTACGGTGCCATAACATCCATTGCTTTTGGTACAAACACATCTAGCGTTTATTCTGTTATTGTGTTATTGTTACTGTTTTTTTGAAAGGAGTGTCTGAGGCAGGAGTTGCCATGGTTACCAGGAGGTTTAAAGGGTTGATGATGTCGTTATGGGTGCAATGAAAATTTGAGGTGCCGTCCAAGCGAATCTCTGTCAGGTACAGCAGCCACTTTCCATTCGTCACCTCCTTGGGCCAATCAAACTCCACCTCCAGGTTGCCAAGGTGACCCAGAGGCTTCCCCAGGACATGAACCTGTTGGAGAACACCTGGTCACACCTGTCCTGTCTCAGGTCTAGAGCAGTTTGTATGGTCCAAACAAACCTGAAAGGTGAAGACTACCAGACTGCCAATGTCCTCGGTCATCTTCATGGCCTGCTCACCGATCACATGACCACTGAAGAAGATCGGACCCGGTTTGATTCTAACAGGACACAGCCAATCAGAAGACAGCTTCAATGAAACTACTTCTATTCAGTTTTGTTTTTTGCTTTGATCCACGAGAACAGAACCTGCTACCGTGAGTTGACCCATTAAAAATAAAAAAACTGATCCTTCTTCAATTTATAGTCACATGATGGCACCATATTACTAACCTTGGTGAGGTTTGTTTTCGCCTCATGAAGCTTTAAAAATATTACATAAAATAAGGAGAATGTAAAATATTTATTAGAACCTTTATTTCTGTGGCCAGATTACAGATAAAGAAGTTAAATAAATGTGAATTAAGAGGTACGGCCATAAAAAGGGTTCCTTTGCATATGTGGCCTCTGGGTTTTCAGTACCAAGGAAAACTTCTGATCAGGTTATGGTTCAGCCTGTGCTTTGTCAGAATGGTGCCTGTTTCCTACCAACTCTACATCAGTACGTTGTGTTGGTTCTTACAAAGTCAGAGCCGCCTGCAGGGAATACTCCACCAGCAGGGAGACAGAGACGGGAGACAGGTGTGACTGCTCACTGAGCCTGAGGACACACAGAGACACACATCAGTATCTCCCTGCACAAACCCAGACAGAGACGTGTGGGTGGACGTCCTACGTGGACAGCCGCAGCTGAGACCGGATCTCCCTGGTGTCCAAAGCTAGCTCAGATGGCTCAAATTTAATGAACAGTTGAACCTGGAACACAGGAGCAGAGAAAAGAGTTTCAGCAGGGTTCAGAAGGACCGTGGTGCTACAGCTGGTACTGAATGGGCTGCAGGACCAGGTCTTTACCTTCTGGTTGCTTCTGAAAGGATTCCCCAGCTGACAGAGAAGAGCGACACCTTCAACAAAACACTCAACAGATCCTGATTTATCCCCCTGAAACAGAAACACAAGAACATTTTAAGAACCTGAACCTTCAGGGTTTAGTCGAGACTCCTGTGAAGCACACCTCTGAGTCCATGTGTCCAGTTAAATGTTCTGACAGTGACTGATCAGGTTAATATCCAGTAAACTGGGATTCATTTGGAAATGGACCTTCTGGTGAGGGAGCCTTCTTTAGAGGTAAAACTAAACGCATTATTTCTGTCTTACTGGAAGATTTTCAGGCTTAGAGCTACAGGTGTGCCCCATCTGTCCAAAGACTAACCCTCCACCACTGACTCTGCTCTGCATCTTCTCCAACCAAATCTTCACCACAGGAAAACAGAAGTTCATCTCCATGCCTTTAGTTGGACTCCAGAGTAAATGAGCGACGGCGGGATGCTGATGTTGAGGACGGTGTTGTGAGCGTCCTCTGCTGGTTGACCAGGTGACGCGGTGTTGCTGACGTTGACCTCCAGAAGTAACCTCCTGATGCTGCTGGTGTAGTTCAGCAGCTGACTGCCGTTACGCCTGGAGACAAATGGATCAACAACAGGACATCAAGAACCTGACTGTGGCTGCAAGAGTCTTCAGGTCCTGCTTGCATGACAAACCCTCACACCAGTCCAGCTGGTGATCTTCATCAGAGTATCATTTCTTCTTCATCTTCATCTCCCTGTTGTATTTCTGTCTTTGTCTCAACAGAGACAGGTTCTGATCCAACCGATATTCTGACATGATTTGATCAGCTGTGTCACTCACTTGGGGAAGGGTTCCTGGTTCTCATCTGTGAACTGGGCCATCATGTGAAGGTTACTCTGACAGACATTATCAGAACCGCAGGCTTTCTGAATGTGGATCTAAATGATGAGGAAAAACAGAAATCAAAGGTTCTAAATGGTTCTGTGTCAGTTCCAATGTTTATACACAAAGCCTGAAAGTTTTCAGTCTAGTTCTACGGTGGATTCTCATCAGTTCTGATGTGGTTTCTGATGGGAATCCAACATTCTACTTCTTGTTAGGTTCTGACCTGGTTCTGATAGGTAATCTTTAATTATGAACTCAGTTCTGTCTTTAATATCTTGTTTGGAGGCTTAGAATAGATTTTTGAACTAGGGAAGATCTGAACCTTTTTTAACCCTTTGGACCTGACTTCTGCTAAGTTCTCACCTGGAACGTATTTCTTCCCCATGGGTTCTGTTGGGTATTATCTTTAATAAGTATATTATTAAAAATAATAATTATTAAACAATAATTATTAAAAATAATAAGTGTTGTAGCTTTAATATCTTGGTTCTGTTGATCCTATTTGGGTTTTGATCAGAATCTGTGGGAACTAAGACATGCTTGCGGAAGAACCTGGAGTTCCCAAAGTTCTGGAGGTTCTGACATTTTTCTTAAAGCTCTGATACATGTAACAGTGGCTGACCTGGGTTCTGATGGGTTGAGGTGTCTGGCTTAGAACGGGGAAGCGTTTTAGGTCTTGGACGATGTTGCTTCTGTTGGGAAGGTTCTCATGCAGAGAGACCTTTAGGGAGAACACCAGAGGTTCCACCACATTCTGGATGGTACTCTGTAGAACACAGATAGACGAACAGAACCTGAGAGATTATTTCATCTAGTTCATCAGAACATGGGTTATGTGTTCAGACGGATAAGAAGATGATCTCAGTGGGAGTTTGAAACAGCAGATCTGATGTGATGATCTGAAATGTCAGACCATGGAGAGACAGCGGGAGCAAAAAGTGGCCAGTTTCAAAAGTGGCATGCCAGATACCACTTTATGCTCTAGGTGCTGCTGGGACCATGAGATCAGCAGATCTTCATGACAAGAGTAGAAGGAAAGTAGTCAAAAACCAAAACGAGGAGGTGACGGAACAAGCCATGATCATGTTGGGATCTGACTTCAGCACTCAGAGAAATGTTTAAAGCTGTTGTTCACCTCCTGAAGGCCCAACATCCACCAACCGTATCTGAAGCGGTCCAACTCAGGAACCCAGGATCTGAGTCTCTAACAGCTTGTTGTTTCTGTTTCAAGTGTGGAGAACCAGGATGTGGACTCTGTCACCAGTGGACTGATTAACACTCGATTAACGTCAAACCAACATTCGTCTTATCTCTCTACCAGTAAACTTCCTTTGACCCGACAGTTTCACTGTTATCAGACACAACCATCAGAACTCTACACAGCAGCACTGGGTCCTCTCCGGAGGTCAGTATATTATCCAAACTCTCAGGTGATGATTAATATCAAAGCTCTGTGTGATTAAAGAAGCAGCATTTAGTCAACAGTGTGAATTAAAGCATTTTTCCTGTTGTCATGTGCAATGAGCTCAGTTGCCAGCCGGTGGCGCTCTCTCTTTGTGTGCATGTCTTACCAGCAGTCCGACTCTTAGGGTTTTACACTTTCCATTCCTTACTGACAGGATGCTGGAGTACACACTCTCTCTGGTGCCATGGAAACGGAGGCGGGGCTTGAGACTGGTGACATCAGCAGTCACAGTAAAGTTGACGGCTGCAAGACAAAAACAGACTAAAGTCACGTTTTAAAAAACACAGATTCAGGTTTAAGAACATCATAAATGTTACAGTTTGGGCCAAAACCTTCTGGACTGACGCTGCAGCTTCAGTTTTCATGACATCTGTGCTGCTGCATCACTTTGCATCATAACAGCCTCAGATGCAGCACACCTGATAAAATTTGATTCAGGCATGTTGGAGAAGAGATGCATCTACAAGCTGCAGGATAGCAGCTCTGAGGACTAGAATTGGGCACTGCTGCCCTCGACGGTCCAGTAATCTCCAGAACCATCTCTTCCTGAACATGGCACTGCAGCATCACCGGTGCAGAGCTCGATCAACATTCATTTGTGACAAGAAGGGCTGCAAAGAAGACAACCTCTCCAAGAGGTTCAAGGATGAACAGACTGATGCAAAGTTCTTCCTATAATGGATTCTCCTTCTCATTGTTTGGGACATCTGCAGAAGAAAGGCTGAGAGCTACCAAGAGTTCAGTGGGGTGCCAACAGTGTTAGCTGTTCCAGAGGTCTGGGTGTCTCCTGCCATGCCCTGAGGAACTCCACCTGTGATTTTTCAGGTTCTGTAGGGACTGTTTCTCAGTTAGAAAGCCAGGGGAAGTTAGATCCGGAACACTGTACTGACCTTCATATGATGATTTAATAATGTGATTAGACTGGTAATTACACTAAATCAGGTTAACTAACCCAGGGCTTGTTCCTCTGTTCATATGAGAAACTTCAGAAAATGTTCATGGAACATGCACACTAAAAACTATTTGATTTGAAATTAAATGAGTCGAAATGTTACTGAGGTTCATGCATGAGGGACGACGGGATAGTTTTACTCTCAGATGATAGTCGCTCTACTTCCTCGGCGACTCATTGATACTTTATTCACCTCAGGACATTCACTCAGGAAGGGGGTCACCTTGGCTCTTATTGGTCAGATTAACGACACAGAAGACACACACTCACACACAGGGCTCGCAGAGTGTGTGTGAGTGTGTGTCGCAGATGGAATAATATCAGTTTATTTCATGTGATTTATCATCCACAGAAACACCAGGACACTCAAGGACACGCCATGATGTCATCTGCCGTGTGGGCGGTGCAGGTTGTCATAGCAACGGGGTGACCTTCCCTCAGATTGGACAAATTAACAGCACACAATAAAGACACACCGCTCATAAAAGAGTGTGTGCTGATTAGCAGCAGGAGCTAATTAACAACACACACAGGAAGCAGCTGTCATTAACGAGCTTGTTGCATCAGTCGGCAGCTGCAGGAGGAACTGACGGAGCAGATCCAGGACCAGTTTGATTGCATCTACATGGGCCTTGAGGGTTAGTCAGAAAACTGCTGGATATTAATCCCTGAAGTTTAACCTTGAAGACAGCAGCTTCCTTGTGAAACAGCAGCAGGAGGTCTGATTATAGATGTTATTTATATTTATATTTCTATGGCAGCAATACCCTGTAGAGAAGTGGCTGTTAAATGTAGCTGGATAGGTTGATGGTTGAGATGAAGAAATATTCCAGTCTGTGTGAGAAGCCGACCCATGTCTGAAGGGCCAAACTCATCAGCATCAGATGACATGTCTCAAAAAGAAGGCCGTTAACTTCAGTTCTAACCCGGACCGGACCTTCTGCTTTCAGTAACCCGACTCTACACCACTCTACTTCAATGTGTCTCTGCTTCTGGAAAAACTGAACCACAGCTTATGTCCAGTGGACTGTGTTGGACCATAGAAAGTGATGTGTCTTGTTCCTAAAATATCTTATTACACCTCACACAAAAGACTGAATGCATGTTTGCTCTGAAAGACAATACAGTGGAATTGTACAGAACATTTAGGCTCCATGTAGTCAGAAAACTGCATTATATGGCTACCTTCCAGGATTGTTCTGCTGCTTTAAAGTGCCTGTGACGCGCTTTTCCCACAAATGTAGAAATAGAAAGAAAACATCTTAATACTGAATGAATTGGTCAATAATTGACATGATATTAGGATTAAAGATGTAATAAAAGACAATTGTGCCACAAAATAAGCATATTTAGATGTTAAATTTTCTGAGTCCAAAGTTGCCTGGAAATGACGTGAAAGGGGAAGTCTCTGGTCATTCATTGTGTGAGCGTCAACGATAAACGGTTCAGGTAGAAGCCAAGTTGTGTTAAAAACAGTGTTAATATGGTGAAACGGTGCATTGCTGGTGGTGGCAGCAACACTACGACAGCAGCCGTTAGTCTGCACTACTTTCCTGAAGGGAAGAGGATCAGAGCTGCCTGGATCAGAGCTGGAAAACTGAGGAGGAACAGATGGGCTGGTCCCACAGCCAGGTGTGATCAGAGGACTTCTCAGCAAACCGCTTCGAACAAGAAAACCTCTGAATTCACCAGAGAAATGATGTCAGAGGTCAGATATCTGACAGACGAAGGAGGATGTTGAAGCCGAGTCTATAGCCTCGCTGTTCACACCATTTGAACTGCTTCATTTTCATTTCATGCATCCAGATGTTTTCATGTGTTTTGTTCTACAATGAGTTCACTGAGAGCAGAGAAGCTATATTTGGTGCATTTAATGTTTAATTGCTCGGTTTATAATACCTTAGTTAACCCAGTAACTGATCTAATTGATCTAATGTTAACAACTGCTAATATAAAGCCAGTTATAAATATATATAAAGCCAGATCTAGTCCGTCTCTAGTGAATTATTTTGAAAATCCGGATGTTGTGCTGCTTCTGTTTCCTGGTGGCCTGGTAAGGTTCATGAATATTGACTCCAGCTGTGCTCCAGCATCCAGCAACAATAGACTGTCTGTGTTGCTGCCATTGTAGCAGCAGTCAGTTTACTGCCACGGTTCCCTTTCTAAGAGTGCAACAAAATCACTAGGGAGTAGTCTGGAAATGCCTTTTTTAGGGAAATTTATGACCATATATCCCAACAACTATTCATTTTAGTGGCAAGAATTTATTTTTAAAATATTTGATCAGTGTTTCCTTTCCATAAATGTAATTGGATTTATTGTGAAAATTCGATGTCAAAAACACTTTAAAGACTTCATATCAAGGATAGTGAACAAATTGTGGACTCACAGATGTTGTTGATGCTTTTTCCAGCATTGAACTTGAAGGAGAAGCACAGCTCCACCTGGATACTGAGAGACAGACTCTGTTATTTAATAATTAACACAATAATAATGATTAAAGCAAACCGGAACAGTCTGCATTTCCTTTGAATCTCACCAGAAGTCACAGTCGTTTGGGTTGACGACATCCGGAGAAACTCTGAGCCTGTTATTCAGCTGGACAACAGGGCGCGATCTGAGGAATTAGTTGGTCAACAGAAAATAAAAACCCGTAAGCTAAAGAAAAAGGTCTGTATACTGTGGTTCAGAGAAACACTCCCATGGTACCTGAGGAGGGCAACAGTATCATCCAGAGACCCCACCAGCAGGTCTGGATAATTGTTCCCATCAACATCCACGCCTGCAGCCAGGGAGTACCCAAAGGTCCTGAACCCAGCAAACACTGTGCTGCCCTGGATCATCTGAGGGGGACAGGTGAGGTGTTACTTGTGAGTCAGACTTAATGTGGTGGAAGGAACCCAGAATGATCATGGTGCTAATTTACTTTCAGGCATAAACTCATATTCTGTTTTATGGGATATGGATGGATGGATGGATGGATTCAATTCAATTCAATTTAGTTTTATTTATATAGCGCCAATTCACAACAATCAGGTTCATACATTCCAATTCATCCTAACAATTGAACAGTTCAGTCAGATTCAGTTATTTATTCAAATTGGATAAAACGTTTTTCTATCTAAGGAAACCCAGCAGATTGCATCCACTCAGTGACTTGCAGCATTCACTCCTCCTGGATGAGCATGTAGAGACAGTGGACAGTCACTGGTGTTGACTTTGCAGCAATCCCTCATACTGAGCATGCATGTAGCGACAGTGGAGAGGAAAAACTCCCTTTTAACAGGAAGAAACCTCCAGCAGAACCAGAACCAGGCTCAGTGTGAGCGGCCATCTGCCACGACCGACTGGAGGTTTGAGAGAACAGAGCAGAAACACAAAGAGAACAAAGAAGCACTGATCCAGGAGTACTTTCTATGGGAAGGAAAAGTAAATGTTAATGGATGTAGCTCCTTTAGTCGTTTCATCTAGAAAGAAAGAACAGATAAACTCTGAGCCAGTTTTCAAGGTTAGAGTCTGAAAGAGAGCACATAGAGTTAGTTACAGTAGAAGCTCAGTCAGTAGCCATGTCTAGGAGAGAGAAAGGGTTAAACACTGAAAGACAGGGCTATGTGGATCATCTGTAGAAGGTGAGCATTAAGTTGTTGCCAGCAGAATCTCGGACGATGCCCCTCTCCAGAAAGGTGTCACAGGTAGACACAGAGTCAGGCCAGGTGTAGCTTCTAGGAAGAGAATAGAGAGAACAAAGTTAAAAGCTGAAATAACAGCAAATAATGCAAAATTGGAGAGTAGTGTGAGAATGTAGCGAAGAGAGTGAAAGTGGTCGTTATGTCCTCCAGCAGCCTAATCCTATAGCAGCATAACTACAGAAATAGTTTCAGTTCAGATTATTTAGTTAAACGGCGCTTATTTGCAACAATGTCGTCCATCCAATGGATTGATGGATGGATGGATGGATGGATGGATGGATGGATGGATGGATGGATGGATTGATTGTTGGAGGGATGGATTGATGGATGGATGGATTGATTGTTGGAGGGATGGATGGATGGATGGATGGATGGATGGATGGATGGATGGATGGATGGATTGATTGTTGGAGGGATGGATGGATGGATGGATGGATGGATGGATGGATGGATGGATGGATGCGTGGATGGATGGATGGATGCGTGGATGGATGGATGGATGGATGGATGTGTGGATGGATGGATGCGTGGATGGATGGATGCGTGGATGGATGGATGCGTGGATGGATGGATGGATGGATGGGTGGATGGATGGATGGATGGATGGATGTGTGGATGGATGGATGGATGGATGGATGGATGGATGGATGGATTGATTGTTGGAGGGATGGATGGATGGATGGATGGATGGATGGATGGATGGATGCGTGGATGGATGGATGGATGCATGGATGGATGGATGGATGTGTGGATGGATGGATGTGTGGATGGATGGATGCGTGGATGGATGGATGGATGGATGGATGGATGGATGCGTGGATGGATGGATGGATGCGTGGATGGATGGATGGATGGATGGATGTGTGGATGGATGGATGCGTGGATGGATGGATGCGTGGATGGATGGATGCGTGGATGGATGGATGGATGGATGGATGGATGGATGGATGGATGGATGGATGTGTGGATGGATGGATGGATGGATGGATGGATGGATGGATGGATGGATGGATGGATGGATGGATGCGTGGATGGATGGATGGATGCGTGGATGGATGGATGGATGGATGGATGTGTGGATGGATGGATGGATGGATGGATGGATGGATGGATGGATGGATGGATGGATGGATGGATGGATGGATGGATGGACAGATGGGTGGGTGGGTGGGTGTTTTGTTTATTGTCTCACCAATCCTGAAACCAGACAGTACCAACGTTTGTGTGTGATACCTGACTCGGTTCTACAGAGACCCCCTCCTTGCTCCCGGTCCAGATCATTACACATCCTGTATCGTGGAAAGGAGCTCCCACTGCAAAGTCTGAAACACAACATCACATCACCCTGACTGATTAATATTTACTGATGATTAAACATCTGCACCATGCAGCTGACTCACCCTGGAAGCCATCTTGGTTGAGGTCTCCTGCAGCAGCAACAGCCATTCCAAAAGCAGAGCCAAGTGGACCTGTCAGAACCACGCTGGCTTCAGAGTGGAACTTCTCTCGTCCGTTCATGTAAACGTAAACTGCCCCGCCCGCCCCTGGGTGACGGCTGAAGTAAAAAGGAGCGCCCACCAGCAGGTCGTTCCAGCTGCAGGACAGAAAACCAAAAATGAACTGATGGAGTTCCAGTTTCCATCCCCTGAGGAACCCAGGATCTGAAGGTGGGTTCTGCGTTTGTCTTTCTGTTAATCTATAGGAGGCGACAGCAGAAACTCTGTGACCGCTCACCCATCACCGTTGAGGTCCACGGCTACCACAGCGTTACCAAAGTACGAGCCAACCTGTTGACCTCGTAGAGTCTGCTGAATCACCAGATCATCGGACCGCTTGACCACCAGCATCACAGAACCACGAGCATCCATTGTATTGTCCCTGGGAGCCCCTGTTCACCAACACAGCAACACATCAGTCAACACATCAGCTGACCTGAAGAGCCGATGAAGGAATGAAGGAGGAGCTTCACCTGCTACGATGGTTTGATTCTCTGCAGAGAGAAGATGATGGGCCTGAGTGACTGAGTATCCTGCAAGAACACAAAGTTCAGTTTTTAAGACACTGAATAAAAAAACAACTCAAATAATGTAAGCAGCTGAGTCTAAATGATCATCGCAGATCACTGATTCCCCAGAAAGACCAAAGTTTCCAGGCAGGTTCTGATTCCTGGATGCACATCCAAGGAGATAAGATCTTCAGAAAAAGGAAGCTCAGATCAGAGGTTGATGAGTGGAGGAGTTACTGAAAGGGACAGTTCACCTAAATACGTGTTCCTACACCTTGGGTCCTTGTTGTCAAACGAGTTCTTCTTCCAAACATACTCGTCATCTGGATTCATCCAAAAGGCGTGAACGTTTCCTGGAACACACACACAATTACAACATGAATAAAACCCCGGAGAAAAAAAACGCTGAAACTAGAGGCGGAGTTTGTTTCTACTCATTGGAAAAATCACTTTAGAGTTTTTTAACTGTGTGGATTTAGAGCAACACAATGCTGCATGTGGTCCTGCTGAGCAAACGTGCATGTTCAGCATCGATGCTCCACACACAACCTTTAGATGTGACTGAACCTGAAATCTACACGTAGCTCTGATTTAAACTTAAATACATCTGCCTGAATTTGAGCCACATGTGAACCATGGAGAAGTTCCACAGAGCATAGAGTGAAGGTATAAGGTGCTTCATTTGATTTGATCAGATATGTACACCCTGCAGCAGCCTGTGTGTATGTGTATCATTCTTGGACATTTTAGCTATAGTGAAAAATCTCAAGCAATATGAATAAACAGCAGAAACTGAAGAAATGACCATTAACATTGTACTCAACATACAATTTCTGAAGAATAAATTAGGACATCCTCATATTTCCACTTAAAATGGCTAAAATCACACACAGGTTAATCACATCAGGAGGGTGTGATTAAAACCATTAGAGGACTTTTATCATTATCATTATTCTGCATTTTGAAGGAGTTTTGTCCTGTTTAAACCGTAGACCTTTAGTTTGGTGCTCCTAACTGTTGAAATGAGAGTGAAGACCATGGGGAGATCCAAAGATCTGTCTGAGGCCTTCAAGAAGAAGACTGTAGAAGCTTATGGATCTGGTAATGGATTTAAAGAGGTCTCAGAAGAAACTTAAATCAGTGTAGTGAAAACAGTCTAGAGGAGGGGGACATTCAAACCATCTGCCAACATGCCCAGGTCTGACTACCCAATCAGAAGGACTGACCGTTTAACTTCCATGGCCGGTGTGCAAGGAGGAACCCTTTACTTTCCAAGAAAAACACCATGAAGGCCAGGTTAAAGTTCACCAGCGAGAACATAGAACAAAGATGAGACCTAGAACAATGTTCTTTGGACAGATGTGTTTGGGCAAGATAATCTTATCTGTGAAGCCTAGGGGTGGAAGTCTAATGGTTTGGTGATGCTTTGGTGCATCAGAACCTGTCCAGCTCACCATCACAGAGTTCACCATTAACTCTACCGTGTATCAGAGGGAGCTTGAGGAAAATGTGACGCCATCTGTAAAAAAACATGACAATGACCCAAAACACCCCAGTAATCCACCAAGGACTGGCCGAGAAGTAAGAAATGGAACATTCTGGGCCTAGTCAAAGGCCAGATCTTGGTCTAATTGAGATGTTGGGGGTGACCTGAAATAGGCTGTTCACACACTGTTCACACACTGCAGCGTCAACAGGTCTCTGGGACATTACTGAGAACAAGATTGTAATTTGAATAAGATATTAATAAATAAATAAAAAATAACAACAAACCAAGTCATACTTAAATATAACTGAATCCCCTGAGCAGCTCCACAGCTGGTTGGCTGGGTTGGAAAGGTGCTCAGTGAGAAGGAAACAACAAGCAAAGTTTCCTAAAACACTGTAATCCTGGAATCACAGGTTCCCATAACCATTCCTCACATTTTTTCTCTCACCTTTAATTTGATTTGATTTAATTCTTATAATACTTTCCAGGAACCATCGGTGAACACGTGAGCTGCCATCCTGAGCTGCATGATGCAGGAAGTTCAGCACCATCCAGCTCACTGGGTTCAGATGATCTCTGAGGTTTCTGTGTTCATGAACATTAACTGGACCTCACTGATTCTCTCTGCTGAACCTGAAGCCATGTTCAGTCATTCAGGCATGAGAAACCACAGAGATCAAACACAGGGTCCAGGGTTCATCCACGCCCTGGAGCCTGACTGCGCTACCGGTTCACCATGTAGGGACTGAACGCCTGGAGGCGCATGGATGTGGAAACCTGGAGGTGAGGTTGTAACAAGTAACCAGACAGGTGAAGGTGACATCATAGAAGGGCAGGACTGAACAGAACAAGTACCCCGCCACTCGTTGCTCCCAGGTGAGCCGAAGATGGCGTCGGTCTGCGTGATGGAGGCAGAGATTCCGATGTTACACATGCCCTCACCGGTATGATCCTCCCTGTAACTGAACACACACACAGGTAAGTAGAGCAGGCTCAGCGTCAGCTGAGGTTTCCTCTTACACAATAACGCTAGGCCATGTGACCTACTCGCAATGCTGCTGGATTTGCTGCCAGTTTATCTGATCTTCAACATAACGCCGGCCGTTTCTATGGAGATAACACTGGCCAATCATCCGTCCATCCCCGTTGTGCACCTTAACGAACCGATGACCACAGGCCTGCCAGGACATATGACACAGGATAACTTACAGCTGGTGGTTAATGAACATGAAGTCAGTTACTCAGGCATTTTCATTACAGAGATGGAGGTAAACCACAATGTTCTGGTTCAGTTCAGTCAAGTTTGGCGAGAGCTAAAGAAGCCATTAAACAGCCGGTCACCAGGCAGGAATAATCAGCCAATGAGAACAAAGACTCACCAGGACCCTCCCTCCAGGTCTGCCCTGACTGGCTACTGAGACTCCCAACCACATATCCTCAATCAGGTCTTCAGAGGGCCTCAGGTCTGCTACAGCACAGAGACAGAAGAGTGAAGGATGGAAAGCCATAGCCTGGCCTTAGTGAGATGTATCCCACCAGAGATACAACTCTCATTACAGCATGTGTATCAGGATGAGGTCTGGACTTTGACTAGGCTTTGATTCTATTCTCCAGCCATTCTGTTGTAGATCTGTTCCTATGTTCAGGACCATTGTCCTATTGATGACCTAGTTTGGACCAAGCTTCAGCTGTGGGACATTTGAGTCTAGAATATGTTGGTATACAGATGAGTTCAAGGTCTTCTCAGCAACAGCAAGGTTCCCAGATCCTGTAACTGCAAAACTAGCCCAGACCATCAGTCATCCACCACTATGCTTTACAGTGGGTATAGAGCTGGTGTTTTTGCTGATACAGTGTTTGATGTTCTCCAACCATGGTGATGTGCATAATAACCAAACATCTCAACTTTGGTCTGATCTGTTCTAAGGAGATTATTCCAGAAGTCTTGTTCTTTGTTCAGACTCAGATTTGCAACCTAAATCTAAATCCTGCCGCCATATTGAGGATTTCTCCCTCAGCCCATCCAAACAGCCATACTGGCCACGGTTCAGTGTTTCTCTACCTGTCCTGTCATGAACTTTAACATCCAACATGCTGTCTGATACCTGCAGAGTCTTGCCTGTAAAGAGTTTGATCCTTTTGTGTGGATCATACCCTGCTTCTCCTTTTGGATCAGTTTTTGTAAACTAAAACAGCACCAGGAGGTAAAATATATTTTTGTTTGAGGTTTTCAGTCATCATGGACCAGGTGTCATGCTTTATACTCTCTATTTGTTTATTTTTGGTGTGTTAAATATTAGCTCTGGGATATATATATGGTTATTACTGAACATGTCCCACTCAGGATCTTTATCATGTGTAAGTGCTGTTGTGTTGTCCTGAAACAGACAGCGGCTGTCACGGCTCAATGACTGATGGACTACCCATAATGCACCAAGATGGCGATAAGATCACAGGCAGCAGTCGGGTTCATCGTTAGCTGCAACAAATCAGTCACCTAATCAGCTGAAAGTCCAGAAACAAGCAGCTGAAATAGGGTTTTTTTCCCCGAGTCATGACTGTCAGGCTTTATTCCACTTCCATCTCTATGATTGGTTGACATGGAGCTCACCTGTCACAGAGGAGCTGCCATTAAACCACAGTTCTGTTCTTAAATGTCTAATTATGTCCTTAGGATACATTAAAACTGCAGTTAATAACTAAGATGATCTCATTACAGTCCGATGTTCTGACAGGACTTCCTGGATCAACCCATTCATGTAGATTCTACCGCCCACTCGATCAGTCTATAAATCCAAAGGCACTCTGCAGTGGGACCTGTGTGTCAAACCAAAGCACACTTCAGGATGAGCTCCAAACACGTCCCAAAATCCTGCAAACTCCTTCAAATATTCACCAGTATTTCAAGACTCAGAGGGTTGTTTTTTGGGATTAGTTGCTATATAACTGCCAGACTTGGCGATCCTAATGGGGCCCAAATTTAATTTGGACCATTATTTTTGCTGTTATTTTTCAGGGAGAGGTCAGTGAGGGTCAACTTAGATACGTTTCTCCACCTTATTTTGGCAGCGCTGATCAAAGTTTCTTTAGTTATTATAAATTTTTTGACAGCATGCAACATAATGTCAGGACTTTTATGATTTAGATATTCATGGATAAATCAGGCAAACATTAAGATTCTGGAATGGTATTCCCAAAGATCTGACTGAGAGAACTCTATTAAACTCTACTGGAAATTTGGAGACCATGCCGGGTCTGAGTCATCTGCAGTTTTTCCATACCTGCGAATTCTGAAACTTTATAAACTTTGCAAAAATATTTTTTACACTGAGGCTTCAGCATTCATTCATGGTATCATCACTGTGAAACGACACAAGTTACATGTTAACAGGGGAAACTTACTTGGGTCTATGAGCTTCATCCTACTGCAGTCTGATTGGTTAGCTGTGACCGGGCAGCTGTACACTCCTCCAGTTCGATTGGCTGGAACATGAGGCTCCGCCTTCTCCTTGGGAGCTCCCACCAATAGCCTGTCAGCAACAAAGGAGGGCAATGTTACCTGTTTGATTATTTTAACATCCCAACAGGATCCAGAATTCTGTTTCAACAGAATATGTAGCAGAACCTTCTGTTCTGGTACCATGTGTTTCAGAACTGTGTAATCCAGAACCTTCTGCTCCAGGACCATCCTCAGTAAATGCCTGGTTCTGGTCTCATCTGAAAGCTAACTCTAAATGTTTCTCCAAACAGTGGGAATGGCTTTAATTGTTCCTGGGACTGAGTTCCAGATGTTAAAACAATCCTGGAATCTCTAAACGTGTTCTGAAAACAGATGACTGGAGTTATAAACTCAATTCAACCCAAGCCCAATTTCTGACACAGTCCTAGTCCAGAACTGGGAACAACAGCACAGAAATGGAGGGGTTTCCTGAATGAGGAATGGACTCTAGTTGGACACCGCAAGGAAGCTCGATCAAAATCTGAAGATGCTGGACAGATTCTGAAATCACCAAATCCACCATGTCTCCATGTAAACTGGACTGATGACAGAGAGAACACAGGGAAGATTAGAAACAGCTGCCAGAACATTAGGAATAATGCAGCACCAACAATCTTTGCATTTCTTGGACCTTTATCACTTAAAAAAAAGGTGATACGTTTCTGAAAAACCTGTTGTGTTGGATCCTAGGCTTATCTTCTGCCGTCTGGGAGAAGATTGAAGTCCAGTATAGCTAATCAAACCTTCTCAGAAGCAGAGTTTTCATGGAGAACGTTTCTCTTTCTGCATTGGACAGATGCTTTTATCCAAAGTGACTTACTAATGATGATGTAACAATGCAGACCATATGAAAGCTAACAATCAGCTACTTAGAAGGAAGACCTCTATTGAGGTTCTGTCATGAAGACCGTGTAGAAATAGATAGTAGGCACAGAAGGAAGTGCAGTAGAAGGGATAGGGAAGTACAGGGTAGGATGAGGTGGGTCCTCAAGAGTTTTTTGGAGATAGACAGGGATTGCCTCGGTTCTGGTAGCGCTTGGTAGGTCATTCTACCATTGAGGAGCGTCTGGATGGTCTACAGCGTGGTGTAGGCCTTGCCAGCAGAATGGAGAGACCGAGTCCTCTCCCATCAGCCTGTGGGAGAGCATTCAAGGAGATGGGAGTTGTACATTAGGGACCTGGATTCGATGCGGGTGGCTAAATCCTTCTTCTGAAAACTCATTATACCTAAAAACTAGTCTTAAAAACTGGAAATAGAGTCATAAAACTTGAAAATAACATCATTAAATGTTTGATGGAAAAACTGTGAATCAATCGTGAGAATTTAGGTCTATTTGTTTTGGTGAGTGTATTAGTTGTTTTTATTGGATATTTTTATGACATTCATTTGAAAATATGATAAAAGCATGACCTAAGAGGTCTAATGTATCAGTTATGATACAAAAAACTGTCCAAGAAGATTTTTAAAATCCGATGTTTAATTTTTATATTAGGCTTTAAAGCATTAATGGAACCGTGTTTTCAGTCCTAAAGGTTTTCCCTAATGGATCTCTACATTATTAATCAGTCAGTCAATCAATCAATGCTGTATAGGTCCATAAAATAAAATACTAAAAAAGATTAACATGAAATAGGCAATAAAATACAACAATAGTCCAATTAATAGAATGAGGGCATTAAACCGTAAAAAGATAAGAAAATAGAAAACTGTTAATAAAACCAGCCTGATACCTCTGCTCAACTGGAACAACTGGAGTCTATAAAGGAGATTTAAAATCATTCCAGGTGTGGTCCATCCTTACAGCGAGTGGGAGATCATTCCAAAGTTTGGGAGCTGCAACAGAGAAAGCTCTGTGTCCTCGGCTCGCCGGGCAAGTCCTAGGAACATCTAAAAGCAGCAGGTTACCTGACCTCAGAGTTCTGCTGGGAACATGCCTGAGGTCCGATAAGTAAGGAGGTGTCGGACCATTTAGACATTTAAAAACCAAAAGTAAAATCTTAAAAACGTACAGGCAGCCAGTGCAAGGAGGACAATGAACGTAATGTGGTCACATCTTCTTTTACAGGTCAGCAGAGAGGCAGCAACATTTTGGACGAGCTGCAGGTGATGAAGAGGAGAGTTCCAGAATTACAGCTTCACCTTCCCAACAGCTGGTTGCATATTCACACACTGAAGCTAACAGTTACATTACAGAAGGAAAAACTCAGAAGTGCTGCTGGTGAACTGTTGAAGGAACCAAGAATGTTCCTGAAAATCTGGAGTCTTTGACCTTCCTGGAGGTCATTGAAGCTTTAAACTGACCGTGTTTATATTTGAGTCATGTTCCTTTGGTGTCTCAGAATAAATGAGTCTGAAGGACAGACACGACACTCAGTAATGGACATAATGACAGGCTGGGAACTAGTAGCTCTTTCTGATTGGCTGAGGTCATGTGACAAATCAGCTGGAGGACAACAAACTGTTTAGAGGTCAGTGTGAGTCAAACATGACCGGATAGGACCCATCCTGACTGGACTGGACTGGAGTGGAAACACTGGAACAATGTGTCCAAACAGCTGGGAATTCACTTAAAGGAGCATGAAACCAGGCTGAGGGTTTACTGGGATTATTGGGATGTAGGTCTGGCATAGGGAGGACTAGAGGTCCACATGGAGAAAAGATGACACCCCATTTATGTGATGGGGCGTCAGTGAGAGACCGTTGTGCTTCTCGCTGACAGGAAATCTGTGGGTGTGATCATTTCCTGTGTTCCCTCTGTGACCTCTAATCTGTTCTCTGCTCAGGTAGGTTCTCATGGTGATGACATCACAGCTGTGTCAATCAGCAACAGAAGCATATAAATGAGATGAGTTATTGATTCCTGCAACATCCTCCAGGTCTCCAGGGAGCACTTAGGACCTGTGAGACCCCATGGATTCATCCTGCCTCCTCCTGAACTCCAGAACCTCCAGGACACAGTGCTGGAACCACATCCAGAAACAAATACAAGCCCTTGCAGCTATCCAACATTCCTCTGTACAAACAGGACCTCATCAGTGGTCTCCTGGAAGCTCTTCAGGGTCTATATTCTGTCCTCAGGAATCAATAAAAGCTCATTGATCCGCTGGTTAGCCAATCCCAGAGCAGCAGGGAGCAGCAGCACCTGAACCTCCAGAGAAACATCAATCTGTGTGTGCTACACCCACAGCCAATCTAATTAGTGAACATAAAGAGACAGTCGTCATGGTGACGATGGAGACAGGCAGCTGGGTGACCTCAGGTTGAGCTGTTTGAGGATCTCCTTCAGGAAGCCGCAGCTCAGTGTGGAATGAAACACGTATGTTCAGAGTCCGAGTAACACGGTGCAATCAGGGAGTCCTCTGGCCTGTACCACCGGGATGGGAGGGGTACCATGTGACCTGTCAGCGTCTGAAACTGCTTAAAATCACACTGAGTCTGAGGCTGACGCACCGGCAGACAACATGCTGTACGAGATAAACCCTCCCAGAACCAGGCAGAGCATGGCTGTATGTCTGCATTTCAGGCTGCAGCATGTCCAAAATAAACTTTCTGATCTTCCTTCTGAAACACTTCCTAAAGCTGCTCTGTCATTCAGGACACCAAAGAATGAATCCCAGTCCCAGTTGTTTTGTCCCATTCTTCCTACAAACATCTCTTCGTGGGTCCAGCAGTGCGGTGTCTCCTCCAACATTCTCTGTTGGGGACCAGTCAAGACTACAGGCAGGCCGGTCCAGCAGCTGTACCCTGGTCTTCCTCACAAGGCCTTTCAGTTCAGTTCAATTCAGTTAATTTATATAGCGCCGATTCACAACACATGTCGTCTCAAGGCACTTCATAAAGGGTTTGGAATGGTATAGGTTTGTTGGGTTGTTACTGGGTGTTAGAGTTCGGCTATTTTAGAACGGGTCACGTATAGGGGTACAAAGTAAAATAATAAACTGATAAAGTGTGTCCATCTAGAGCCCACTGATGGTCATTGTTATAGTAAAAACCACAAGAATCAGGATACCTCCCTCTGTCAGACTGATTATAACCATTGGAAAAGAGAAGGGGTCATACAGGTAGCAGAAATGGAGGGTGTGTTTGGACCTCAACCATAACTGAGCCGGTTTAGGCTAAACCTGACTCCCCCTTACTCCAACCAACAGGGAGGGAGGAAGGCAGAGGTAAAAATACTGGGAGAGTGTTGTTTCCTGCTGCATTGTGTGAAAGGTGGGTAATTTTAAAATGGGCTAAGTCAATTCAATCGAATCATATAGATTTCAAGTCAGGCACATGCATTAATAACTAACCCTTGAACAATACAGTCAGCCTTTAAAATGTGGTTTTCCATTGTCATGGATGTCCTTGGAAAAGATGTGGTCCTAAAGGCTGCAAATGTTGCTCTAAAGATGCTTTATTTTTCTGCGTCAAAGCTGCCATCAGAGAAGAGGAAATGATCCCAGCCCATACCATGATGCACCCTCCTACCATCACAGAGTCTGGCTGCAGGGACTGGTTGCTGACAACAGGCTGAATGCTCCTTTTCCAGCAACATCTGGAGGACTGATCCATCAGATCCATGTTCCCACAGTGTGATGGTCCATCCCAGAAGCCTCTGAGCCCAGAGAAGCTGGCTCCACCTCTGCTCAGTAAAGTTTGTGAATATAAGCCTATATTTTACACACGGCCGAAGGTGTCCCAAAGTAATCTCTGCTCCATGGTTCTAACAGCTATCAGCAGGTCCTGGTGCAGACGTGTCTCTGTATTCTCTGTATGGTTTTAACATATTCTCCTGGGTAGAGGAAGACATAAATCCCTTCCAATCTTTCTTTGGTTTTACGCGGTTCACACCAAGTGAACATATTTGATCCTCAGAAACCAGGATCTTCAAGGAGATTGCTTTAGTATCAAATTAAGGACGATCCCTTCATGTAGCTCAATGCTAGCCCCACATTTAATTTGCTGCAAATGAAATCTCTAACAAAAAATAGAATATGAAAAAGAAAGCTGCTGCTTTCCATCCAGGGTTTTCCGTTCAGTCCCATCGTTTCTGATCCGAGATTGTTGTCCAGAATGATCCCTCCGGCCCCTCCCTGGCCCCGCTCTGCTCGGGCTGCTGCGGTTTTCTCAGGCTGCAGGAGAATTCAGACACATTATTAACACTGCAGGGCATTCAGCTGACTCGGTGCGCTGCACAGCACATTCAGACAGAGCAGCACTCTACTGGGATCTGATCTGATGAACCCTCCTCGTCATGGAGAGTTATCTGCGTGAGTCTCAGAGCAGACTCAGAGGCTTCATGAAGATGGAGACGGGTCTGCAACAGCTGGATGGAGTCAGCCTCCTCAGAGAAAAACCAGTTATCACAAACTGGGAGATAAAACTGTGCCTGAGCATCATCAGTGGAGAAACCAGAAGAACCACTCAGAAGACAGCAGTGAACCATCAACATTGCATGGAAAGATGAGCTCCAGACCTTTGAAGGGAAACAGCATTCCCAGACTGATCGGGTCCGACCCAGACATGGTTGAGCAACAACTCCTTCAACACCAAGACAAAAATATTCTGATGTTAGACTGTCTCCTACAGTTCTGAGTCTGGGCTGGACCTGTTATTACCACTGAGTCCTGGTTCTTGCTGTTGGGATCTAGACCTGACTGACCTGGGTTAGAGTGTCCTGAGTGTGTTCAGACCCAGATGGTTTGTTAGAATCTGCAGGCAAGCAGCAGTTTCCATTGGTTGGTGGCTGGTTGGATGAACCGTGTGGATATTTCTTGTAATTGAAGATGGTGATACTGGATGGATTCTGATGGGGGGCTGGTCAGTTCATGCCTTTGGTCATTTTGTACCTGACATGTCCAGGTATGAAATAAAACTCTTTGTTACAGGACATTTCATGCGGCCCATGCATCAACATGGACCCGTCTGCAGAACGTTTTGTACCTGGTTTCACAACCAATGAACCAATAAAGTACATTTCTATAATCAGTTCACAGTCTGCGGTGGCAAAGAGTGGTTAGATGATCTCACTTAATAACATCTACAAGCAGGAAGAAGCTCAGAATTATTTTGGTTTCCCCTGGTCCAACTGATGATCAGAACCAGATTAAACAGGAAACCAATTCATTAAAATATTTAACAACATAAACAGGTTCTCCATTGTTTCAGTGGATTGGTGTGACATGGTTTGCTTCCAGGTATGAAATGGACAAAGAAAAGGAAAAAGTAGCTGTGGATAGGTAGGAAGTTCGGCTGTTAATTGCCGAAGGTCAGAGGTGGGTAGAAATAGCCAAAAACTGTACTCAAGTAAGCATGTTTCAGAATACCTTTACTCAAGTAAAAACATAAAGTAAAACTACTCCTAGAAGTAAATGTTTTTAACAGTTACTCAAACAATTGTAACTAGCTGGTGCCCACCTGTGGTGAAAGGATGAAGATGGGGACTGGTCTACTGGGCTGTCTGAGCAGTGTATTAACCTTACCTCCATTCAATAAAAGCTTTTTGTCTCTGTAAAAAAGGAAACTGACTCGGTGTCAGAGTCAGACTGAAAAGAACTGAGGTTCTGTTGAAGAACATATCAGACCACATTTCGGTGTTGCATGGCTGAACACTTTCAACATTACAGGAAACTGATACAACCGCTGTTATGTTTAGTCACGTATGTTTAGTACATGCATCTGAGGGCCAGTCAGGGCACAGCTTTCTTTTATTTTAGAACAGATTGCGATGGGAACAGCTCATTTCTGAGCTGCAGTTTGCATTTAGGTAGACAGATCTGAAACATACAGAAGACCCCAAACAAACAACCTTCAACTGTGCTTCTGAAACCTAAAACCCTAAATTACCTCTGAACATTAGGATGCCAGCTTGCTCTGAGCATCTTTAAAATGTAAAAATAATTAATCCGCTCCATAATTCTCAGACGTTTGGAAGAAATCCTGAAATGAATTCTGTGACAGATTTTCAGATCCTACAAATTACTGAGAGGATGTTGTGCATCATCAGCCACCCTCTTAAAGATCCATTTAGATGGTTCTGATGGTCCTAAACCAGGAATGTCCAATTCCAGTCCCTGGAGCCCAGTGTCTTTATGTTTTAGAAACGTCCCTTACCCAATACACTTGAATCAAATGGCTAAATTACCTACTCAGCATCTCCTAAGGTTCTACAGAGGCCCTACAAGGTACCATTTGTTTGATTCAGGTGTGTTCTCCCAGCAATACAGAGTGTGTACAGGAGTGCAGGTGTGTGGATTAAAAGGAAGCATGCAGGTGCGTTCAGGTGAGGGACAGATAATCATGTATGTGCAAAAGTAGGAGTGGATTGAGAGACGTGTGCAGGTGTATGTAGGTGTGTGCATTAGAAGGAGAAGTGTAGCTGATGGGTGCAGGTGTGCGCATGAGAAATGGTAAATGGCCTGCACTTGTATAGCGCTTTATGTAGTCCGAGGACCTCAAAGCGCGTTACACTACAATCAGTTATCCCCCCCATTCACACACTGACTGTGGTGAGCTACACTGTAGCTACAGCTGCCCTAGAAAAGACTGACAGAAGTGAGGCTGTCATACAATGGGTCCCACCGGGCCCTCTGACCACCATCAGCAGGCAAGGCGGGTGAAGTGTCTTGCCCAAGGACACAACAGTTGAAACGGACGGAGCAGGAGGGACAGATTGGTGGGAGTGTATGCATTAGAAAGGCAGTGTTCACTCACAGGAAGTTCCCCGTCTCCAGATCCTCATGCAGAGCGACTGAGAATCCAAACAGACTCTTGCTTCCGATTGTCTTCAGCACCGGAAACGACATGTCGACGTTGAAAGCCACACATGTACTAAGGCAGACGCTCAGCAGTACAAACATTTCTACTGTCATGACGACCTGGGAGGAATGAGAGCCTGAGTCAAACATCGCTGAAGGTATGGATTGAACAATGAAATCATAATTATTTATTGGCGAAAGGACTGAATTCATTCATCCATTCACACTAACACATTCATACAACTGTACACAGATCAACAGGCTGCTTGGGGTTCAGTGTCTTGCCAAAGGACACTTCAACATGTGTTGGGGGGAGCTGGAATCCAACTGACAACTTTCTCATTGTCAGACTGCTCGACCCAATGAGCAACAGCGGTCGGAAATCACCTGAAGAATGTTCCAAGCTGATTGGCTGTCACCTGTCTGTCGATCTCACCTGTTCGCTTCAATCTGTGATGTTAATAAGAGACTTAATCCAATCTCCATCATTACTGCTGTCTGTCAGTTCAGGTGGAATAGCCTCATGTTCTCAGACAAACTCTGTTGCTGTTTGTCTACAGTCACCAGTTTGAATCATTTTACATGAAGACCACTTGAGCTTTATCTGATTATTAATCAGAGCCAGTCTTTTCACACAGCATCAAATATTCAAATCAATTCAGTTTTATTTATATAGCGCCAATTCACAACACATGTCGTCTCAAGGCTCTTTACAAAGTCAGGTTCATACATTCCTATTAATCCTAACAATTGAACAGTGCAGTCAGATTCAGTTATTTATTCAAATTGGATAAAAAGTTTTTCTGTCTAAGGAAACCCAGCAGATTTCATCCAGTCAGTGACTTGCAGCATTCCCTCCTCCTGGATGAGCATGTAGAGACAGTGGACAGTCACTGGCGTTGACTTTGCAGCAATCCCTCATACTGAGCATGCATGTAGCGACAGTGGAGAGGAAAAACTCCCTTTTAACAGGAAGAAACCTCCAGCAGAACCAGAACCAGGCTCAGTGTGAGCGGCCATCTGCCACGACCGACTGGGGGTTTGAGAGAACAGAGCAGAGACACAAAGAGAACACAGAAGCACTGATCCAGGAGTACTTTCTATGGGAAGGAAAAGTAAATGTTAATGGATGTAGCTCCTTTAGTCGTTTCACCTAGAAAGAAAGAACAGATAAACTCTGAGCCAGTTTTCAAGGTTAGAGTCTGAAAGAGAGAACATAGAGTTAGTTACAGTAGAAGCTCAGTCAGTAGCCATGTCTAGGAGAGAGAAAGGGTTAAACACTGAAAGACAGGGCTATGTGGATCATCTGTAGAAGGTGAGCATTAAGTTGTTGCCAGCAGAAGCTCAGACGATGCCCCTCTCCAGGAAGGTGTCACAGGTAGACACAGAGCCAGGCCAGGTGTAGCTTCTAGGAAGAGGACAGATATATTTAAAAACATCATCCCTAATATTTTCTTTAATATTTCTTTGAACGTTGTACTTTAACCAAAGGCTTTTTGTATCTCTGAACAAGCTTCTGGCATCATTCTGGCTGATATCTGACCAGTCTACCTGGCAGAATTGGTAACATTCATTTTAACTGGTAGGACAATTACAAGCATGTCCACGAGAAGTGGATGGAAACCTCTGTCCGGAGCTATGCTTCAGTTCCTCTGATAAAAATATGTTAACAACTTGATTGTTGTTAATCTCAATCATTACTTTAGTTTAATGTTCTCCCTTTGGTTAAACAACAAACTGAAAAACAGCTGTAGTACCATTGCCCAGTAGTACTCTGTAGTACTCTGAGGTTTTCTGAGCTATAGATGTCCTGCAACCTGTTAAACAGTGAAGGCAGCTAATAAATAAATGCAGCTCGGTCAGCTTACAGAAACAGGAGGAACCCTGACCTGTTGGTCTTTAGACTGAAGATGCTTCCAGATGTTTGTGGATGAAGGGGATCTGTCCAGCTGTCCTTGTCCTCTGCAGGCAGACAGTCTGACTTCTCCGTCTGCTGAAACACTCCTCTGCACGCGCTCAGATGAACCTCTGTCTATATCAAGTCTCTCCACCTCCTTCCCTCCCTCTCTCTCTCTCTCTCTCCTTCATTCTTATTCTTAAGCTGTGCTTGCTAGTCCTGAAATGAAATCATGTCTGAGTGAGTGAGTTAACCCGCCCACACCCACACACACACACACACACACACACACACACACACACACACACACACTCCTGTTATAAGTTTGTGTGTGTGTGTGTGTGTGTGTGTGTGTGAAACTGAATTTTGTCTCACACTCTCAGCTCACATTTTATTTCAGTTTCCTGTCTTTGTCTCACTTCCGCTCTCCTTTTCTGGTTTTTACAAACACCTCTCTACAAACATCTGAGCACGCTCAGTAACATTTAACACCTGTCAGGTGTTGATCTGGACTTTTTATCTGTATCAAGGATGCGTTTATCAACCGGATTATCAGCTTGGACAGATCAGCTTTAGCTCTAATAGACTCCACGTTGCTTCATGGAAGACCATTTTTGTCACAGTTTTTAAATATTGACAACCCCTTTATATATAATTCTGTTCATAAAATTTGCAGAATATTTCTGTGCATTCATTCTCTTCTTTCCCTTTTTGACTCTGGAACATCATCAGTTTCTATCCTCTGAAGGTGTTCAGTCAGATTCAGGGTTTTTTCAAGGTCAGTTTGATGTTCTGAGAAAATCTGTCATGTTTTGGATCTTTGTGTTTATTTTAAAATGTTGCTTCTCTGCAGACCTGCTGCAGGATGCTGCAGATCCTGAAACACCAGAATCCTGTAGAATCATGTACTTCCACAGATCCCCAAGGCTTGTCCTGCAGCCACTCATCATCACACTCCCACCTCTGTGCATAATCTGAGCATGTCTTCTGAAGATCAACCTGCACCATTAACTCAGCTGCAGATTGAAGCTGTTTAGAGAAAAGCTTTGTTTTCTATTGCCAGCTATGGTTGGTGGATCTGCAGCTTGTCTTAACCTCCTCTTTCCTGCAGTTGCTGGTCACTGATCTGGTTTTCTTTTCTACCTTCAGGAAGACTCCAAATCAGACATGTTATTCTTCTCTAGACGTTCCTGTGGGCTCTTGGCACAGATGGTGAGATAATCCACAGGACAGAATATACAGTCCTTTTCATACTTCTAATCCAGCCCTTGGTTCTTTCTGTGATCCAGACTTTCTGTAATCTACTAAAGCATTTTGTTTAGTTTTAGCTGATAGTAACCAGACTAAAGCTGTTAAGTAACCTTTGATCATCAAATTAAGAAAATACTCCTGAAGTCAAGGGATTTGCCAGTGTTGTGTCTTTGAAGAACTGAATAATTTGATTCAGATACAGAGCTTCAGTTCAGGTGAGGACCAGAGCTTCCTCCGAAAGATGAACTGATAAATCTCACAGGTTATCTGATGCCGCTGTCAGCCGAACAATACCCAATCAGAGGTGGCAGCTGTTCCCTCTGATGATGAAAGGCTTTCAGGTGAGCTGACAGGAAGCACCTCATCAGCGAGCATTCAAACCTGAGCTTCACCGTTGCCATTGGCATAGAAACAAAAAGACCAGTAAAGGCGCTGCTGCATGAAGACGGCTCAAAGGTTCCGCGTTTGTGTGTTTCAGCAACACATGGAAACATGGTGAACGTTTAGAGAGAGAACAATGTTCCTAAAGGCATAGAACAGCAGGGCACCCAAAAATCTGTCACTCAGAACCTCCTGTAACAATCACACAAGACCTGAAACTTCCTGAAAAGTCAGCAAAAGTTTGAAAACCTCCTGAAACTGTCATCAAGGGTCTAAAACCTCCAGAAATAAGAGTCTAACGTTTCCAGAAAAGCTATTAAGGATTTAAAACTCCCTGAAACAGTCATCAAGGTTCTGAAACTTCCTGAAACCGTTTTAAATGGTCGAAAATATCCTGAAACAGCAACGAATGACCAGGAGCCTCCATAAACTGTCATCAAGTGTCTGAAACTACCTAACACAGTCATCGATGATCTAAAACGTTTTGAAAAAGTAACCAGGTTTTCAAAAGTAGTTAAAATATTCATCCAGGACCTGAACCAGACATTAAGGGGCTCTTAAATGGCATCAAGGGCCTGACCTTACCTGAAACTACCTCAATGGCAGTGAAATAATCTGACCTCATGACCCCAAGAGGACAATAAAACAAAGGGATCTTACTGGACCTGGAATCTGAGGAAAGTTTAATGCCGACATGTAGACCTGGTAGCCCCAGGTAATCCTAATGCCCCTACTCTTGGTAACTGGTAACTCCTGGTAAGTATAACCACTTTCTGCTGGAATTAAGGGATCACATTTAAACATCTCCAATAAATGCGTCCACTGACGTAACAGGAGAAATGTCTAGAATCAGAACAGTCTGTTGCTAACCTTGGTTTCTTCAGACAACACCAGAATGAGGAACCAGTGCTTGAAAGCAAAGGTTAGTGAAGGCCTCAGTAAGAAGCAGGATTCAGCTATGGTGTCGGGTTCTTCACTTTATTCTGTGATCACCACATCCCTTCAGGCTGAGGCTGGGAGGACGCTCACTGAGCTCTCAGACATTTTAAATGTGAACAAATTCAGTTTTATTCCTATCAGCTGCATCAGTTTCATTAGGAGGAGTCTAGACTGCAGACCAGGAAGATCTACTATCAGCTGGGACCTCTCTGCTCTTATATTCCTGATTTTTGTCCGGCTGATCTGGACGTTCTAAGACTGACGGGGTCTCAGACTCGGTGTGAATCTCATTCTCCAAACCTTTCCCCTAAAATTAAAGTAAGCTAAGAATCCTTATGTAGTGGAAAAAATCCAATGTCAAAACAAATTTAAACATGAGATTTCAGTGTTCTCTCTGGGTTCTCGGGCCTCTTCTCACAATCCATGACTGTTAGGCTAACTGGTTACTCTAAACTGCTCTCTGGTACCAGTGGTTGTCTCCATGTTGCTCTTTGATGGACCGGTGTCCGGGGTGTACCCCGCCGGGTTTGGGCTTATCCTAATCACTCCAGTTACTAGTCTCATGGGGTCAAAGGTCAAAATGATGGACAGTTCTTAGGTTACAGGCTACAGTCTGGTTTGAGGTGATGGCATTGGTTTGATTTACTATAAAACATGAAGGTGAGGTTTCAGCATGAAGAACCACCTTGGCTTTTAGGGTTGGATGTGTGGTGATGTAGTAAGGGTTAGGAAAATGTTTCCAGAGTAAAGGTACAATCTGAGTTTACAGCTGGGAAGGCCAACTCTGGTTCTTTAAGACCAGATGTTTCTGCTCCATCAAGTGTGAAATTCTGCAGCAGTCTGTTGTTAACTCATGCATTCAAATCAGAAGAACATCTAAACATTCAGGTCCTTAATGTATCATCACAGAAGCACTTTCTGGCCCTGGTTCCCACGTTGAGGAAGATGACAGGTTCTCCAACACTGTCTCCACGGCTGTGTTGAAGCTTGACGCTGTGAATGAGCCAGTGTGGGGCTTCTACAGGAAGTTTCTGTGTGGATAGAGATAGATGGAGGGCTGAGCAGGAAGACTCTGATTACTGCATGCTGACAGGGGGGGGGGGGTTGAGATCTGATAACGAGGAACCAGCAGAAAACCGGTCTGATGTCAAAAAGCAAACAGATTAGGATCATTAACTGGACCCTTCCTGGAGTTTGTTGGAGTTTGTTACCTAGAACTCCTGCGTGCTCATTTGTTTTGGTAAAGCTAAGTCCTGCTATACTGTTTTAGTAAAACTAAATAATAAAAGAAAATAAAAAGACTGCGCAGTCAAGTTATTCTGGCCGGCCAGGAGAAACGCTGCAGCCCCGTTGTTGCTCACCACGAACGCTTCTGCCTTTCTCCCCGGCTTCAGCAGTTTTTATTGAAAAGCCGGGCATGTCCATGAAAAACAAAACACACATTCTATCAAGTGTCAGTTGGACTGACTGATATATCTAAGTTAAACACACACAGAAGGCCTGCCAACCAGGCCACCAAGCCACACAATACATTTTATTTCAGACATTATTAAACATAACTTGAGCATAACAATTCAGACCCTATTAAGTATTTTTAAATGTTTCCAACAAGTTTCAGGACAAAAACAAATCAGATGTTTCCTCAGGAAGGTCATCAACACACAGCAGAACTTTGTTGATCCTGCAGATTAAACATTGGTCCTTCAAGACTTCTTCCTGCATCAGTAGAGACCAATCAAAGGCCTGATATAGTTTAGTGATGCACCGTAAGAACAAGTATTATAAAAATTAAACCCTTTGTCAAAGGATTTGTTTATTTGATGGAACAAATGTTCCCCAACAAACTGAATGCAAACCATAAAAATCTTCGGTCCCAGTGTTCCCAGTGTTCTAACTGGGTCACAGTTTTTTTTTTCTGGATGACTTCAAAGATGCTTTTACTCTGACGAGGAACACAAACTTCTCAGGAACACTTGGAAATAAACACATTGATTTACCGCCTCCTGCAGGCGATCCACAGTAACTACGCCTTTGGTTCTTTTTCTGCTAATTTGGTTCCGACTGATTTGAGTTAATCCGCCAACACGTAACATCCGGGTGTTTCTGGTTGGATGAGCGTCAGCATAGAAACTTCTTCCATGTTTTGCATCATCATTTATTGTTAAATCAAATAAATGTAGGAAGTAAAAGTTTCCGATGTTGAATCAATATAGAACTTAATGTCACCCTTCCATCGGTCCAGTTCTGATACTCATGTCCACTGACTGCAGCAGCATTGGGTCTAGATAATAACGGGTCTAGTCCAATAATCCAGTTAGGAGGATAGAACTTTTTCCATCAGAGGAGCTGATTTAAGCAGTCTGAAGATTCAGCAAAAATTACAGCAAATCTCACCAAAAACCTACAAGCATCAAAGTTCAAACATGAAAACCAGAACAGAACCTGATGTAAATCACACAGAACCACCCTGAACAGGTACACAACTTGGACCTGAAATCGGCTGTTGTTGGTTTAATGCAGTACCAAATGTGGCCAGATGATGGCGCCTTGTCTCCTGTTCCTCCATCAGGACCCAAACGGATGTGATTTGCTCGGTTCCCACAGTCCTAATCTGCTGTTGATTTTGGCAGAGCTGGATCTCAAACTGAAGTCTGAACAGATTTCAGATGTTTCTTCGAGTCCAGACTCTGAAGCTCATCTTCTGATGGAACATCTCAACACTGGTGACTCAGGAGTACATCCCTACAGGTCAGGAGACATTAGGCTCTTTTAAAAGCACAGAACACTGAAGGAACCTGAGGAAGAATGTTCTGAAACTTCAGAACCTCAGCAGCTTCTGATGGTGTGGCAGATACCAGGAAGTTATTCTAGTGAAGACTTCCTTAAATATCGATCTATAAAAACCTGCAATTAAACATTCTGATGATGAGGATGAAGAGATCAAGCAGTCTGACAGGTTTAATGTTTGTTTCAGTTTAACAATAATTATAATTTCTTCACAGATTCAAACCCGACTGAAAACAAGCTCACATGGTTTCCACTGAGAAGTAAATTGAACATTTAAAAACTTCACTCAGGTTTGGTTTTTTCCACCTGAACAGCTAAAGTATAACCCCGCCCCCCTGCATAGATGGTGGTCCACCTGAGCAGCTGGAACCAGCAGTTCTGTTAGTTCCAGAGAGCACAGATGATGAACATTCAAAACATCTAAAACCAGAAAAGAAACAAACAGATCCTGGACTTCATCAAAAGTTCTGATTTTTCTCCTCTTCTCTCTGTACACAAATGACTGCACCTCATCGGACTCGTCCGTGAAACTCCTTAAGTTTGCAGATGACACCACTGTCATTGGACTGATCCAGGACGGTGATGAGTCTGCATACAGACAGCAGGTGGATCGGCTGGTCCACTGGTGCAGTCAGAACTACCTTGAACTGAACCCACTCAAGACTGTGGAAATGGTGGTGGACTTTCGGAGAACACCACCCCCATACACCCCCATCACCATCCTCAACAACATTGTATCGGCCGTGGACCACTTCAGGTTCTTATGAACCACCATCTCTGAGGACCTGAGATGGTCTTCACACAGACACTGTTCAAAAGAAGGTCCAGCAGAGACTGTACTTCCTGAGACAACTCAAGAAGTTCAACCTTCCACAGGAGCTGCTGGTCATCTTCTACACTGCCATCATTCAGTCTGTCCTGTCTTCATCCATCTCAGTGTGGTTTGGATCATCCACCAAACAGGACAGGTCCAGACTGCAACGAATAATCAGGACTGCAGAGAGAATAATCAGAGCTGACCTTCCCTCCATCTAGGACTTATACAGGTCAAGGGTCAGGAAAAGAGCTGGAAAAATCTCTGCAGACCCCACACACCCTGCACATAAACTGTTCAGAGCTTTACCTTCAGGTGGTGCTACAGAGCACTGTTCACTAAAACCAGCCGCCACAGAGACAGTTTCTTCCCCCAAGCTGTTTCTCTGTTGAACATTTAATAGAGTACAAAACAACAGCATACAGATGTTGCAAATGTACCTTTTTTATTAGATATGTGTACAGGGGTTGGACAATGAAACTGAAACACCTGGTTTTAGACCACAATAATTTATTAGTATGGTGTAGGCCCTCCTTTTGCGGCCAATACAGCATCAATTCATCTTGGGAATGACATATACAAGTCCTGCACAGTGGTCAGAGGGATTTTAAGCCATTCTTCTTGCAGGATAGTGGCCAGGTCACTACGTGATACTGGTGGAGGAAAACGTTTCCTGACTCGCTCCTCCAAAACACCCCAAAGTGGCTCAATAATATTTAGATCTGGTGACTGTGCAGGCCATGGGAGATGTTCAACTTCACTTTCATGTTCATCAAACCAATCTTTCACCAGTCTTGCTGTGTGTATTGGTGTATTGTCATCCTGATACACGGCACCGCCTTCAGGATACAATGTTTGAACCATTGGATGCACATGGTCCTCAAGAATGGTTCGGTAGTCCTTGGCAGTGACGCGCCCATCTAGCACAAGTATTGGGCCAAGGGAATGCCATGATATGGCAGCCCAAACCATCACTGATCCACCCCCATGCTTCACTCTGGGCATGCAACAGTCTGGGTGGTACGCTTCTTTGGGGCTTCTCCACAGCGTAACTCTCCTGGATGTGGGGAAAACAGTAAAGGTGGACTCATCAGAGAACAATACATGTTTCACATTGTCCACAGCCCAAGATTTGCACTCCTTGCACCATTGAAACCAGCATTTGGCATTGGCATGAGTGACCAAAGGTTTGGCTAGCCAGCAAGACATGCACCAACAATTTGTCCTCTTTTGAACTCTGGTATGTCACCCATAATGTTGTGTGCATTTCAATATTTTGAGCAAAACTGTGCTCTTACCCTGGTAATTGAACCTTCACACTCTGCTCTTACTGGTGCAATGTGCAATCAATGAAGACTGGCTACCAGGCTGGTCCAATTTAGCCATGAAACCTCCCACACTAAAATGACAGGTGTTTCAGTTTCAGTGTTCAACCCCTGTGTAAATTGTAAATATGTATATTCTGTAATGCAAAAACAATCCCAAAGAGCAAAGTGTACCAGAGTCAAATTCCTTGTTTGTATGGCAATAAAGATGATTCAGATTTTTCAGGGGATAAAAACTTTGATCCGCAAACACAGTGAGTCACATATAAAGTTTATTATGTGACCCAGCAAATATCTGATGGACAGCAGAACCGAGACCAGAAGGAAAAACTGTTCAGACTGAATGGGTCTTCATTGAACTGGGCCTTCATTTCAGCCCGAGAACCAAGAACTTCCAACCAGGAACTTCAACAACCGAATAATTTCATGTTAGTTTTATGCTTGTTATGAATGTTTGATAATAACAGAGACAAATAATCAAAAAAACTCAAATTTTCATACGTAATTTATTAGGGTTACACACACACAGTAGCTTATTTCCATAATTCTGGTCCAGGACTCAAGTCTGGACCAGATGGCCCATAAAACAACTGATTCTGCTAGTAGATAGAATTTACTGGAGCTATAAAACCAGATGTCTTTATTGAAGCCGGTGAGCAAAGTAGAGAAACTGACCTTAAAGCCTTCTGTGAAGCTGCAGCTTCTCCTGTGAGGACAAAGATCTAGTTTTTCTCCAGAGTTGTGGAGAAAAGGCTCATTTTCAGCAGTAGATCAGCTCAATGTTCTCTTCCCATAGTGTTAGTGGAGGAATCTGTGATGACTTCATGGAGATAAATCACTGAAGAAATACCTGAAAGAAGCTGAGGACCCTGACCAACATCTGCATTGGGTTTGCCTCACAAACTGTCTGTGTGGGTTTATACGTGAGCCTTGTGATCATTAATGAAGGAGGGTTCTTTAAACCGGGTTTTTATGTTGACGTATTAACTGAAGCACCTGACAGAGTCCAGCTGATTAAACCGGACCACTTGAAACCTGCTCACCAGGGGAGAGAGCAGAACATTGGCATCAGAATTATTGGATCTAGAGAAGAAGTCACCACCACTACCTTCAGTTACAGAAATGAAGCACAACTCTAGGTTCTTTTGGGTTTCTTTAAACAGACTCACAGATAAATCAGTAGAACAATAGAATGGATCCAGTAGGTGAGGATTGCACATGCTCAAAAGAGGTTATGACAACTATGGAGTTCTGAGTATGGATGGGGATGGACTGGGTCAGACAGGAAGTGTCTTCGAAGGTAAATATTAAGTGTAAAAGAGGTACTAGAAATCCTGATAGTGGTTAGCGCTGTACTTCCTGGTTGGTCCAGTCCTGTTTGGTCTTTTGCAGTGCACTCAATCCAGTCTGGTTCTGTCTGGATCGGCTCAGTTGGGTCGAATTTCAGCGTAGTTCTTTATGACCCCAGAAAACCTGACGGTATGAATTTCTGGGTTTCTGGGTTTGAAGTCCTGCCAGAGATATTCAGGGGACAGAACCTTACTGGGCTTGTTGGTCCACATGTACCTGTACACAGAGACAGGAAATGACATCACCACATTATACAACCAGACCTGGCACCGGTGCACTGCCCCTGCCTACCTGTTTAAGTGGCTCTCCTCCTGCCAGGCGGCCTCTATGTTTTCCTTGGCGTCATCCTCGAAGTTCTTGCGACAGGTCCTGGCGAGCTGATGGACCTCCATTAGGAGGCCTCCGAAGGCGCCTCCGCAGTAGTAGAAGTCACCTTCACCAGAAGCCAGGTAGGCTCTGGAGGAGGGCCGCCGCTCGTAAGGGAACTTATTGCGGTTGTCCTGGTAGTAGCCTGCAGAAGGAGGAGGGAAGGAAGACCTTAGACTCAACTTGACAGGTAGACCTGAGCTGCCAAGATGCTGCATAATACAAGAAGGAGTGAGGACTTTATGACACTACAACCACCAGAGTTGACAGTACGGACCCAATAAACTCAGTGAAGAGACTGAGATACTTGATGAAGAGAAGATCGTGTTAAACTGTCCACTTTGCCCTTAAAGTGTGACTCCTCAACCAACTAGAAATGTTCCTCTCAGGTTTCCCCAACCCAAAGAGTCTAGAATTAAAACCTAGAAGCAGTACCTGGATGGATCACAGCCACCAGCCCTCCAAGTGACTCGGTCCCCCAGCGACTGTGAAACTTCGAGTCCACATCCAGACAGAAGATGTAGTCCACATTGTTCAGGAGTGTCTCTTCGATCAGAGTCTGGATTAGCTCCATCCGTCGGGCTGAGATCTCTTGCCAGCGTTTGGAGCTCGGCACAGAACGCACTATTAGCTGAAGGAGGAAGACAAGGACAAGCTGCTAATCCACAAAGAGTTCTTTGAGAAAGTTTTCATGCATTCTTTTCAATATTTTATCATGGTACAACCGAAACATCAGCGTATTTTATTTGGATTTTATGTGATCAACACAAATCTAACATCTTACCATTGTCTTCTGGTTATCTGAGATCAGGTTGTGGATTTAACAGGTGCAAGAGGACAACTAGAACCCTCCTCTTCCTGGAAACACTCTCCATCTCATTCTAGGGGAACCCAATGAGTTCTCAGGTCAGAGCGGACACATGGTTCCTGCAGGGAACTCTGAGTCTTTCTCAGGTTCTCAAAAAAGTTTTTAAGATCTGAATTTGTATTAAAACAATCTTCTCCCTTACAGCAGCTAACACGATGTCTCAGAACCAAAACGGTGAGCTGCTCCAAGATTAAAACCTCTAACAATTCAAAAAGCCAAAAGGATGTTGATCTGATGCAAGCTGTGGTTACTAGAACAAAGTCCATCAGCCTCACACACCTGGAGAAGCATCTTAAAGAACGACTCTGTTTCTCAGAAATTTAAAAACTCACTGAAGCTTCTGTGTCTACAACAGTTAAATATGTTAATTTATTTAATAAGTCCCACTGAGATTAAGAGGCTGCAAACGTTAAACTACAATTAGATCACACAATTAAAATTTAAGGAGGTCATCTCTAGTTCTCTCAGTCTGGACTTAAGTGTTCAATGAAATACGTTGAGTTAATTTACAGCCTTTTTGAAACTTGCAGACGGATCCGAGGAACAAACGCCATTTTTCCCCAGTTCTGTGCTGGTAAATGGTACAGAAAGCACCAATCGATTATTTGAACGCAGAGAGTAAGAATCAACACTTCTCTGGGTAATTAAATCACAAAGGGCAGCATCCCCAGCATGACCTTATAAATAAAAGTATACTAATGTCCCAACCTCCAGGTGGACAAAGAAGGCCATCCCACTCGATAGTGCTGCTCACAGTGATGGGTCAAAGATTTACAATGTATTTATTTTAGTAATTTCATTCAAAAAGTAAAACTTGTATATTATATTCATTCATTCCACACAGACTGATATGTTTCAAACATTTATTTCTTTTAATTTTGATGATTATAACTGACAACTAATGAAAACCACAAATTCAGTATCTCAGAAAATTAGAATATTACTTAAGAGCAATGCAAAAAAAAGGATTTTTAGAAATGTTGACCAATTGAAAAGTACGAGCATGTACAGCACCCAACACTAAGTTGGGGCTCCTTTTGCCTGGATTACTGCAGCAATGCGGCGTGGCGTTAAGTCCATCAGTCTGTGGCACTGCTCAGGTGTTATGAGGCCCAGGTTACTCTGATGGTGGCCTTCAGCTCTTCTGAATTGTTGAGTCTGGCGTATTGCATCTTCCTCTTCATGATAATTCATAGATTTTCTACGGGGTTAAGGTCAGGCGAGTTTGGTGACCAATTAAGAACAGGGATATAATCCTCTTTCTCCAGACTCTGGGACCTTGATTTCCAAAGGAAATGCAACATTTACTTCCTTCAGAGATCATAACTTTGGACCACTCAGCAGCAGCCCAGTCCTTTTTGTCTTCTGATGCCGTCTCTTGTTCAGGACTGGCTTGACACAAGGAATGCGACGGCTGAAACCCATGTCTTGCATACGTCTGTGCGTGGTGGTTCTGAAAGAACCGACTCCAGCTGCAGTTTACTCTTTGTGAATCTCCACCACCTTTTTTAACGGGTTTTGTTATTTCACAGTCCTCTCCAGGGTGCGGTTATCCTTATTGCTTGAACACTTTTTTCTACCACATCTTTCCTTCCCTCCACCTCTATTAATGTGCTTGGACACAGAGCTTTGACCTTTAATGTCTTGCCCTCCTTGGTCGAGGTCTCAATGGTCGTCTTCTGGACAACTGTCAGGTCAGCAGTCTTCCCCATGATTGTGTGGCTTACAGAACTAGACTGAAAGACTATTTAAAGGCCTTTGCAGGTGATTAGAGTTAATTAGCTGATCAGAGTGTGGCACCAGGTGTCTTCAATATTGAACCTTTTCACAACATTCTAATTTTCTCAGATACTGAATTTAGATTTTCATTAGTTGTCAGTTATAATCATCAAAATGAAAAGAAACGTTTGAAATATATCAGTCTGTGTGTAATGAATGGATATGATATACAAGTTTCACCTTTTGAATGGAGTTACTGAAATAAAATCCATTTTTTCATGATATTCTAATGTTATGACCAGCACCTGTATGTGATCTGACCCTAACCCAAACAAGTAACCTATGCTTCAAAACGGCGTGGTCCAGTGTCGCAGCTTCACACAGATCAGTCAAATGTGACGCTCAATGATGCTTTCACAGTATTTCATTAATCATCTTAGCAGCCGCAGTGATGGTGCCCTGCTCTTTCCTGAAGCCTGATTGCAGTTTTTAAAACTGCTGGATCACCTCCTTTAAATAAAGGAGTAACAAAAGCTGACTTTCAAACTGATGGGATTTCCTTGTTTTGGATCGAGAGATGAAAAAGGATCGTAAGAGGCTGCGCTACAAAATCAGCTGCTGATTTCAAAAAGTAGGGCTCGACCAAGTCTGGCTCAGAGGGTTTTCTGGGATCGAACGCTTTGAGATACTTTGCACTCGTTGGAAAACAGAGGGTCTGTTCAGGGAATCACAGCGGCTGCTCCTGAAGAGTCAAACAAGCAACCAAATGACATAAAAGCTTGTTAAAGCAGTTTAAGACCTCAGCTTTATCAGAGTGGCACCGAGTCTTTGACAACAAATTTTGGAGAGCCTGAAAACTTTTACTAACAGATAGAAACTTAATCACTTTTCAATATTTCTTCAGATTATTGGAGGTTCTCAGTTGTGACAGATAATATTCTGATTTAGCAGTGTTGACAAGAGAAGAACGTTTATTTCGGAGTTGCTTGAGCATAGACCGATCAGTAGTAGAGTCACGTTTCCTGGCTTTGGCCCCATTGTGCTGATGGATTATATCTGACAGCTCTGGAGAAAACCAGGGGTTTCCCCGTCCCTTCACTCCGAGCTTCCTGATGCGAGCGTGTTGATTTACAGTTTTCTCATAACTTTCCTTAAGGCTCAGAAGAATTGATGCATCAAATTCTGATTTAACAAAAAAAGCAACACCACAACCTTTCTTGGGCCTATTGGTACGAAAGACATTGTATCCAAATATGTTAATGTCTTCGTTAGTAATAGATTTAATCAGCCAGGTATCAGAAATGATCACAGTATCTGCGTTCAGTTCTTGTCGAAGCAGATCACCTTCTTCATGTCGGTTTGTTGCAAACTGCAGAAAGAACTTGTGTTTTGTTTTTTTAACAGCTTTCTTCTGGCCACTTTTCTCCAAACGCCAGATTTGTGAGGGACACAACAAAATCCTGTCCTGTTAACACACTGTCCCACCTGAGCTGTAGATCTCTGCAGTTCCTCCAGAGTTACCATGGTCGTCTTAGCTGCTCCTATGATTAATGCTCTCTTGCTGTCAGTTTAGATGGATGGCCATGTGTTGGTAGGTCTACAGGTGGTCCATCTTCTCTCCATGTTCAGATGATGGTTTGAACAAAAATCTGGGAGATGTTTAAAGCTTGAGATGTTGTTCTAGAACCTTTAAACTGAACCAGAACTTCCTCCCTGACCGGTCTGCTCTGTTCCTTGGTCTTCATGATTCCGTTTGTTCTCCGATGTTCTCTAACTGGCCTCTGAGGCCTTGAAGGAACAGCTGCGTTTGGACTCAGATTGATTACACACACATTTTATGAGATAAACTTTGGAGGCAATATTTGAACTGGATTTCATTTTGAGGTATCAGACATACACCACACTTTTCAGATCATGCTTTGATAGCCATCATTGTGATTGGTGGGACTTTACACTAGTTTAACATAAAACCCCAATAAAAACACTGAGGTTTGTGGTTGTTGTGTGAGTTAATGTGGAGAAGATGAAGTGCTGCACCGAGTTTTTCATGTTCAGCTCTGTTTACCTCTCTGCCAGCAGCCATTTTGACTTCAGGCACCTCCTTCGGCCGGTCGGTGAACACATAGACATTCACTCTGAAACCAACGAAGAAGTGCTCCTCTGCCGTCTCCAGGAAGTTCTTCAGGAACATGATGTACCTGAACAGGAAAATCAAGCTCTGACTGGTGAGGTGGAAACAGACAGAAAACAGCACTGTGATGTCACACTTACTTCCCCACAGCAAACACTGTGGCAGCGATGCTGATGTTCTTCTTTTGGTAGATGCTGTCCAGGATAACCGGGTTGAAGGTTCCCTCCCAGACGATCGGAGCTAACCAGGGCGTCACTGACACGATGTCAGTCCGACTGTCGTCAGAGACCGACCATTAGGGAAGCGGGAATGATGAAAAAACCAAAGATGGCAGCAGAGAACCATACTCACCCATGCATGATGCTCGGCTGTGGGTACTTTAGCCTGAAACACAGAAACCCAAATAAAGTTCATCCAACATCATTGAAGAGGTCACCTAGCCTTCAACAGGGTTCTAGGAGCATTCAGACGATCTGGTATGATCCCCAAAATATAAGGACACACCAGTCATAGTAGATGTATGTTAAACCAGTCCTTTAACGGCAGCACAGACAGAGTCAGACATGGTGCAGATAAGCTAAACAACGGATGACAAGAAGCAGGAAGGAGATGATGGTGAACCAATTTTAAAACACTGCTGCAGCAACGGTACGGAGGCAGGCTCTTCAAACTGGAGACAATCAACAACCTAACCAACCCCTGCTGCAGGGGCAGCTCAGGTTAGGTGGGAGCTTCAGGCAGAGTCGACAAACCAGCCAGACAGAAAATGAAAATAAAAATACAGAGGGCAGAAAGGAAAGCAGCAAAGATCTCAACCCATCACAAACAGAGAACATCAGCACCATGAAGCACAGTGATGCCTGATCTCCCTGCCGTTGGAAACACTTGTAAAACCAAAGTATCAGGTCCGGTTCCTCCAGACAGACTTCGCTGAGGTGACAGCTGACCTAAGCTTCCTCAGCTCTGAGCTGAGATCCCTGCTCCGCTTTAATCATCTGTTCGATATTTTTCACTACATGTTTTTGGGTCAGATGTTTCTTCCTCATAAAATTATAGGGATGTTCGGGATCTCTGCTTTCTTCCTGGATTAACGAAGGGTAAAAAGCAGTTCCAGTAAATAGCAAGAAGTTGGCAGTGTTTACAATCTGTTTCAGCACTTCGCTGTATCCTGTGCATTTATGTAAGTGAAGATGTGAACCTTCACTGTATAGGGGAGGGGGCCTCATGTGTCTTCAGCTGAAGATGCTGTTCTGAAGATGATTTCCTCATCGCTGTAGAGATGAAACATCACTTTAAGCTGCTGGAACACCTTTCTCTGGAAAAACCTACACCTCACAGTAGTCATGTGTGACTCCAGAAGTATGTCTTCTGCTCCAGACTTTCCTGTAATCCTTTAAACCAGTCTGAATCAAAAGGTCTGCAGACTTTCTAAATCTGGTGTAGATGTTCTCTTTAGCCTTTAGTGGGGTCTTCACTCAGGTTCTGTCCAGTTCTTGTGGACCTGACCTTGCCAGTCTGTCCACCAAATAGCTCAGTGTGGATCGCTGACCTAAGTTCACTCTGACATTGAAGATCAGAGACTGTGAGCTGATGTTGATCCAGAGCTGGTCTGATTTTTTTATTGATATTGAAGCTCGGAGCTTCTTATGGTTTGATTTTCGGACAGATTACAGATGAACTAACTCAGTTTCTTTGAGAAAAAACTGGCAGGAACAGAAAGAACTGGAAGTAGCTTGGTGGATGAACAACTATGGTTGGGTACAAAGGCTGGGCAGTGAAGAAGCAGCCAAGGTCCAAAGAAAAACTCAGGAAGACCTTCAGGAAGCCTGAGAAACTGTTGAACCAGACTACTTTAAAAGATTACAGGAGAGTCTGAATCATTGGAAGGAAAACTAAGAAACAGGAAGTGGTGGAAAACTTTTTCACAGGAGGTATGCCGTCTCCGCAAACTGGAAATAAAGGGTGTGAAGAAGACAGAGAGACTTTAATCAGAAATCCAGACAGAAAACAGAGATAAGCGACAGATGGCACCATCTATGTAGAGAAATAAGCTTCTTACCCATCAGGTGCCACCAAGTGGAGGTCAGGACTTCCAATGAGGTTTTCATCCACAAATCTGCACAGCATGCCAGACATCACATCATCATGAAGTTCATGCAGAGGCTTAACAGGTTGACGGCTGAAAACTGTAACTGTTCTGGGCCAGATGCTGACTGATCGCCTGTAGACTAGTGCTACACGACATGTAAACTTCTCTGATGATGGTCACCATCTACTGACCATCTACTGAAGAAAGGTTTAATGGAGCAGGCTGAGTATTCTATTGTCATGCAGAGTGTGGATTTCTGACACTTGGGATAGAATAGACAACAAATATTGCATTCAGCAGTAATTTGCAATCTAATGCCATGAAATGCAAAGTGTTTATGCTTTGGTAAGTTCCTCTGTTATCAGACACACAAGGATTTCAAATCATACGTGACATGTTTCAACAGCAGAAACTTCAGGTGAACACTTTGAATGAAACATGTCACCATGTGGTGACACCTCTGACAACGACAGAACTTCTGCTGTTGAAACACGTCAGGTATGTTTTCACGTTCCGACGGCACATTAGACAACGTTCCCACCACTCTCCATCAGCAGCTCCATATCAGGTGTGTGGCCATCCACAACCAACCGGTCCTTAGCAATTGCGAAATTGTACATATTGACAATTGGGACAATACTGTTTGGATTTATTTCGCAGCTCTAACGTGCACCATTCCAGACTCTCAGAAGATTAGTCCATATAGGGTCATTTAGGGCAAAAAAAACATGAGCTAATATTTGGGCCCCGAGAGGTCACATGCTGGGCATTTTATTCTGGTACCTGGCAGATGTGGGTTACCTAGAGTGGCCACAAAGCAGATCCTGTCTTAGCCTGAACTAAAACACATGTCCCCCTTTTCACACCGGGACATGTTCTTGTCAGCTGGACCAGCATCTTGTGGGCACAAGACAGAACAGAGAAGGTACACAAACATGACATGACAACGCCCCCCGGTCACCTCATTACCTTTGACCTCTGTGACATGCAATACCTGCCCCTCACGCAGTGAGATAGAGAACCACTGTGGAGCCCAGAACATGTCACGTTCGGTCCAGATTCCAGGACAGTCGTCGGTCAATAAATCGGTGAGTGAAATGAAAACATCAGCGAACTTGTCAGACGACAACTTTGCATCGTTTTTTCTTCATCACTGACGGAGGAGCAGCCTGAGCAGAGAGACTAAAACAACACGCATGCAGGGAGAGGAAGGAGAGTGCTCTGGAGACAGGGTGAGGAGAAGCTATTTTTAACTGACTGTTCAGGTTTTCTCACTCAGAGGTTCCTTGTTGTACCATGAGCTAGCTGCTAGCTAAAGACTTCGAAGGCGTCTAAAAAGCCTCTTCTCTTTAGCGATAACCACAGCTATCACTCAGTATTACTAGAATATTGGTAGAAAAGCTACTTTGAGGAGATGTGATGATGATGCAGTTTATCTATATTTAAACTTTTTGGGAACCAATGAAAATGCAGTTATCGTCTACCAATCAGCTGTTTTAATGGTTAGAATGAAGTAAATAACGTGTCACTAACAAATCATGTAGATTATATCACATTTTTCTGTCAAAAGATCTCTCAATAATGTAGGTTCTAATGTTTCAATTTAATAAGAGATGATTTTATAAAATATCTTTTTCATTCTTTCAAAACATTTATAACGAGTAATTTCTGGGAACTTGATGAGCTACAACGACATTTAATTTCCCTTTGGGATTAATAAAGTATTTTTGAATTTGAATTGAATTTGAATAAGGTAGTAGTGGGTGAATTTTAAACTTCTTGTCTACATCGAATAAATGTGTCTGCATCTCTAAATACATATATATATATATATTAAAGCTACAGTACCTGATTTATTTTCTACCTGATTGTGTGAAACAAGCGTATATCAAACGTAGTTAGAATGATGTGACCTTCTATGGCCGTCTCACACATGGAGGCTGATGGAGCACACACTGCCTCCTAAACACACAACCAGGAAGTAAGAGAATAACAAGCAGTGCTCTGGAGTTGGCTTCAAATTATTTGGACTGAAAAATGAAAATTGCTGTAAATAAGCAGGGCATTTTAGCTCCCTCACATTATTCCTGATAGATATATAGTTCTGAATAGATCATGTATGTCTTGACCAATCAGAGCGCTCCTCTGCCATGGAAGTGTGTGAATGAAAACCACGACCAAAACTGTAAAACATCCTAATAATACAGCCTGCAGAGACTCAGTGTCTCCTTTTCTATCAAATAATGACCTCTTCTGTTATGCTGAGCTACTGACCGAATCATGTTTGTTTAATAGTTAGAGAAAAGTAAATATTAGTAAAATATTTTTTGGATTATCTTTCATAACGGAAAAGAAATTAGTCACAAATCAAGCCAGCAATATTACACATATGAGCTTTGAAAACTCAAAACATTCTTAAAGAAATAAATCAGTCTTAGTCGGGGTTTCTGCCTGAAAGCTGCTCACACAGACCATCCATGTTTGCTGATTCCTGAGCTGGAGCTCCAAGACCAGTTCACCCTGGTGTAAGTTAGCTGAGACGGTTGTGACTCGTGAGTCAACATTAGCCTCCCTCGCTGCCTCAGACCCTTCAAAAAACATTGAGATGGTGAAAATGCATCTTATTTCCCACTGGAAGTATTTAGTTTAAGAAGCTACAGACAGAAGCGTGGTTCTCCTAATGTTCTCCCATCATAACCAGTCTCTACATGGAGGACATGGAAAGAAACGCACAGAATTTATATAAGGTAAGGTAAGTTTATTTATATAGCGCTTTTCAGTAACGAGACACTCGAAGTGAAACAACACCTCTGTTCAGATATGAGGGTAGCAACTGGGTCACAAACCAGGCCAAAGAAGAAGAATCGTTCACTGAACATATGAACTCAGTGGACAACAGCATGTTCACGATGGAGGAACCCAAAGAACACAAGCTACCTTTTTGGCTTGTTTGGACAACACATCAAAGTCTAAACGGACCAGTACCTACCTCAGTCATCAGAACTCTACAGCATCAAGCAGAACAGGCCCAGACAAGATCTGAAGCAGAGAGAACCTCAAACCAATTCTAAGGAACCCGAACACACCAAGAAAGCACTTGTAGATACCCTAAGTGGGTTTAACGAACAACGATATTGTTCCTTACGTGGCTGAAGGATCTCAAAGAGGGTAGCTAGAAACATGTGTCCTCCTTTACTGCATCTGCACTGAACATGTTTTTCCCCCAACTTACCGGGACTGAAGACATAAATTTCTACTCTAACAAAATAATATCATGTATGCTTCGACACACATTCAGAGAACATCTCTGAGCAGAAAACTTCAGTCATAAAGACCTTCACATCCTGAAGATCCAGGCGCCTATCGGTGATGAACAAGAGGCTGTTTTGTATAATGTTAGAGATTTGTCTGGGATATTTTAGGGCTTTGCAGCAGAGTAGTTATATTAATTAGAAGTTTAGATCCTGTGCATTTGTGAACCCTAAAGAAGAGATCTCCAAACATAAAAACCAACATTAAACTGAGAAGGTGGCCTCAGTCTTTCCAACACCTACAGAGCAAATAAGATAAAGACTTGAAGGTGTTTTCCAGTCTATTGAGACTATCTCCTGCCCCTGGGCCTAAGGCTGCCTGCAGATCTGCGTATCGGTGTATGAATGTGTGCACGTTTGCGAGTGCGATTGGGTGAATGTGCACCTAGCGTAAACACAGAGTTCAAAGGACAACCTTAATCCTTGAAACTCATTATATTGTCTCTAAATTCCCTCCATCCTCTAGTTACACTTGATCCAACCAGTTTGTTAAAGGTGTGTGGGTCAACGTTGGATCCGGTTGAGCTGCTGTTACAAATCCCCAGGAACCGACCTGGAGTCAGCTCAGAGCAGGTTAAACGCCAAAGATATCTGAAAACACAGCCTTGGACTATACTGAACAAAGCGGACCTCTGTATGTGCAGGTGCAGTCTGAGCTCCACCATTAAACCTGACAGGATACCATCCGCAACCCAGAGCTGACAGGATAACAGAACCAGAAAATCCAGAGACAGAGAAGCCAGCATGTGAAAACTGGGTCACTCTTTGGTCTGAAAGGAGGCTCTTTCTGCAACAACCTCCATGACCACCATAAAACAGACAGAGCTTCTACAAACAGATACCCTGCAGAGGTTCTGGTGTTTCTGTTGTTCCTGCGAGAGCCAGCTTCAGTAAAGTTCCCCAAAACCTCTTCTCCATGTCATCCCCTGAAGCAAATGCTGTTTGAGAAGCAGCTGGTTCTTTCTAGTCAGTCTACCTGTGAATAAGAGCCCTTTAGAAATGGACATTTGGTTCTGATTGTCGTCGGTGCTTATTGGACGCTCTACCACCGCTATGCTGTAAAAGGTTTTCCAAATTCCCACAATCTGGGCTCAACACACACCGAGACCATACAAGGAAGTTGGAGAGAAAACAGCTGATGCTGCTGTAGCTTCATATCAGTCCTTCACTAGAAGAACAGACCTAACGGACTCAGCAGAACCCACTTACATCTGCCGAGTCGTTTCTCTGCATTCAGCTACATACTGACACAGCTGACAAAAACCACAAACGGGTCAGTTTTTAATCAGATGGGAGAAAATAAACTCTTCTTCTCACACTAGATGATTCTCCATCATATTTCTCTATAAAACGCTTACCCTGGGTGGCTCTGCCTTGGGCTCAGCTCCAGTAAGAACGTAAAGAACCTCCGGGTCATTTTATTTAAATCCCACATTAAACAAGTTTCCAGAACTCTCTAAAGATACTCTCTGAATAAGCCACTCAGAAAAACAGCCCTTGCACCCAACAGAACCTTTGGAACGAAACTGTTTTTGGTGTGATGGGTCAAAATCCAATGCTTCTCCAGAATGTTAGAATTCATCATCTAGATTTTGTTTAATTTCTGCAGATTCTCCAGAAAGACCAACACTGCTAGTTCCCCTCCAACCTTCGTTTGTACAGTTTATAAAAGTTCTCAGAAACTTGTCAGCACAGAACCATCAGATAAGGTAGAAATGTAAAGGATCTTATAGTTCTGGCACATTCTGTTGTTTTAGACATCTGTAAAATCCAGACGTTTGGTGTTGTTTGGACATTTTTCATCAGCTCGGGGCGTCTGGTGAACATCTGGCTCATTCTCAGAACAAAGGTTACTGATAAGGTCACACCCAGCAGCAGTTACTCACCGTCCTGTCGAAGAATCATAGAAGCCTTCCTTTAATCTGCAGACACAAAAACACACACTAATGAAATGTTTAGAGACTCTTTATAATGTTGACAGGTGAGGATCAGGTGGAAAGGCTGAAAGGCAGTGATAGAGAAGCAGAAATCTGTTCCACACGACTCCTTTTCAGATGCACCTGGGTTATAGGAGATCTGATTTCATTTCCTGGATACAAGCTGCCAAAATGAGGTTCTTCCAACAGGCGGCTGGACTTCAGAGGCAGGGCGAGGAGCTCCATCATCTGGTGGGAGCTCACAGACGAGGGTTCGGGTTGCTTGAAGTTTTCACAGTCGATGATTGTTTGGTGGTGCCATGTCATCTGCAGTTTCCGGTCTACTGGGTCTTCTGAAGTCTGCAGTCAACATAGTCATCTATCGGGAAGTCTTGGAGCACATCATCCTTCGATCTGCTGACAAGCTTTATGGAGATGTTGCTTTCATTTTCCAGCAGGACTTTGGTACCTGGACAGTGTGGGCTGGTACCAAACACCAGCTTTAATCAAAATGGTAACACCAGCAGACTGGCCTGACCCAAACCCCACAGAGAATCTTTGGGCTGTTGTCAAGAGGAAGATGAGAGACACCAGAACCAACAGACGAGCTGAGGTTCTGCTACTAAAGCAACCTGGGCTTCCTGAACACCTCAGCAGAACCACAGGCTGATCTCCATGCCACGCTGCATTGATGGAGTAATTCATGCAGATGTACTGAGTGAAGATAGAGTACAGAACATGAATGTCCAGTTCGGTAGGACCACATTTCTGGATTAAAAACTGTTTTATTGCTGTGATATTGTTAGTTCTGAGAGACTGAATTCAGGGCTTCATCAGCTGGGGGCCCGAATCATAAAGAGTTCTGAAATATATCCCTCCAAATTAATGAATCTATGAGAGATTCACTTTTCAATCATATACTGATTTACTGAGCCGACCTTTAACCTTTAACACAGATGTTCTTAAGCATAACTCAGAGCAGCTCCTTCAGTGAGTTTAATGTCCTGGAATGCCATCAGTACAATCTTTCCGGTTGGAACGTTTCGGCTCAAATCACAGAGACAGAAACGATTTCTGCATGCCCAGAAATTAAAAACCCAGAAGCAGAGAAGAGGACAAATCCAAGGCAGAAAGCAGGAAAAACAGGCATCATAAATAAGGAGACAAGACATAGTTACCTGTAGAATGAGTTCAGGTAGACAAACGCCACTCTGGGGGTTCAAACAGGAATTAGGAATTAGCTCTGGGAATACTGCCGTTTTACAGCATGAACAGCATTTTTGAACCACAGTATCTCAATCAAATTTAAGTCCAAACTTTGACTAGGCCACTGCAAAAGCTTGTTAAAGCTATACAGAGATGGACTTGCTAGTGAACTCTAGATCATTGTTTTTCTGCATGATGCTTGGGCTTAAGGTCACAAACTGATGATCAGACCTTCTGCTAGAGAGCAGAATTCATGGCTCCATTAATTACACAAGTCATCCAGGTTCTGAAGCAGCAAAGCAGACCCAGAGTGAACCCAGAGTGGTACCGAGTGAAACCAGGTCAGTTCTCCCAAGATTCAGGCTTTTATTGATGCTTTCTCTCTGAGATCTTTATCTAGAGGTCGGCTCCACCACCTCACAGGCAGACATAACTTCTCCTGTTCCTATTCATCCTCAGAGTTCTTCATGAAACCGGTCCAGACCCACTGAGCCCACAACACAGAACCAGCCCATTAACTGCAGTGAGTGTTGGTTGTTTATTCTGACATGGCATGGAACATCTCAGCGCTTGGAGATCACAGAACCTCAAACAAAACAGAACAAACCACCTCTTTGTGGGTTGGTTGTAGGTTAAAACCTACAGCAGAACTTAGAACCGGGTTTTTCTTGCTGAAAACAAGCAGAGAAACAGCAGAGTCCAGTTCTCCGCAATCTATTGGTGACATGCTGAACTAAGTTCAAACATGACACCAGCAGAGGGTTCAGCAGCAATATACACCACAAGGTTCTGCTTGGGGGCCTGCCAGACCGCTGAACTGAGGCAGACCACATAGCTGACAGCATAGAACCTCAGATGTTACCTGCTGGAACAGCTTCTGATCACAAGAACAACTGATAAACAGAACCTAAAACCTCCATACAGAACCTTTCTATCCATTTATCAAATACTTTGTATTTATTTTCTGTTTGTTCCTTTCTTTAAATTTCTTTAAATGTTTATTTCTGTCAGTTCCTGTTTTTTAACAACTTATTTAACTTATTTTTAACAACTGATTATTCTACATTACATATCTTGAACTGAACACCTTTGTCATATTTTTTGCACATTTAAATTTTTCTCCACCATTTAAAAACTTCTAAGCTGTGCTCTTTGTGTGTCACACTTGACATTCTAGCATTATCTGATGCACTCTGTAGTACTGTGTTGTACTCTGTAATACTCTGTTATCCTGCACTGCTGTGTAAACTCACCCCAACAGCAGAGCCACCGGCAAAAGCACGCCCACATACTTTAGGTTCAGCATCATCATCATCAGAGGTATCCCTCGGTCCAAACAGGTCAGTTCTGACTCACAGATTCACCCCTCGGTCCTGAAGCTTTAATTCCAGCAGATTGCGAAAGGAGCTGCTCCTCAGGGTCTATTGGAGGTCTTTGAACTTTACTTGATTCTAGCACTGGTTCCTGTATGAAGTGGACCAGCGGATTCTTAGAGGTTGATCCATCGACCCATCTTGCTGACCTGTACAAACTCTCTGATTGTGAAACGACAAGCAAGAGAAAAGGTGGAGGTGCGAGCAGCACTCTGCAGAGAGAGAAAGGGAGAGCTGAGTTAGAGCCAGTTATTTATAAGCAGCTTATAAGAGTCCTTCCCTGCTGTTTACTGTGGAAATGCATACAGCCAGAAAATGTGTTCAGGTCAGGTCCAGGTTTAGTTAAAGACCTGGAAGAGTTCAGGTCAGGTCCAGGTTTAGTTAAAGACCTGGAAGAGTTCAGGTCAGGTCCAGGTTTAGTTAAAGACCTGGAAGAGTTCAGGTCAGGTCCAGGTTTAGTTAAAGACCTGGAAGAGTTCAGGTCAGGTCCAGGTTTAGTTAAAGACCTGGAAGAGTTCAGGTCAGGTCCAGGTTTAGTTAAAGACCTGGAAGAGTTCAGGTCAGGTCCAGGTTTAGTTAAAGACCTGGAAGAGTTCAGGTCAGGTCCAGGTTTAGTTAAAGACCTGGAAGAGTTCAGGTCAGGTCCAGGTTTAGTTAAAGATCTGGAAGAGTTCAGGTCAGGTCCAGGTTTAGTTAAAGACCTGGAAGAGTTCAGGTCAGGTCCAGGTTTAGTTAAAGACCTGGAAGAGTTCAGGTCAGGTCCAGGTTTAGTTAAAGACCTGGAAGAGTTCAGGTCAGGTCCAGGTTTAGTTAAAGACCTGGAAGAGTTCAGGTCAGGTCCAGGTTTAGTTAAAGATCTGGAAGAGTTCAGGTCAGGTCCAGGTTTAGTTAAAGACCTGGAAGAGTTCAGGTCAGGTCCAGGTTTAGTTAAAGACCTGGAAGAGTTCAGGTCAGGTCCAGGTTTAGTTAAAGACCTGGAAGAGTTCAGGTCAGGTCCAGGTTTAGTTAAAGACCTGGAAGAGTTCAGGTCAGGTCCAGGTTTAGTTAAAGACCTGGAAGAGTTCAGGTCAGGTCCAGGTTTAGTTAAAGACCTGGAAGAGTTCAGGTCAGGTCCAGGTTTAGTTAAAGACCTGGAAGAGTTCAGGTCAGGTCCAGGTTTAGTTAAAGACCTGGAAGAGTTCAGGTCAGGTCCAGGTTTAGTTAAAGATCTGGAAGAGTTCAGGTCAGGTCCAGGTTTAGTTAAAGACCTGGAAGAGTTCAGGTCAGGTCCAGGTTTAGTTAAAGACCTGGAAGAGTTCAGGTCAGGTCCAGGTTTAGTTAAAGACCTGGAAGAGTTCAGGTCAGGTCCAGGTTTAGTTAAAGACCTGGAAGAGTTCAGGTCAGGTCCAGGTTTAGTTAAAGATCTGGAAGAGTTCAGGTCAGGTCCAGGTTTAGTTAAAGACCTGGAAGAGTTCAGGTCAGGTCCAGGTTTAGTTAAAGACCTGGAAGAGTTCAGGTCAGGTCCAGGTTTAGTTAAAGATCTGGAAGAGTTCAGGTCAGGTCCAGGTTTAGTTAAAGACCTGGAAGAGTTCAGGTCAGGTCCAGGTTTAGTTAAAGACCTGGAAGAGTTCAGGTCAGGTCCAGGTTTAGTTAAAGACCTGGAAGAGTTCAGGTCAGGTCCAGGTTTAGTTAAAGATCTGGAAGAGTTCAGGTCAGGTCCAGGTTTAGTTAAAGACCTGGAAGAGTTCAGGTCAGGTCCAGGTTTAGTTAAAGACCTGGAAGAGTTCAGGTCAGGTCCAGGTTTAGTTAAAGACCTGGAAGAGTTCAGGTCAGGTCCAGGTTTAGTTAAAGACCTGGAAGAGTTCAGGTCAGGTCCAGGTTTAGTTAAAGACCTGGAAGAGTTCAGGTCAGGTCCAGGTTTAGTTAAAGACCTGGAAGAGTTCAGGTCAGGTCCAGGTTTAGTTAAAGACCTGGAAGAGTTCAGGTCAGGTCCAGGTTTAGTTAAAGATCTGGAAGAGTTCAGGTCAGGTCCAGGTTTAGTTAAAGACCTGGAAGAGTTCAGGTCAGGTCCAGGTTTAGTTAAAGACCTGGAAGAGTTCAGGTCAGGTCCAGGTTTAGTTAAAGACCTGGAAGAGTTCAGGTCAGGTCCAGGTTTAGTTAAAGACCTGGAAGAGTTCAGGTCAGGTCCAGGTTTAGTTAAAGACCTGGAAGAGTTCAGGTCAGGTCCAGGTTTAGTTAAAGATCTGGAAGAGTTCAGGTCAGGTCCAGGTTTAGTTAAAGACCTGGAAGAGTTCAGGTCAGGTCCAGGTTTAGTTAAAGACCTGGAAGAGTTCAGGTCAGGTTAGGGTTAAAATGTCTGCCAAAAACCCAGAAAACAAACCCTGCGATACATTAAAGCCTCTAGTAGGGAAAAGAGATTTATAAATATTATTGCAATAACTCGATTACAATCGAGATTGTGGAGCCCTAGTTTCTATTGAGGACTTAAAATGCAACTTAAATGCCAGAGATTCTTCCTGTCTTCTCCTTTAACTTAAACATTTGCATTTGAATCCCTTGGGCTGCCTCAGAAGGGGCCCAACCCTAACCCTAAGCATTAGTGGGTGAAGGGGGATCTTTGTTTCCCTTCCAACCTGTTACACCAGTGAGTAGAGTCAACATAGGGGAAGTTGTAGCAACTAGTGCAACATGATCTTCAGTGTAAAACTAAATGGTAAATGGACTGAATTTATATAGCGCTTTTCCAGTCATACAGACCGCTCAAAGCGCTTTACACTAGAGCCACATTCACCCAATTGCACTCACTAACGCTCACACATTCATACACCGATACGCAGATTGGTAGGCAACTTGAGGTCAAGTGCCTTGCCCAGGGGCACATCGACATATGGCAGGAGGAAGCTGGAATCGAACCCACAACCTTCTGATTGCAAGACGACTACTCTTCCTACTGAGCCACAGTAAGAGAGGAACTCCTTGAATCAGGCAGAAGCCCGAATCCCGGTCATAGCGGTCCTAAATGACAGGTCCTGTCGAGGCTGCCGTTTTTTAATCATGTTGTGCTCTGTGCAGGATTTCTATGAGGTATTCTGGGTAGTACTGCCGTTTTGTGAGGGTACTGTATTGTTCCACCCGCTGGTAATGGGAGTCCGGGGACTGGTCTGAGGAAAATAATTTCCCCTTGGAGACAATATATCTAAAGAGAAAGTTTCTCAGAGAGATTGGAGGGAAGTCGGATATTTCTCCCTCTACACAGCAGAATGTCAAGAAATCATACAAGGAATCTGGAGGAATTTCCCAGCTGTGACTTTTGATCTGTCAGATGGTTCTACATCAAGAGCCGTCCTTCATCAACCGTTGACAGAACCACATGAAGCATCTCTACAGTACAGACATTCACAAGCATTATTGTGCAGATAGGAAGCCTGATGCTCCTGAGGTGAACTCAATGTGAAACATGTATTGTTCTCTGATGAGTCCACCTTTACTGTTTTCCCCACATCCGAGAGAGTCACGGTGTGGAGAAGCCCCAAAGAAGCGTACCACCCAGACTGTTGCATGCCCAGAGTGAAGCATGGAGTCCCTTGGCCCGATACTTGTGCTAGATGGGCGCGTCACTGCCAAGGACTACCAAACCATTCTTGAGGACCATATGCATCCAATGGTTCAAACATTGTATCCTGAAGGCGGTGCCGTGTATCAGGATGACAAGGCACCAATACACACAGCAAGACTGGTGAAAGATTGGTTTGATGAACATGAAAGTGAAGTTGAACATCTCCCATGGCCTGCACAGTCACCAGATCTAAATATTATTGAGCCACTTTGGGGTGTTTTGGAGGAGCGAGTCAGGAAACGTTTTCCTCCACCAGTATCACGTAGTGACCTGGTCACTATCCTGCAAGAAGAATGGCTTAAAATCCCTCTGACCACTGTGCAGGACTTGTATATGTCATTCCCAAGATGAATTGATGCTGTATTGGCCGCAAAAGGAGACCCTACACCATACTAATAAATTATTGTGGTCTAAAACCAGGTGTTTCAGTTTCATTGTCCAACCCCTGTATTTCTCAATATATAAACTTTAATGAATATATCAAAACAACACCCAGCTGTTTGTATTGCAACATCTCAAGTGTTTCAAAAAATTTTTCTCCCATGTTGCTGCCTGCAGACGACAAGTCGGTAACGGCTGCAGGCGCGCTAACGCTGCCGAATGCAGGACTTGTAGCCAAAGATCTGAAGCTGATGAAAACTGTGGACTCTTCATATCTTGTGCTTAACAGAGACTGTTGGAGATGATCCCATACTGTTGGACCCCTGAAGATGAGATGGAATGACACCAGAACTTTTCAAGGCTTGGTATCCTCAATTGAGGAAAGGTTTGAAGCGTTGGAAGAAGGAAGCTGGACATTAACAAGAGGGAAAACATTATTTTTCCATCTGCTGCAGCTTAAAAACAAGAAAACACAAGTTTCAGAACTGGAAAATTATTCTTCTATTAGTCAGATTCCAGCAGAATACATCAGTTAGGAGACAGCTGGTTCTGTTTTGAGACTGGTTCAGTTACAGTTCACATGTTCTTCATCCAAATCAGCTGATTTTTTTACTAACAGAACCTCAGAAACAATTAAAACCACAGCTGCTGGATCTCCTGTCATGTCTTAAATGATTCTGGGTTTTCATGTTCTATTTGGTTCAGTTCATTATGATCCCCTCCAACAGATGTAATGTTGCGCAGCTAAAATTAAACGTTTAAAAAAGTTCTGACCAAAAACATTACAATCTCAAAAATTTTTGGGATCTGACCATGAAACGTTCAACAAATGATAATGGAGTTCTGGTGGAGCCTGGAGACCCAGTTAGCTCTGATTAGGTCGACTACAACCTGAGAACGGAGCGACTTGTTGTAATCAGACCACGACGGCCAGCTGCATTTCTTACTATTACTTATGGATGATCTTTCACACGCAGACCAGAATGATAAAGTATGAATGTTAATGTTTTCACTTTTCTTAGAACAGGATAATAATCCTCAGTGACCTACAGTTTGACATGACATTTAGTGCATTGGGTTGATTGTGGAACAAATAGGAGTGATTAGATAGCTGCAGCAACGCCTAGATTCAGGGTTGGACACCTGCTATTACACACACAATCAAATAGACACCAGAACGGTGACACATAGTCAACTGATAAACACAGACGGAGTGGATGTCCCTTTCAGGGAGTTCCAGACATAAAAACCATGTGTGAACTTGTTTCGGGTGAAGGATGAGAGCCTCAGCGCTGATCTCTGTAACCATTTCTCTGCCTTATTTAGAATAAAAGTGTTGAGAGTATAGAACCGTTTTAGAGTCATTCCTTTCAAGAGAAAGTGATTAAGTAGAGATGACGCTTCTGGGGAAAGAATTCGGGGGAGATCCGAGGCGTCTTACCGCCAACAGGGTGCGGTAGCTCGGACAAGACTCAGAGACAGAAGCAGACCTGGTGGGAAGTCCAGCAGAACCCGAAGTTTCTCCATGAAGACCACCTCAGAGCTTCAGGTTCCAGAACAACCGATATCAATAAATTCAACCAACCTTCAGCGTGTTAATCCAATTTAAACTCGCTCACATGTGCACTGAAAGCCTCATTAATGTGGCTCTGTCTCCAAGGCAACGGCTGGAGGAATAAAACTTTCTGCAGCAGGAAGTCCGTCTGGAAGCTTTGCAGGAAAATCTGATCAAATGTTCAGTGAAGAAATAAAAAGTCAGCCGCAGAAATAGACAGAAGCTCCTAGGAATTAAACAACTGTTTCATTTCTATTATTATTATTATTAATAATATTGGGATTTTTGAGGAAAAGGACTTCAAATATTAGTTACTTTATACTTCCTAACTAAATATTCTATTTTATCATTATTATATTTAGTTATTCAGTTTAGGTCCAAACTAAATATTTGCTTTACATATTTAAACATTTAGTTTGGCAGTAAAAAAAAAACAGATGATATTTTGAATCATATTTTATATGTAAACTTCACCGGAGTCAGTTGGATTTCTCCCTGACTTTTTACACGACTTCTAAAAGAAAACCATCTGTTTAGTCCACCGCTTCCTAATCGAACCTGATGTTAAATTTCACTGCAGGCTTTACCTTCAGGAAGTCAACTGGTCCTCCATGCAGACTCGCTCTGCTTTGCATTAAATCAACGACTGTTTCTTTTTAAAAGCTCAGGAGGAGCGTCCAGCTGCAACGTTTTCCGTGGCGCAGCTGTGACGCGGATGATAACTCTCCACTGCGCCTGTGAAGGTTTTCAGGTAAATGAACCAAAACCTCGGGGTTTCTCCGCTCAGGGTGTGCCGAACCCCCGACCCAGTTCTGTAGTTTCGACCTGTTACTGAATCCACTGACAGAAGCACTGAAAGAGAACTCAGACACACATGGGCACAGTTGGACACACCTGCCCGCGACCTGACCCCACGACCCTCTGCTGGTCACACAGTCCACGCCCCGCCCCTTGAAACCTACCTGACTCTGCCAAGTAGGGGTCTCTGCAGACGAAGTGGGGGACAGGTGGCGGTATGGAGTTAATTTCCTGCCAAAAGGTTGCACACAAATGTAACTTATTTTACAAACTGTCCCCAAACGTTGCAGTCAAAATAGAAACTATTAACGGTCCCCGACTACAACATGGTCTCTCCTCGCGGCTGAGGACACGACGAGCACCTCACAGGTGAGTTTCAAAACCTTCCCGGTGAAAAATTACAGCATATACGATTTCATTTTAGTGGTACTGCAATGTTACGATAAGGGAACGTATTACTTTACAGAGCAAATCATTTGTCCTAGCTACCGTACCATGTTGGCGGTTAAACGTCTCGAAGTTCCTCCGGCGTTTCCCCATCAGATACGGTTCCTCCAGCTGCGTGAAGCTGACACTCCACCCACTTGAAACATTCCGGCAAATAGACAGAATATTTAGTGCTTCGTTTGTGCTGTTTTGGTTTCTGAGATATTAAATATTATTTTTTTTTTTTTAGGTCATCCAGAGGTCACCATTTTACTCCGAATTGAACCGAAGTGGGCTCATTTTTTAGTGCTTCATTTGTGCTGTTTTGGTTTCTGAGATATTAAATATTATTTTTTTTTTTAGGTCATCCAGAGGTCACCATTTTACTCCGAATTGAACCGAAGTGGGCTCATTTTTTAGTGCTTCATTTGTGCTGTTTTGGTTTCTGAGATATTAAATATTATTTTATTTTTTTTAGGTCATCCAGAGGTCACCATTTTACTCCGAATTGAACCGAAGTGGGCTCATTTTTTAGTGCTTCGTTTGTGCTGTTTTGGTTTCTGAGATATTAAATATTATTTTTTTTTTTTAGGTCATCCAGAGGTCACCATTTTACTCCGAATTGAACCGGAGTGGGCTCATTTTTTAGTGCTTCGTTTGTACAGGTTTTATGTTCAAGCTATATCATTTTCTTTCAGGCGATCACCGACGATTTAAATCGATGACGTCTATGGCCTGCGCTGAACATCATCACCACGGTTATTAATGTCGTGTTTTTCTTTCATCATGCAAGTTAAATTGTGTTTTTATCCGATGTTGTAAACCTGCAACGTCATAGGGATTGACCCCACAGCTGACCTTGTTTAGGCGGTAATTTAAACTTCCCGTTCAAAATTTTCCACTGACCAGTATCTTTTAAAAACCTCGATCAGTGTGTTTTTATGAAAAATGTAAGCAGCAGCCTTAGAATTTTTACCACACTTGTTGTTCAAGATAAGTAAACTAATAATGTTGAGGTTTTAGATAAAACACTGTTGCTACTGCAATCCTTCTATCAGTTCATCATTGACTATGTGTTGCATCTTATGTGATATCAACAGTTATGTTGGGTCAGCTGTAGCAGTGAGCGGTGCTGCAGATAAACAACAAGGGCAGATATATTTAATTAAGGCAGCAAAGAGATGATTAGAAAAGGCCACAGAATCATACATCCAGAACAATGGTTACGGTAATGTGCAGTTTGGTGGAAGACAGAACGAGTCACTCCCCATAGCTAAGGAGGTTAGCTGTAGCTAACCGTTTGTTGACTGCGGACATTTCTTCAAACTTCGTTGCCCGGACAACTGCATGGTTCAGAGGTTAGGGTTTGGGCAGAAAGATTTAGGATGAAATTATCTGAACGTTTTTCATTTTATGAAGTTTGGTTTTGTTTGTGTTTGTATGCAATTGATCAAATTGTCATGATGTATGTTTGGATGGGTTGTACTGGAATTCTAATTTTCCCTCGGGGATCAATAAAGTATCTTTGAATTGAATTGAATTTGAACTCAGCTATCTTGTTGCTAGCAGACGATCTGCAGCACACGTGCCCTGTTTGTGTTCTGTGTTTGTGTCTTTTTAAAGTTAAGACAAACTTTATTTAAAGGATGATTTTAAACACAGAAGATTGATCATAACGCACCATCCGCACTTATGCATTTATTGCATTATGCTAGCTGCTAAATAATATTTACCCAGAAAGGTTTAGTTTTCAATCCAGTAAATAATATTTTTCTAACATCATTTTACTAAATTTGATAACTAAGTAAACACCATTAAGCCCCATTTCTCCAGAAAGATTTGGCTCCTTTCCAAAATACTTCCTTAAATATTTGACCATTTCTTTAATATTTCTTTAAATATTATTTTAATAAATAAAGACATCTAATGAGACACCGTTGAGAATTAGTCATCCAGAAGGTTGGTTTTATTCAGCAGATCATTCATAAAAATATTATTTTATTAAAATAATATTTTATCTGATCTTGCATTGTGAATGGTTGTCTAAACGTTTGCTGATTATTTCCTAAGTTAGTTCCAAGACTAACTTAACTTCACTTCCAGATTCTTCAAGATAATCCTTGGTTCTCAAACATAAACATTGCATGGTAATGTTGCATCACTCTTTTGGTCATAATTATCAATCATCTTTAATCAACTTGTTTATATTGTACATAGTCCATTAGTCTTCATTATTCTTTAATTCTGCTTGGTAGTTTAGTTGGATTGTTTTAACAAAGTAAAGAGTTTGTTGATTGAAATATGTTTGACTTTGAGTTGACTTATTTTTGTTAATAAATTCTTGTATTTTAAGAAATTGTGTGAATTTATTCCATATATGTACAGAGTTTATGCTGTTCAATAATGTCAGAGCTCGTCTCACACCTTTCTATTCTGTCCTAATACCATCGCCTTACTGGGCTGGTATTCACAGGACAACCCTTAACAGACCAAAATATTACTTGATAAAATATGAAATTATTAATATTTTTTTATATATATTTTCAGATTCATAGTCACAGCATAGTGTCTTTGAGTCCCTTTCTTATTTGCTTCATTTGCCTCATGACCTGTCTAATTACCTAGTGAGAAAGAGAAAGCTAATTTTTACTCAGGTAGTGGTTAAAAGAGTAATGTTATATAGTTTCAAGAATATTGCTTTACTGCATAATGCAGAAGCCTTTCAAAAAGCCATCTTCTATTGTCACTTTCTCCTTTTCATCAGCTGAGAGTTCAGAGCTGCCTTCAAGCTTAAGGAAACAATGTACATAGAAAAAACGTCTTAAATAAATGTTAAAATGTCAATGATGTTCTGTTTACTGTACATTTATACCAACGTAAATTTTCTCCCTCAGATCAATGTCTGGAGAGTCATTGATCTCAACGATTCCAGTTTCCGGTGTCCCTCCACACAAAATGTGAACAATAGCAGGACTAAGCCCTGTCAGCGGAGGACCGCCATGCAAAAAGCAATGGCCGATCATTCTGCCTGCCATTAGAAATAGGTCACTCTCAACCAGAAATGCAGATGAGGAAGACACAAGGTGGTCTGGTTCTCCGTCAAACAGCCTTGTTACACAAGAATTTCCTATGTAGACATAAATTTTGTTTCTCAGATCCTGTACACAAACATTTAGCAATTCTTTGGTTGTACAGCAGGTATAGTTATATCTTAAATTTATTTTCAAAAAAGGGATTATAAATAGTATTAAGGTGATTAAAATGTATCCACAGTTGATAAAAAGCCATTGATGACAGCTTACCAAAATTCATGTTGAAACCATCTTTCAGCCTCTGTAAGAAGCGGTTCACACCTTCCCCGACTGCAGGATCACCTTGTAATTATAAGACATATGAATATTAGTGGTTGTTCTTAAGAAAAACATAACGCATCAAAACTAACCAGACTAAAAAAAATGAACCTTCAAGTCTGCATTGCAAAGGATTTGCTCACTCAACACTGGATGCTTCTTAAAATGTAACAAAAGCAATATCTTGTTCTGAGATGGTGGTTCTGAGGTCAATATGCACATACAGTGACTTCCCTGATCTGTGAATGTTAAGCACAGTCTCTGTACATCCAAGCAGCCCCGGTCAGATCTGGTATGAGAAATCAAACTATTTAAATGTTGGACCACTTGTTTGCTGAGTATTGGATTATCTGCCCGTTGTTGGACGTCACTGTGCCCCTCCAATGGCATCGGCCATTTTGTACCCAGGACAGCCCGCTCCTACATATCCCATCAAGCATTGCGACTGATATGACTGGGCGTCCCCAGTCTGACGTCACAGGATGCTATATAGGAGGCGCTCATGTTTGAAACACTGCCTTCAGCTGGAACCCCACATCCAGGGATCGAAGAGCGTCACTTTAAGAGAAGAACTCTGTCCAGAGTTTCATTCATTCTCTCTCGTTGGACAACGAACTATTCATAACTGAAGTTTTTGGACTAGGAAGGCCAGAGATTTCACTTTTGCCGATCGAAGACGTGAGTTAACACGTAACTGGAGACACGGAGTTTCGGAGAGACGAACCGCTACCGTGTTTCATTTTCAAGTCGACTTTGATGGTCAGATCATATTTTTCCTTTTTGTCAAGAAGACCAAAGGACAAAGACTGACTGTTCCCCTGAAGTTAATTGTGGACGCACAATTAACTCAACCCCACGTTTCCTCGCTCGAATTCCCTCGCTCAGGAAGAAGACGACACAAGTAAAATCCATTTCTTTTTTTTATTTCTTTATTACGAGGCCTGGGCAGGGTCAGAGGTTGTAGAAGCGATCAGAATCGCTGGTTAGGATCTCATGTGTTCTGAATAATATGTGCATGTAACCTTGCTTGTTTGAAACTTTGATGTGTTATGTTAATATCGGGATCCGCCGTGTTCCCCAGAGCTGTTTGTGTTTACTATCTGAACGCGGGTGCGTTGCAAAACTGGACTGTTAAAACGACCTCATGGTAAAATTCTCCATTTTACCTTTGTCTTCAATCTCACTGTGCTAGCTTGCCGCCAAAAGTTATCAATCCTTTGTTTCAGGAGTAAAGGGGGAAGTTTTATGATCAGAAGATCATAAAAGACACTCTAAGCTGCGCTCCAACCCCCCACCAGTCATCACCACACCCCCCTTTTCATATCCTCTCCTTTCCTCTGTTGTGCCATAAACTGCTGGTTGACTCAATACATACCCACTACCGTTTGTTGATTTTGCTTATCTAGATGTGTTACCCCTGTGTTTGTACAATTTTGCATGTTGAGTAGGTGAAAATTAATAAATATTCACATAGATAAAGAGAGAGCGTTTGGTGTTTCATTGTGTGCAAAAAGTGATGTGTCAGTCAAAATAAGGTTCAAGTTCCACACGTTTCGGCAGAAACGGTCGATTAAACAGTGACATCTCCGGCAATAGTTATTAACTATTATGGAGTATTTAACGGTTGTAATTGTCAGAGGCGTCGAGCCACAATTACAACACCAGAAACCTCTCTGGTCTCGATTCGTAAATGAGGATTTATGGTTAAGAAATTGATTTTGTCAGATTATGATTTGTAATTATAATTATTGATCAAGATTATTCAATCAATAATCATACTCCCAACATAAACAAAAACTAAAAATATGTTCAGCCAAATACACATCCAACCCTCTGTTTTGTTGCCAGTATCAGAAGATCCTGCGTAACTTGCTGGCTGATTTTGAAAACCTGTAGTCTGTGAGGATGGGCCTGGTAGTGCTTCTAATCTTGCAACATCCACTGTTCTTCTGTCAAATGAAGCCACTTCCACAGTTGATGGCCTGCAAAAAAAAATACAATATATATTTCACACAAATTCTGGAATGCAGTAAACATTCTAATATCAAAGTATGGTTGCCACAATATCTGGACCTGCTAAATTGTAAATGTCTGCCAACTGAGATGCCTGCAAAGTGGGAAAACCATTAAAACTTCTCCTGTAAATTTTCTCAAAGTCCCAATTAATCTGTCAACATTAAAAGTAGAGAATGCGAACTAATTTGTAAGCAGCTCTTATCGACTGATATAGTCCCTCAATAATCTGGCTGATTTAAACTATTCTTATTTTGTGTACACACAAAGTGAGAAGGGAAATAGTTGTGAGAGCGTATATACTATTAAAAACACTCATTTCTAATAGCAAAACCTCTTGTCTCCATTCATCTTTCACTGCAGCCATTGGCATGCGCCTCAGTGACATCAGGGTATTCTCCTTGGCATGTAGGACATACCGTTTCGGTAGAGACTAGGTTGGCTGAAATAAAAAATGAAGTATAGTGTAATGCTGTTTGCAATTTGTAAAAGCTCCACTTAAATCAACAAATTTCTCCCCAAACCCAAGAAATGCAATACAATAAAAAGTCAACAAAATCTGAATAATTAGAAACTGCGTGGTGACAACTTTGTGGTAGCTAGGAAATAAAACGCATCTAAGCGAACTTCACCGAAGTATATTACCCACAATTCACTGCTGCAGATGACGTTCTGATCCAAAACCAATCACAACCGTCAACGTAATTAACCATCAAATCAGAATAATAAGAACTGTGTAAACTTTAGACAGCAAGCCGACAAATATATATTTTTACTGGTTTTCCAGCCTCAACATAGTAAGAAACCAGTGGGTTCAGAGTGATTCTGGGCCAGTTCTGGGCCAGTAGATCATAACACTGAAGTTACCTTTCAAACAAACACTGGAGCAGCGAGAGTCTGGTGTATAAACCTACGTCACTTCCGGCACTTTCTTCTCCTCAAAACATTTTGCTTGTTGCAGTTTTAAATAGTTTTTTTTTAGCAACTGAAAACAGGCGCTGGTTCCCGCCCTTTTTGATGCTGCAGTTACGGTGCAGAGGTGCAAGTCGATGACGTAATCCCTACTGTCCCAATTCTCCACTTCACTTATAATCTGCGCACTTTAACCCCTACATGCACTGGTACAAAGTACACACTTTATAGAGGGGCGTAGGGTGTAGTGTGGGAGTTGAGACTCCCTCAAATGCTGCCGACAAATGTGTCCTTATTTTGCCCGATTTGAAGGATGCGTTGTGAGTATCCTTCGCGGCCCATCATTTCCCATCATTCATTGCGGGTCGAAGCGGATTGGTCAGGCAGGGGAAGCCATGGCGGACCATAGCAACAAAAGCTGTGAGTAAATTGTGGAAAATTACACTTTCTGTGCCACACATTAAGTTCTACAATGTTTTTAGTGCGGGAATATAACTATGTAGACGTGAAATATTTGCTTGATTTATCAAGACATCGCTTAATTTCAAACGTGCTCCGACGTGTTCGGAGTTTTCCGTTCCCGGCGTAGTAACCGGCTCGCCTCGCCAGCCCTACCGGCGGTGAGGTGAGCTAGCCCGGTAGAGATCTGACCGGTGTTGTGTGAAATTCTGTTCCCCTGAAACATTCTGTTCCCTCTGTGTCGGGAGCGCGCACTGCAGCCAGAGAGGCAGATCTGACCGTCTTCACAGATTTTCTGATCGATTTGTCGGTAAAATGACGAAACGTATTCATGTCAATGTTGTTACTTCATTTTGAATCAACAGCTCCTAGAAAAAAGAAATAAATATAAAATGAACCTGGTCTTGTGAGGTTGTTTTTGCACAGTTTCGTGTTGTTTGTCTTTTCCAACTTGTGTCATTTTCACTTTAACCTGACAGTCATCAGTCAGACACCAACACGTCGTGTTTATTTCTACTTTATTCCAGCCTGACGCTCACACCTCATAATGTTCTGTTGCCCCATGGGACAGAGATTAACCAATCACCTTATATTTTGGGTGGGTCATTCCTCACATCATACACAACTATTCTTGTGAATTTGGAAACATTTACTCTTTATTTGCCAGAATTACAGGAGGAACAGAATATTTCAGACAGCTGAAATAATCATTTCCTCCTCTATAACATGGGAACAAAAATAACTTACAGGATTAATGTTTAGTGCATTTTGAGACTTTGGGTCTTTTCTTCCCCTATTTACCTTAAACAAAAGTTTTGTGAAGAAAAATATCACGCTTATTTTTCAAAATGTAATTTATTAACTTTTAGAGAAAGTCTAAACAAACAAGCACAGCAGACACACAAACCTAAAAAGAACATGCAAATCATTTAAATGTGTTTTCTGTTGGTGGGCTTCCCACACATGCCTGATGAAATCACCTCAGGAACATCTCACTTTGGATCTAGAAAAAGGACAAATAATATAAGGTATTTTCAGCAAAAATATCTGTTTACAATGATAACATCCATTCATTTTCTATTCCTTCTTATTCCAACAGGATCCTATCAAAGCTTGCTTACACAAGTTAAAATGACAGTTTAGATCCTCTCCATTTAACCTCCTAACAATACATGTTTGAATTATTCTATAATGTTGTTACCCAGTTCAAATCCGTCTCTTTTTCCATCTCTCCGTAGAAGTGGCACAAGTCTTCTAAGTCATCTGATAAGAAGAAATGTGAAGAATAAAAATATACCTATATATACAGTTTTTCATGTTTTTGCAGATTCACTCTGCAAATCTTTTGTGATTCAAAGTTTGTTTGTCTGTGGAGTTCAGTGAGTTGCTTCAAGATGCAGATCTGGTTTCTATTAAACAGGATGTGGTAAACACAAACACAATTTATTCAGGAGCTGTCTATGAGAATGTACCACGTTTGGACATAATTAGTGATAAAAGTAGCATTATGAAGTTTAATAACTACAGAAAATATAATGGTTGTATTTATTTATTTGTGGAAAAAGATGAAAAACAAATGTTATTGCAGACCCTATTGTCACTGTAGTTATTTTTGGCTAAGTATTCCTATCTTTGTAGCAACAACTGCAAACAATTGTAATCATAATAAAAATTAATCCAAACTTTAAAATAAGAACATTTTGGTAGAACAATGTTAGATTTCTCACCACTGTTAAGGAGAAGTTTTACAGCAATGTCAAACCTGAGGCTGTTAACCACCTCTGTGGAAACAGGGAAATCCACAGCCTCTTCTGCAAGGAGTCTTTCTGCAAACTGACATATAAAGCTTTATTTAATGGCTTTAAATTAATAACAACGTTTAAATGTTTCAAAATATACATCATAATCATACATTGTGTGAAAATTTGTATGGATCTTCAATGCAAATACTCCACATGATGTACTGTCCTGTTGTTTGGGATGTTTGACAGTATCACATGTCCACCATGACACACTGCATCCCTTCTTCCTCATAAATGCCCTGTTAATATAAGTATATTAATAAGAAGAACCGTCATCTGAATTGAAGTTAACGTTTCATATCTACCCATAGCTTGAGCTTTGCAAACATTTCTGGATGTCTTGATTTGACTCCCCCAGTGGATCCAAGACCAAAGATCTTTTGTCTTGTGGGTAGATCACCTAATAAGTCTGCAATCAACAGTCTTCATGTGGTTTTTGCTTATGACATAACTATTATATAAGATATTTTTAAAATATAAAAACAAATTCTTACCACTAATGTCCAGTGGTGGTGATGATTATTAATTCCCAGAATTACTTCATAATCCATTGGGTTCATCTGTGCTTTTAAAAAAGCAGTAAACATGTTTTGATGTCACCAAACAAAAATATGTTTAGTTATACAAACAATGTACAAAGATTAGAATTTGCTCTAAGTGCTACAGCAAAACCTGGTAATATATATTCAAGAATAAATATCACAACCAATAACATATTATCTTATCATTGATTCAAAACTGTTATTACCACTGTTGGATGGGTGCAAAAACTTGTTATAACTCATGTAAAAACTTTGTGTTGCAAGGCACCTGCACTATGCCTTCCTCCCTGTGTGTGTGAGATCATTGTTATCTCTGTGTGAACCAGCCTCCTTTCTGTCTCACACACACACACCCTGTCTGAACTGTCTGTTGAACTGTGTATATAAATAAAGAGATAGGGTGTCAAAAACTTTGTAGTTTCACTGCAAAGTGGGCTACCCTTGCTGCAAGTAACTATGACTGTATTGTTCTTACCTCTGAGTTGACTAAATAATACCTAACATTTATTGGTCCTTCGAAGCCGGATTCATTCAATAACCTTATTTCTCTTTGCTTTAACAGTGACTCTGGGATCCGTGGGGGAAGCCTGACGTCGAGCGAAGCACCGCTGCACAGCCTCCATTAGCCGGAGTGGCTGAAAGTCCCGGTGTGTGTGAATTCACACCTGGCCAGTGGGTTATGGCCTTCCTCGGCGCGGGGTGACTCTCACAGGGTCCAGAGAGTCACCAAGAAGTCAACTCCGAGGTGAGACAGTTTTAAAATACAGTTCATAGGAAAAGTACTTAACAGTCGTTGGTAGTGCGTCGCCGGTAAGGACGCTGCATTCGGATGGTTTTATTCCACCGTGAAAGGAATAGTGACAAATTAAGGTAGGGCCCCGCCAAGAAGGGGGCCAAATAAAACGACTAGGGGTTATTCCCCTGCGAGGGAATAGAATAAGCGCTATAAAAGTAAAAAGAACGGAGTAAATTGAGCTCATAAAATAACACCAAGTTAACTTAGAAAAATTACAAGGTACCTGAAACTAACTGTGTGACTGTGTTGTGTGTGTATGGAGGACTAAGCATTTTAATAGAATCAGAAGGATTCTGCTAGTCCTGTGTTTTCTTTTGCCCAGATTAAAACTACGTACTGGTGACTTTGGAGATTCAGGTCGGATTTCATTCCAGAAAATTAACACCGCTGCGAATTAGTCGCAGTAGAAGGCCGTGTTAATGTCCTCTCCATAGTCTCATGCCAGTGACCTTTTATCTGGGACATTTATACTATAATTAAACTAACATAAAACATAATGGAGAAGAAACAAAGTAAACTAATTGACTTAGAAGGGGAGGTAAAGTTTATGGAGAACTGTGTAAAAGGAGCAGGTATGATCTGTCATAGATGGAATAAAAAATAAAAAACATGGGTTTTTGGGCAAATTTACGGAAGAGTATTAGGGCCACTAAAAAAATAAAATAAAATTCTGACTTTAATCTCAGAATTCTGACTTTAATCTCAGAATTCTGACTTTTTTCTCAGAATTCTGACTTTAATCTCAGAATTCTGACTTTAATCTCAGAATTCTGACTTTAATCTCAGAATTCTGACTTTTTTCTCAGAATTCTGACTTTAATCTCAGAATTCTGACTTTAATCTCAGAATTCTGACTTTAATCTCAGAATTCTGACTTTTTTCTCAGAATTCTGACTTTAATCTCAGAATTCTGACTTTAATCTAAGAATTCTGACTTTTTTCTCAGAATTCTGACTTTTTTCTCAGAATTCTGACTTTAATCTCAGAATTCTGACTTTTTTCTCAGAATTCTGACTTTAATCTCAGAATTCTGACTTTTTTCTCAGAATTCTGATTTTAATCTCAGAATTCTGACTTTAATCTCAGAATTCTGACTTTAATCTCAGAATTCTGACTTTTTTCTCAGAATTCTGACTTTAATCAGAATTCTGACTTTTTTCTCAGAATTCTGACTTTAATCTCAGAATTCTGACTTTAATCTCAGAATTCTAACTTTTTTCTCAGAATTCTGATTTTAATCTCAGAATTCTGACTTTAATCTCAGAATTCTGACTTTAATCTCAGAATTCTGACTTTAATCTCAGAATTCTGACTTTTTTCTCAGAATTCTGACTTTAATCTCAGAATTCTGACTTTAATCAGAATTCTGACTTTTTTCTCAGAATTCTGACTTTAATCTCAGAATTCTGACTTTAATCTCAGAATTCTAACTTTTTTCTCAGAATTCTGACTTTAATCTCAGAATTCTGACTTTAATCTCAGAATTCTGACTTTTTTCTCAGAATTCTGACTTTAATCTCAGAATTCTGACTTTAATCTAAGAATTCTGACTTTTTTCTCAGAATTCTGACTTTTTTCTCAGAATTCTGACTTTAATCTCAGAATTCTGACTTTTTTCTCAGAATTCTGACTTTAATCTCAGAATTCTGACTTTTTTCTCAGAATTCTGATTTTAATCTCAGAATTCTGACTTTAATCTCAGAATTCTGATTTTAATCTCAGAATTCTGACTTTAATCTCAGAATTCTGACTTTAATCTCAGAATTCTGACTTTTTTCTCAGAATTCTGACTTTAATCTCAGAATTCTGACTTTAATCTCAGAATTCTGACTTTAATCTCAGAATTCTAACTTTTTTCTCAGAATTCTGATTTTAATCTCAGAATTCTGACTTTAATCTCAGAATTCTGACTTTAATCTCAGAATTCTGACTTTTTTCTCAGAATTCTGACTTTAATCTCAGAATTCTGACTTTAATCTCAGAATTCTGACTTTAATCTCAGAATTCTGACTTTTTTCTCAGAATTCTGACTTTAATCTCAGAATTCTGACTTTAATCTCAGAATTCTGACTTTTTTCTCAGAATTCTGACTTTAATCTCAGAATTCTGACTTTAATCTCAGAATTCTGACTTTTTTCTCAGAATTCTGACTTTAATCTCAGAATTCTGACTTTTTTCTCAGAATTCTGACTTTAATCTCAGAATTCTGACTTTTTTCTCAGAATTCTGACTTTAATCTCAGAATTCTGACTTTAATCTCAGAATTCTGACTTTAATCTCAGAATTCTGACTTTAATCTCAGAATTCTGACTTTAATCAGAATTCTGACTTTTTTCTCAGAATTCTGACTTTTTTCTCAGAATTCTGACTTTAATCTCAGAATTCTGACTTTAATCTCAGAATTCTGACTTTAATCTCAGAATTCTGACTTTTTTCTCAGAATTCTGACTTTTTTCTCAGAATTCTGACTTTAATCTCAGAATTCTGACTTTAATCTCAGAATTCTGACTTTAATCAGAATTCTGACTTTTTTCTCAGAATTCTGACTTTTTTCTCAGAATTCTGATTTTAATCTCAGAATTCTGACTTTAATCTCAGAATTCTGACTTTAATCTCAGAATTCTGACTTTTTTCTCAGAATTCTGACTTTAATCTCAGAATTCTGACTTTAATCTCAGAATTCTGACTTTAATCTCAGAATTCTGACTTTTTTCTCAGAATTCTGACTTTAATCTCAGAATTCTGACTTTTTTCTCAGAATTCTGACTTTAATCTCAGAATTCTGACTTTAATCTCAGAATTCTGACTTTTTTCTCAGAATTCTGACTTTTTTCTCAGAATTCTGACTTTAATCTCAGAATTCTGACTTTTTTCTCAGAATTCTGACTTTAATCTCAGAATTCTGACTTTTTTCTCAGAATTCTGACTTTAATCTCAGAATTCTGACTTTAATCTCAGAAGTCTGACTTTAATCTCAGAATTCTGACTTTTTTCTCAGAATTCTGACTTTAATCAGAATTCTGACTTTTTTCTCAGAATTCTGACTTTAATCTCAGAATTCTGACTTTAATCTCAGAATTCTGACTTTAATCAGAATTCTGACTTTTTTCTCAGAATTCTGACTTTAATCTCAGAATTCTGACTTTAATCTCAGAATTCTGACTTTAATCTCAGAATTCTGACTTTTTTCTCAGAATTCTGACTTTAATCTCAGAATTCTGACTTTAATCTCAGAATTCTGACTTTTTTCTCAGAATTCTGACTTTAATCTCAGAATTCTGACTTTTTTCTCAGAATTCTGACTTTAATCTCAGAATTCTGACTTTAATCTCAGAATTCTGACTTTTTTCTCAGAATTCTGATTTTAATCTCAGAATTCTGACTTTAATCTCAGAATTCTGACTTTAATCTCAGAATTCTGACTTTAATCTCAGAATTCTGACTTTAATCTCAGAATTCTGACTTTAATCTCAGAATTCTGACTTTTTTCTCAGAATTCTGACTTTAATCTCAGAATTCTGACTTTTTTCTCAGAATTCTGACTTTAATCTCAGAATTCTGACTTTAATCTCAGAATTCTGACTTTTTTCTCAGAATTCTGACTTTTTTCTCAGAATTCTGACTTTAATCTCAGAATTCTGACTTTTTTCTCAGAATTCTGACTTTAATCTCAGAATTCTGACTTTTTTCTCAGAATTCTGACTTTAATCTCAGAATTCTGACTTTAATCTCAGAAGTCTGACTTTAATCTCAGAATTCTGACTTTTTTCTCAGAATTCTGACTTTAATCAGAATTCTGACTTTTTTCTCAGAATTCTGACTTTAATCTCAGAATTCTGACTTTAATCTCAGAATTCTGACTTTAATCAGAATTCTGACTTTTTTCTCAGAATTCTGACTTTAATCTCAGAATTCTGACTTTAATCTCAGAATTCTGACTTTAATCTCAGAATTCTGACTTTTTTCTCAGAATTCTGACTTTAATCTCAGAATTCTGACTTTAATCTCAGAATTCTGACTTTTTTCTCAGAATTCTGACTTTAATCTCAGAATTCTGACTTTTTTCTCAGAATTCTGACTTTAATCTCAGAATTCTGACTTTAATCTCAGAATTCTGACTTTTTTCTCAGAATTCTGATTTTAATCTCAGAATTCTGACTTTAATCTCAGAATTCTGACTTTAATCTCAGAATTCTGACTTTAATCTCAGAATTCTGACTTTAATCTCAGAATTCTGACTTTAATCTCAGAATTCTGACTTTTTTCTCAGAATTCTGACTTTAATCTCAGAATTCTGACTTTAATCTCAGAATTCTGACTTTTTTCTCAGAATTCTGACTTTAATCTCAGAATTCTGACTTTTTTCTCAGAATTCTGACTTTAATCTCAGAATTCTGACTTTAATCTCAGAATTCTGACTTTTTTCTCAGAATTCTGACTTTTTTCTCAGAATTCTGACTTTAATCTCAGAATTCTGACTTTAATCTCAGAATTCTGACTTTAATCTAAGAATTCTGACTTTTTTCTCAGAATTCTGACTTTTTTCTCAGAATTCTGACTTTAATCTCAGAATTCTGACTTTAATCTCAGAATTCTGACTTTAATCAGAATTCTGACTTTTTTCTCAGAATTTTGATTTTAATCTCAGAATTCTGACTTTAATCTCAGAATTCTGACTTTAATCTCAGAATTCTGACTTTTTTCTCAGAATTCTGACTTTAATCTCAGAATTCTGACTTTTTTCTCAGAATTCTGACTTTAATCTCAGAATTCTGACTTTAATCTCAGAATTCTGACTTTTTTCTCAGAATTCTGACTTTAATCTCAGAATTCTGACTTTAATCTCAGAATTCTGACTTTACTCTCAGAATTCTGACTTTAATCTCAGAATTCTGACTTTAATGCAGGTGAGCACCTGGAAGCATCTGGGTGCAACCAGCTTCATCGCCTGAGATGTGAGTCGTGCAGGGGAACGTCCAGCAATCTTGGGAAACATGTCAGATTTAAGTGACTTTTTACGTGGCCGAGGGCTTCCTGAAGATGCCATTTCATTATTGGAAGAGCAGAAGGTGAGTAAAACAACAGAGTTAGTTTAGTGTCCAAAACGGAACGAGCTGTTAGCATGTTTGTTAGCTTACATCGTTAGGAGGAATAAACGTGTTCCACAATGTTACATCACACGCATTGAATATAGGGTTATTAGCTGCTGATTGCTGGAATTATCCCAAAAGTGTTGGTTGTGTTTTATTTTATTGTTCTTTGTGTTGAATGTTTTCCAAGGAAATTAACCAGTAGTTGAATTATAGACGCTAACCACCTGCCAACATGAAAAATGTATTTGATGCGTTCAATTGAGTAACTTTTCGTACAGCAGAGGAGAGAAACTTGAATGAAATTGAAGGTGAAATACATGTTTATATATATTAATCAGGAAAATGGATGGCTTGCATAAACAGCTGCCGATCCCCGATTGTTGTTCTGATTGTGGTTGACTAAAGATCCTCTCAAACCATTTGCTAGCACCAACTAATGTTGTGCAAATAACTATATATAGGCTATGTTAGTGGTACAATGTCGGAAAAATATACAAACTGTTAAAATGTCAGAATCACAAAATAATTTTCCTGCTCTGTGTTTTATGTGCCAGCTCAAGACTTAAATTACATTTTATACTCTGAGCTACCCTCATTGTTGTCAGTGCAGTTATCGCCAAGGTGCGGAAATGGTGGGCTACAGTTCACTAAATCAAACTTAATACAATCATTAATGTTTCTTATAAAACAGTAAAACTAAAATTGCTGGTTGGGGAGCACAGCCGCCTTGAACTTTGACCACAGGGTGATGTTGTTCGCACAACCAATGGAAATGCAAAATTATGTGATGGATGGATGGATGGATGGATGGATGGATGATCCAATTGCTGTTCCAAATAATGATATACAATGTTTCATTGTGTGTTCTCTGTGTAATACCCTTTATTAGACTGTATATTAATGAATCGGTGTTATTGTACCGACATGATAATCAATCCAATCCTTTCATTTTAAAATAAAGTAGTGGATGGTCCATTTACTGAAAGGCTATGCTTTAGCTCCTTCTTTCACCATTGTATGTCTCCCTAAAACAGTATATAGCTTTTATGCTATTTAAAGTCAGTATTTTCCTATTGGCATAAGGGTGATCTTAACACTGATTTGCAGGGAAGACTTTGAAATAAAGTAATTGTGTTTTCTGTCTGTTTTTGTGCAGATTGATTGGGATGTCATAGCGCTGATGGATGACGCAACTCTGGCAAATTACATCCCTTCCTATGGAGACCGAATTGCCCTCTTCAATTTCTGCAAAAGCAAACAACCACTCTCAAAAAGAAAACAGGGTCTTCTGCAGAAGCTTCGTGAGAAAATGAAAACCAAAAAGGAAAGTCCAAAGGAAAACACCTCTCAAGAAAGAACAAGACAGACAAAGAAGCAAAAAGCAACACGAAATATTGAGATAGGATGGATACATACTGATGGAAAAATAACCAAACAGGTGAGAGCGAAACAGGGAGGTGGGACTAGAAAAATTCAAATGGCCACCGATTCTGAATTAAAAGATATTCTTCATGAAGGAAATAAACTTTTTTTCCTGATGGCATGTCTCCTAAGGGTCCTGAGACAGATTTTGAGTTTGAGGTTTGGGACTTTAAACAGAACCACCTTACTGATGACACCTGCCTGACGATTGGCAATATGTATGAAGCAGCGAGGCTGACAATGTTACGCTTCTACATTGCAACAAAGCCAAAAGTTCCTGAAGAAGATGACAGCGAGACATCCGAAGTCATATTTGTCTTGGAAAGCAGTAGCAGTGAAATTAATCCATTGCAAACGTGGGAAGTCAGGAGTTCTTCTGTTGATGCCCACCCTGGTTTAGAACCTTCAGATGATTCAGAAATTACTTTTGGTCCCATTCTTAATGCTGAGGAAGATACAGAAGACACATTAATCTATGAGGGTTTTCTTGTACCCCTCAGTCCAGCTAATCCAGATGATGCAATAACAATCACTGTACGTCATACTAACACTTTACATGACATTATTACTGCTTTCTCTGATTCAGATATTATGAGAAAAACACTGAATGTGAAGCGCATACTTCCAGACAACACAGAAGAAGCAGGCAGTGGCTCAGGGATACTAAGAGATGTTCTCACCTGCTTCTGGAATGAATTCTATGAGCGATGCACCCTCGGTACAACAGTTAAAGTCCCCTTCATTCGCCATGATTTTCCTGCTGAAAAATGGAAGGCAGTTGGACGAATACTTTTGAAAGGTTACCAAGACTGTCAGTATTTTCCAAATAAACTTGCAATCCCTTTTCTTGAACAAGTGCTTTTCAGTAGCGTTTACAGCGATCTTAAAGCACATTTTCTACAGTTTGTCAGCAGCCAAGAATGTGAGGTTTTGAGGGAAGCAGTCAAGAATTTTTCTGCTGTTGACCAAGATGATCTTGTGGAGGTTCTTGACAGTTATGGCTGTAGAAAAAGAATAATTGCCGAGACTCTTCCTACAATCCTTGATGAAATAGCACACAAAGAGCTTGTCCAAAAACCAATGTTCGTCATTGACTGCTGGAGAGAGATCATCTATCCACATATTTCCCTCAGTCCAGAGGCACTGATCAAGTTGTTCTCAGACCTGCAACCAACATCAAAAAAAGTCTGCCAACTGCTGAAATTTGCTGAGGATTTGTCTCCAAAGCAAAAAGATGTGGGAAATCATCTCAAAAGATTCATCAGAGAGCTGGATGACATTAAACTTCAGAAATTTATGCGATTCTGCACTGGATCTGATCTTATAGTAACAAACAGTATTTTTGTGGAATTTCAAGATATGACGGCATTCACAAGAAGATCAGTGGGTCACACATGTGGAAGTATTCTGCAAATAGCTGACAACTATGAAAATTTCCCAGACTTCCGTTCTGAATTTAATGCTGTTCTTGAAAGTAATGTCTGGGTAATGGACATTGTTTAGACAGCTACTGCAATCCATTACATTTGAACGGTTCATGCAGACTAGAGCAGAGCTGCAAAGAGACATAAAGAATATGTATTTTGAACTTATGAAAATTACGCCTGTTTAAAACAAATCTGAGTAATTGTCCATTTATGTCAGAAGACCGGTTTTGACTGCAATTATTCCAGTTTCTTTTATCATTCCTAGTTTCACACGACACAATGAAGTGGTAAAAAAAAAGAATGAGTTTTACACTGTTTATTACTATATCCAGAGCTGTCTTCACCAGATCTGAGTTCTCCTGCTGCATGAAAGAAACCTGTAGCAGCAACAGGAAAAATTATTTCAAGAGATCTAAAGAAAATGTAATGAAGCTTCTTTTTTAAGCTTCTTTAGTGCCTCATGTTTTGTAGCAGTTTAGCTAAATCAAATACTCTTGTAAGTAAGGAGTCAGACTTAATTAATCCAGATATTTTATTATTGGGTCTGGATAAAACTCAAACATTGTTACATTGTAAATGTTATCTGTACAATTTTACATATTTGAATTAGTCATGTCTGACAGTATGTTTCTTTACAGTTTATGCAATTGTTAGCTAAGTTAAGCTGAGGTTTCAATTTTTAGTATTTGCTGTTAAAGTACAATTGAAAGTTACAGAAAATATATTTATATATTTTCCAGTATTTTCTAAATGTCATATTGATTCTAAGCATGTGTGTTTCTCATACGCCAATAATCCACTGCATAATGGATTCAGTCTGTTTTGAAGAAATGTACTGGTTTCTAATGTTATAAATAGAAAGTATACAATGCAGTGCAGTGCTCGGTGAACAGAAGATATCCAATTTTTGTTTCTGCATTTCCTCAACAATTAGCACTTGTTTTATCTCTACACCCTAGATGACTCTTTTTATTTTTGATACCACAAGAGCAATAGTGTTAATTTTTTACACTGTCACTGATGTATAACACAGGGTTGTATTAGATCTAGTTTCTGTTTTTAAAGGTTGGCTCATTCTAATGGCCATGTTGTTGGGATTAGCAAGAAAATGTTTCTTGTAAAATTTTGCTAATAAATGTTACTTTAAAATAAAATTCTATCATGGTTTTTAATATGTTGATCTAGCTCCTTATCCATTTGAACAGGCGTCAAATCTATCCCCTTACCTCCGGCTTTTAATATGTGTTGGCTGTAAATGAAAGAAAAATTTAACATGTGGCTTGGCTTTCATCGACCAAATTAAAGACTGTGATCAGCTAATTTAATTGAGAGAAATATTTAACTTTACAGGATAATGAATAACCCTAAGGTAAATCATTTATTGTGAGAAAATGAAGAGAATGGAATCAGAATTCAAAAGAACTCAGTAACAGAGCTGAATGCCATTTATTTGTCTTTAACATGTCATTAGAAAAAGTTAGATACACATTTGATAATTGCAAATGGTTTCAGACTTAATGGGACAATAACTTGGAACTTCTTTTGGGCACTGTTTTGTCACATAGGTGCAGGGAAGCCCTGAAGAGGCTTGATAACAAGCTATTAATTTTATTCAGGTATGATGGAGAAGGAATCCACCTAAAAGATGTAGGACAGTAGCTCTCGAGGGCTGAACTTGCCCCTCCTCCCCGAGTTAATGCATGGGTAATTTGCTGATACACACAAGGCTTACAATTATCGATCTGGATTGCCAGTCATGAATAGTAAGAAAAAAAGTTGGCAACAGAATGCAACGGATAGTTAGTGAGTTTATACTTCACAAATGCCTGGCAACAAAACAGTGATGTTTATATTTAATGGAAGGCAGGTTTACAAATTTTATAATATCCTTTTTGCTGTACTCGTACTGCCATTTCATTCACATTTCACACATACATTGTCATTGGATTTTATTTAACAATACAGAATTGTGTTAGAAGAAAAAATACATTTGTTTATGCAGCTGAAAGCATAGCTAGTTAGAAGAATTTGTTACATAACTGATGATCACATCACACTATCTATATTTGACAAGAAATGAGCATTGCTACTTCTAATGACTGAGTGTAAAAGTAAAGAAAAAACTATATATTGGGACAAGATGTCAACCAAACATTTTTTTACTTTGATCAGTAAAATGGTAGCTGAAAAACTAAACTCATATCAAAACACTGCATTTACATTATACCAGTAATAACCATTAATATTCTGACAGAATGATGTAAAAAATGACATGTTTGCTTGCCCCCAAAATGTATTTCATTTGATACAAAGCAAGAATACCTGCATATAGGGTACCTGTAAGACATGACAACTACTCACATAATCAAGATAAACAGAAACACTGTTTTTTCTCTTTTTGACTACAGAAATTTCTTAAACACTTTGGAGTATTTTTTCTCTTAACCTTATATACAGATCAGCAGCAACAAGTGGATCTCTTGGGGCATTCCATTCATTTTCTACCATAAGCAGACAACAAAGTTCAAACACTGTTTCATCGCAGGGATATTGGCCTTTTGGTGTACACTCTTCCATGCACACACTGATCTCATCCATGAAAACAGGTTTCAGTCTATTATCCTCAGCCCTGTGCAGCTCTGGAAAAGAGTACATCACTACTGGTCGACCCGATGATGCACCACCACTTGGCCTGATTTTGTGTGAGTTCCATGTGTGCACAACGTCATCAAGTTCATCCTGCATAAAAACAGCACAGTGTAAATGTATAAAACAGATAATGGAACAATAACTTTTCCCAAGGTTGGGGCTTATTAAGTAATTAATACAAAAAGAAAGTGACCTCTAATACCAAGCACAACAACAATATAGCACTTTCAGCAAACAGCACATGCACACAGAGAGGTGCAACACTTTAAACTGTATGATCCCTAATTTCATATGTAGCATTAACTTACTGATAAAAATGCTTTCTGAAACCAGACCCAAGGGAGCACTGGGGAACAGACTCCCTACTAATTTAAAACATTTGGCAATAAAAACACATTTGCTCCATGCACATGTGCTGAGAAAGGTGTAGTTATGTCTAATGATAAAATAAATTCCATCAAATTATTAAAATGAAAATAAACTCATTTTATTCACAAAAGACCTTTTGATATTTCTAAAAACACTACCAGAACATTTACATGTTCAACTTTTGAAACAGACATTACAGAACATGTGTACACCCTTTTACCTGAATAAGATTAAGAAAGCAGAATTGGATAAGATTTTTGTCCAAAAAGTCTCCAGTGAAGTGACCATCATCCTGAAAGGTTTGAAATAAGCTCATCCAAAACTGTGCACTTTGTTTGCGGAGGGTAGCCCACCACCCTTCTATACGTTGGTTGGCTGTACTTCTTCCATAAACGAAACTTTTATCCCCTGCAAAACTGTCTGTGTGGTTTCTCCACAGAAACATCTGCATTTGTTCGACACATCTATTTTCTGTTCCTCTGTCAGCACGTATCCTCTCTGGACATCCATTGATGCATGAAACTGTTTTCAGAAAATAACTTGCAATCAATTTAGGGTCATTGTTTGTGACATAAGCCTCCATCCATAAAACATAGCGGCTAAAACCGTCTATGCAGCCACTAATAGCAATGCCATATAGTTTTAGTTTATCATAGCCATCCATGTGCCAAAGTGCATTTGGTCCTTTGCAGTTGTACTGACGTCTTCTCAATCGTCGAGCTCGTCTTAGTTCCACACCTTGTGGGTCAACCAATTTAATTATGCGTCTTACAGTATCTTGTGACACCACAATTCCACATTGAACTGCATGAAGATGTAGCCATCGATAACCTTGCATCTGACCACTGGTCATGATTTCTTGTTGGACAAAGACCATCACTTCTTCCAGGTCTGACTGATTCTTCCTTCTGAACAGCCCAAGTCTTTTACAAATTCTCTTTAGAGTTCGAACACTTATTATAGTCTGATGACTGTGTGCTAAAATTGCAAGTATTTCTTTGTTACTGAAAGAAAGTCTGAAGTAGAGTCTGACTAGGTCATCCAAATCTGACATTTCAGGAACTGTGTCTCTCACTCTGAGAGGGGAACTCTTGGCAGAAGACCCTGTTTTCTTTTTGAGAGTGGTTGTTTGCTTTTGCAGAAATTGAAGAGGGCAATTCGGTCTCCATAGGAAGGGATGTAATTTGCCAGAGTTGCGTCATCCATCAGCGCTATGACATCCCAATCAATCTGCACAAAAACAGACAGAAAACACAATTACTTTATTTCAAAGTCTTCCCTGCAAATCAGTGTTAAGATCACCCTTATGCCAATAGGAAAATACTGACTTTAAATAGCATAAAAGCTATATACTGTTTTAGGGAGACATACAATGGTGAAAGAAGGAGCTAAAGCATAGCCTTTCAGTAAATGGACCATCCTCTACTTTATTTTAAAATGAAAGGATTGGATTGATTATCATGTCGGTACAATAACACCGATTCATTAATATACAGTCTAATAAAGGGTATTACACAGAGAACACACAATGAAACATTGTATATCATTATTTGGAACAGCAATTGGATCATCCATCCATCCATCCATCCATCCATCCATCCATCACATAATTTTACGTTTCCATTGGTTGTGCGAACAACATCACCCTGTGGTCAAAGTTCAAGGCGGCTGTGCTCCCCAACCAGCAATTTTAGTTTTACTGTTTTATAAGAAACATTAATGAGTGTATTAAGTTTGATTTAGTGAACTGTAGCCCACCATTTCCGCACCTTGGCGATAACTGCACTGACAACAATGAGGGTAGCTCAGAGTATAAAATGTAATTTAAGTCTTGAGCTGGCACATAAAACACAGAGCAGGAAAATTATTTTGTGATTCTGACATTTTAACAGTTTGTATATTTTTCCGACATTGTACCACTAACATAGCCTATATATAGTTATTTGCACAACATTAGTTGGTGCTAGCGAATGGTTTGAGAGGATCTTTAGTCAACCACAATCAGAACAACAATCGGGGATCGGCAGCTGTTTATGCAAGCCATCCATTTTCCTGATTAATATATATAAACATGTATTTCACCTTCAATTTCATTCAAGTTTCTCTCCTCTGCTGTACGAAAAGTTACTCAATTGAACGCATCAAATACATTTTTCATGTTGGCAGGTGGTTAGCGTCTATAATTCAACTACTGGTTAATTTCCTTGGAAAACATTCAACACAAAGAACAATAAAATAAAACACAACCAACACTTTTGGGATAATTCCAGCAATCAGCAGCTAATAACCCTATATTCAATGCGTGTGATGTAACATTGTGGAACACGTTTATTCCTCCTAACGATGTAAGCTAACAAACATGCTAACAGCTCGTTCCGTTTTGGACACTAAACTAACTCTGTTGTTTTACTCACCTTCTGCTCTTCCAATAATGAAATGGCATCTTCAGGAAGCCCTCGGACACGTAAAAAGTCACTTAAATCTGACATGTTTCCCAAGATTGCTGGACGTTCCCCTGCACGACTCACATCTCAGGCGATGAAGCTGGTTGCACCCAGATGCTTCCAGGTGCTCACCTGCATTAAAGTCAAAATTCTGAGATTAAAGTCAGAATTCTGAGAGTAAAGTCAGAATTCTGAGATTAAAGTCAGAATTCTGAGAAAAAAGTCAGAATTCTGAGATTAAAGTCAGAATTCTGAGATTAAAGTCAGAATTCTGAGATTAAAGTCAGAATTCTGAGATTGAATTCTGAGATTAAAGTCAGAATTCTGAGAAAAAAGTCAGAATTCTGAGATTGAATTCTGAGATTGAATTCTGAGATTAAAGTCAGAATTCTGAGAAAAAAGTCAGAATTCTGAGATTAAAGTCAGAATTCTGAGAAAAAAGTCAAAATTCTGAGATTAAAGTCAGAATTCTGAGAGTAAAGTCAGAATTCTGAGATTAAAGTCAGAATTCTGAGAAAAAAGTCAGAATTCTGAGATTAAAGTCAGAATTCTGAGATTGAATTCTGAGATTAAAGTCAGAATTCTGAGAAAAAAGTCAGAATTCTGAGATTAAAGTCAGAATTCTGAGATTAAAGTCAGAATTCTGAGATTAAAGTCAGAATTCTGAGATTGAATTCTGAGATTAAAGTCAGAATTCTGAGAAAAAAGTCAGAATTCTGAGATTGAATTCTGAGATTGAATTCTGAGATTAAAGTCAGAATTCTGAGAAAAAAGTCAGAATTCTGAGATTAAAGTCAGAATTCTGAGATTAAAGTCAGAATTCTGAGAAAAAAGTCAAAATTCTGAGATTAAAGTCAGAATTCTGAGAGTAAAGTCAGAATTCTGAGATTAAAGTCAGAATTCTGAGAAAAAAGTCAGAATTCTGAGATTAAAGTCAGAATTCTGAGATTGAATTCTGAGATTAAAGTCAGAATTCTGAGAAAAAAGTCAAAATTCTGAGATTAAAGTCAGAATTCTGAGAAAAAAGCCAGAATTCTGAGAAAAAAGCCAGAATTCTGAGATTAAAGTCAGAATTTTATTTTATTTTTTTAGTGGCCCTAATACTCTTCCGTACAAATTAGATACAAAGGATGTCTTAAAATTACAAGGGGATCTAAAATTAGAAATAATGAAAACTAAAAAGAGAAAAATAACAAAGAACAATGGGGAAAGAACAGAGAAAAATCTCTGATTTAACAGAAATATGTACACGATGGCATAAAAATACGGATTTTCAGGTAACTTAATTATCACTGAAATCCTAAAACTACACGGGGATCTTAAACTGGAGATTATGCATTCAAAGGATTCAAGAGACAATAAAAAACCTTGCCAGATTATAATTTCAAAGGGGACTTTTCAGTCCCTGAGTGCACACAGTTAATAAACAGATTAAAACAAAAAGATGAATTAAAAAAACAATAAGAGCAGCTTTTAACTGACATAGCCATAATACTGAGGCCTTAAGAAAAGCACAGGAAAAAAAAAAAAACTTTCAGCTTAACTGAAAACAAATAAAGGGGGGCGGACCGCCACCCATCCCAGGTTAGGATACCAAGGTAGCCCCAAATTATAAAGACTAAGAGATGGTTTTAGAGGACGTGGTAAAATAAGTTAAAATAGGAGGTGACAATGTGGACAACATGGAAACTGTCCAACTGGACAACCCAGTGTTAAAGAAGTAATCTGAGAGTAAAAGATTTTGTAGGCAAGCATTAGTGAGAAACAGGTGCTTTAAAAATCATTCTATGGTGTTATACTACCAACAATATCATGATAAAATGCAAAAGATTCATTTTACAGGGAAATAATTCCATATTTGGCTCAGATTGTTTGCATTCTTGATTTTTCCTCTTTGAGAGAAGTTAAATTTCAGCTATGTGAAACGACCTTGACAAAGAGATGCAGCTGCCTGAAAACAAAGATAAAACTTCTGCAAACAGCAGAAGTCTGTCTCTGCTGAAAGGTCTGAAAAAAAAAAAAAACAATTGTAACTCTACCCTGCATGTGTCAAACTCAAGGTCCGCGGGCCAAAACCGGACCTCAGAAGTTTAGTGATTCTCTAGAAGTAGAGCCTTTTAATATGGTGATTGTGTGCTTGAATGTTATTTTGTCAATCAATAAGCAGTTTTGTCTACATTCTGCCACAATCTGCCTTTTGAAAATGTTTTGAATCTTGCTCTTTATGTCTAAAAAAAAAAAAAAGAAAAGAAAAATTGGCTAAAGTCTGCAGACACAAAATGAACTTGGATTGAAGCTCTAACTATGTTTATTTAATCTGAGATCTTCTCCAAATGCAACAGTATATGTCAGTCTACATGAGATACTAACAACTTCACCTACTGATATAATATAAAGATCTGATTGAATATGTGAAACAAACAATGATGAAAGTTTTTCAACAGGTGATGTTCATCCAGAAGGAAGACAGTGTTCCTAGGAAATGCAGCTCATTCATTAACAATCACTTTTTCTCCTATAGGTGGAAGTTTTGCTGATTAATCATAGGCTGGATCTATGAAACATTATGAGCACAGACCAAATGACCAAGGTTCTGACTGACTTATGAACCTCACTGACCTGACAATGATAACATGACACCCAACAAATAACACCTTTAAGGTGGACCCACTAAGACCACCTTATTGATTCTTGGTGAATAAAAAAAAAAGAATTGAAGCGTTCAAAACAGACCTTGTGGAAACAAAAGGGGTTATGAGGAAACAATGTGCATTTTAAGAATAATAGAAGTCAAATTATGTTCAAATCTTTGCAAATAAAATGACTCTGACAGAGAAATAAGTAAGTAGTGTGTGAATGTGTGTGAATGGGAATGACTGATTTCATTGTAATGCATCTTTGAGGGACCTTAAAAGCGCTAATAAAGGTCTGATGTTCTGATGATCTTTGCCAAATTTATATCTTAATAAGGTTTCCAGAATCTTTTTCGAAAAATCATATAAAGATATCAAAGGTTCTACCTGTATTGAAAATACTGATAACCATAAGAAAGTTCATAGATCCGTCTTCAATTTTTCATAATTCTTTTACAAACAGGTTATTTAAACTTTCATGTGGCCAAATGTCTGTGTTTGACTTTCTGTTTTTGTGAAATAAATGTTTGTTTCATGTTATGTAAAAATTAGAGTCCTCAACATTACCATAATAATATTAGGTCAGTTCTCTATGGTAAAACAAAAAGATTTTAACAGATGTTTAGACTTTTTCCAGTCAGGTTCAAAATGATTGAATTAGACTCAAACTTAACATAAGATGAAATGAACCTTAACAGAATTACTGGACTGGACTGAAATAGAGAAAACTTGAGTTAAATGAAACAAACTTTAGTTACGTGAACTAAATACAAAGCTGACTGAAACTGTATGTTGTATCTATAAAACTAAGATTATAAGATATAATATGCCCTTCATTTTTTGTGTTCATCAGTGAGTGAGTTTTTATTTTTTATTTTTAATAAGAACTAAACCAAGCATTATTTATAATGATAGCAACTACCAAATATAGTGATCTCATTTTTAAATGTAATAAGGACTTACTTTATAAAATATGATAAAAAATAATAATAAGAATTTGGAAAAACAGAGGCTTTAAACCTCTGCAGGAACAGCACTGACACTGTCAAAGGTAGATCCTAATACAGGAATCTGGAAGCTCATTCTAGGATGGATAGTCAAAGTCCATCCAAGGATACATTTAGATGAGGCAGAGGGACAAATACAGGGCTTAGCTGAGAGCAAAGAGAGCAACATGCATCCTGCCCTGGCTGCTGTCCCACCTGAACTGTGGTCCCAATCATCAACTGATGTAGGACTTATAAAGGGGTTCCCACCATACAAGGTTAAACTAATATCTGAAAAAAGGCCATTAGTCCGTCAATACCCCTTAAAGCCAGAAGCTGAAGAAGATACTAAGCCAGTAATACAAGATATGTTGAAGTCAGGAATATTAAGAGAAGCACCTGACGCTACATGCAAGGCATATCACACTGACATCGCTATTATTATCACAGCCAAACATAACTCTAAAAAGATGTGCCCTTTAAATCCAAGTACTCTAATACCTACTGCAGAAGATGGAAAACCACATTCTTATAAAGCAAAAGTTGAAGAAGACACCAAACCCAGGCAAGACATTTCTCAAACCCTTATACCAGATTCATGTGTTGTGTTTGTAGATGGCTCAGCATCTAAAGATGAATATGGAAAGAATAGAGTTGGTTATGCAATAACAACCATCGATAGGATAATAGAAGCTAAATCTCTACCCAATACATGCTCAGCCCAAACAGCAGAATTATATGCTGTAGTAAGAGCATGTGAATTACATGAGGGACAAATACTTACTATATACACAGACAGCCAATACGTTTTCGGATCAGTACATCACCATGCTAAGATTTGGCAAAATAGAGGTTTTAAAACATCATCAGGGACAGAACTAACTCATTTCAACCTATTAAAGAGAAAATGTCAGATCTGCTATTTATAGACACAGACGTGCTGAAAGACGCCCAACAGTCAGCACCCAAGACAGAAATAAAGGCCTGGCTAAAGAGAGGAGCACAGAAAAAAGATGACATCTATCAGATAGAAGATAAACCAATCCTCCCAAAAACATTTATACAACACAGCGGCTACAGTGACACATTGGGAAGACCCACGTGTCAAGGGGGGAATATGTCACATCTGGTAAAGCATCAATTTAATTTTTGCAGATCATGCATAATTTGTTGCAAACACGGGGGAAGAAATATTGCCTAGTTGTAATAGATGAACCTAGTGACACATTTCTTCCCCACATATGGTATCCCACAGATTATAAGGTCAGATAATGGAACTCATTTTGTAAATAAATTAATAGAACTAAGTTCTAGAGCATTAGGGTTTCAGTTAAAGATTAAGGAAAACAATGGAAGAAACAGGGAGGCCATGACCCGAATGCCTATCCCTGGTTAATTATGGATGAGAATAACTCCAAATCAAACTGGTCTTACTCCATTTGCCACCTACTGTACATCATTGTATAACTCCACCCACTATATTCTGAGTCTGAGATCACGTGACACCAAGTTGCTGATATAAATTTGTATTCTCAAAGAAATAGTACATGGCAGACCGTTTTCTCTGCCCTCTGACATGAATGAAATAGAGAAAGCACAACAGGAAACTTCATTAGCTGAGTGGATGAATAAAATGTTGCAGACAAAAGAAGAACAAATGTCCAGTGGTCTGCCGATAATCTCTGCTCCTATCCCACAGAACGACCTGAGGCCTGGAGACCTGGTCCTGATTAAGACACTCCACAGGAAGGATTGGAGCACTCCTCGGTGGAAAGGGCCGTTTCAAATACTCCTGACAACGCCCACAGCTCTGAAAATAGCTGAGAGGCCTTCCTGGATCCATAAAAGCCACTGTAAGCCAGTTTTGCCGTTACAGGAGCCAAACCAACCGACGGGGTAGCAGAAGGAAGTCCGGGTTCAAAGATGGCCCAGCGTCTCAAACCGGTGAAGAAAACAGCTGATCTGCGCCCAATTATAAAATGGCTCTCTGTAACATGTGGACAGGACTGATAAGCCTGAGCTTAATTCTGGTAGCAGGACTCTTTCTCTATCTAAAGCGAAATGTAACTACTTCTACACTTACAGGAATAATCCCGGAAACGGCACATACTGGATAGAAGGGGTGGCATGGTTATGTGATAATAACGCTTATTATGTACTTCCACCCAGTTGGTATGGTGTATGTGCCCCAGTTTTCACATCAGATCACACTGTGGTACTTAGTAAGCAGACTATAGTTATACCACATAGGAGATCAAAAAGGGAAATAGATGTTAAACCACATGACCCCATTTGGGGAACAAATGTCCCAGATGAATTTAAACTTTGGTCTAAAGAGGATAAAACATTATTATCTCTCTTACCCTGGTTAGGTGTGGGCAAATTAATGCTGCGCGTGGAAACTTTAAGTTATTGATTTGGATTGTTTCTAAATAACTCCATAATAGTAGAAGAGGGTCAAAACACAGAAATGAGCGCTATGCGAGCCATGATAATTCAGAACCGCATGGCTTTGGATATTATAACAGCATCAACGGGGGGCGTTTGTGTTCTATTGAATAACACCTGTTGCACATATATCCCAGATAATATACACTCTGCAAACATAACGGGAGCATTAAACAACCTACGGAATCTGCAAAATGTCATGACACATGACCACCCAGATCCTAACTCTTCTTGGTTAGATTGGATGCTCACAGGGGGATGGATAAATCTGTTTAAGGTTCTCCTAGTTGCAGTAATAGCATGCATGGGCCTTCTGTGTCTCCTGTCAATATGTATTATCCCATGTTGCAAATGCATGGTACAAAGAATAGTAACTCTGTCAGTCACGGTGGCATATGCAACACTGAACCAGGTAGAAATGCACGAAAATGAAGGGGACGATTATGATGACATGTTGTAAATAAATCACATCGAAAGCCTGAGTGTACTCATACATTGTATTTCATAAAATGACCTTACAGCAGAAAATCAAAAGAAGTTGTTGCTTAAGTGAAATGAGAAAAAGTACAATGATGACATAAACAGGGCAGATTTTTAAATTCCTTTATTATGTTTCACTGTTTTCATTAAGTATTATTCTTTTATTTTTATGATTTCAAGTATTATTCTTTTATTTTTATGATTTCAAGTATTATTCTTTTATTTTTATGATTTCAAGTATTATTCTTTTATTTTTATGATTTCAAGTATTATTCTTTTATTTTTATGATTTCAAGTATTATTCTTTTATTTTTATGATTTCAAGTATTATTCTTTTATTTTTATGATTTCAAGTATTATTCTTTTATTTTTATGATTTCAAGTATTATTCTTTTATTTTTATGATTTCAAGTATTATTCTTTTATTTTTATGATTTCAAGTATTATTCTTTTATTTTTATGATTTCAAGTATTATTCTTTTATTTTTATGATTTCAAGTATTATTCTTTTATTTTTATGATTTCAAGTATTATTCTTTTATTTTTATGATTTCAAGTATTATTCTTTTATTTTTATGATTTCAAGTATTATTCTTTTATTTTTATGATTTCAAGTATTATTATTTTATTTTTATGATTTCAAGTATTATTCTTTTATTTTTATGATTTCAAGTATTAATCAACATTTAACTTTTAATGGTTGCCGAGGGCGGCGGGGCCGTATGAGTATTTCCCACAAAATATAATCTGTTTACCGTCCGTGGGTTTCTGCTCATACAAAGTATTTTTCTTATTCGTTTTTATATTAAATGTTTTTACTTGTGATAAAAGGAGGGACTGTTGGATGGGTGCAAAAACTTGTTATCACTCATGTAAAAACTTTGTGTTGCAAGGCACCTGCACTATGCCTTCCTCCCTGTGTGTGTGAGATCATTGTTATCTCTGTGTGAACCAGCCTCCTTTCTGTCTCACACACACACACCCTGTCTGAACTGTCTGTTGAACTGTGCATATAAATAAAGAGATAGGGTGTCAAAAACTTTGTAGTTTCACTGCAAAGTGGGCTACCCTTGCTGCAAGTAACTATGACTGTATCGTTCTTACCTCTGAGTTAACTAAATAATACCTAACAACCACATAGAAAACTCACACATAAACACATAGTAGAATGCATGAGATATACCTTTAATCTTGGACTTTTTCCTGCCATATTGCTGTCATTGCAAATGAATCAATAAAAGCAGCCTGACCTGTATTCTGGATGTTGTAATCCTTCACGATTATAGCAATAAATGCATTAATAGACCAAAGATTAGCAAAATATTGTAACAACTTTGAAATTTAAAAACAATATAACTGAACTTTTCCTCCCAAGTATCTCGGGCCTATAAAGAGCAAATGTTTCCAAATTCACAGGAGTTGTTGTCCATGATGAGAGGAATAAACCCAGTGAAGGACTTGTTGAAAATATAATTTGTTCCCATGTTATAGAGGAGGAAATGATTATTTCAGCTGTCTGAAATATTCTGTTCCTCCTGTAATTCTGGCAAATAAAGAGCAAATGTTTCCAAATTCACAAGAATAGTTGTGTATGATGTGAGGAATGACCCACCCAAAATATAAGGTGATTGGTTAATCTCTGTCCCATGGGGCAACAGAACATTACGAGGTGTGAGCGTCAGGCTGGAAGACTGTGTTCCTCTATGATGTTCCTAGAAATATTTTCCCCTCTTTTTAAAAGAGAGGAAATATGTTCTCATACATGACAGGGACAGTATGTTTAATATAGGAATATGTAAAATACTTAAATAATACTAGAGAGGATTATTTTAAACAAAACATCAGACAGTACCATTATGAAAGCAGTAAAATGTATTTTATAAATCCAGTATTTTGTCATATTTTACATTAGAACGCGATTTACCAGAAAAATAAGCTACACTTTCATCTATTCAGGAAGCCAACAGAGTGAGCATCCATTGTTTTATATCAGTAATAAAAAAGTAGAAATAAACACGACATGTTGGTGTCTGACTGATGACTGTCAGGTTAAAGTGAAAATGACACAAGTTGGAAAAGACAAACAACACGAAACTGTGCAAAAACAACCTCACAAGACCAGGTTCATTTTATATTTATTGCTTTTTTCTAGGAGCTGTTGATTCAAAATGAAGTAACAACATTGACATGAATACGTTTCGTCATTTTACCGACAAATCGATCAGAAAATCTGTGAAGACGGTCAGATCTGCCTCTCTGGCTGCAGTGCGCGCTCCCGACACAGAGGGAACAGAATATTTCAGGGGAACAGAATTTCACACAACACCGAACTATCGGCACTAAGCTCCCGCTGGCAGTCATCACAGTGAACGTTTAACACAAGTGATTTCTAACAGTTTATGTTATTATTTTAATTGTTACTGAAAATCAATTTAACATTTCAGGTGATATTAAAGTTTAACCAGAATAAATGGACAGTTTTATGTAATCCAACTGTATCGCTGGAGAGTGTGATTGAGAATAAATAAGCTTTTCAATATGAATTTTTAATGAAGAAATGTGCTATATGTTTTAAACGTTTATTTATAATTCAGTTAGCATTATAATTTCTGATTCCAGGTAAACCCGACGAGGAATAAACCTCCAAATGTAAATGAATCTCAGTAAAGAAGTGAAAAGTTTGAAAGAGCTTGTTTTAGACATTTGCATAGAAATATTTTAATATTTTCTTCAAATTAAGACAAATGTAAACTTTTGCTCTGATATTAAACAAGATGTTTTTTTTTCTTTGGTATTTTCATATTTTTTTTAGGTACAAAGGAGCAGACGGGTCAGTTTATGAAGCTCTGGGGTGAGAACCACCACCTTTTTACTGGAGCTAAAAACTCAGCCACCGTGGCTTGGAGGTACAATAACAACATTCTTTACAGTCAGTTTCTGTCCAGTTTCATAAACTCCTATCTTTCTAACTTTCATAAATATCCATCCAGTGATTAACATACTTCTTTTGGTTTTCCCTCTTTCCTTTTGTTTTTTTAGGACAATTCTGGAGAAGATGGTCCAACAGGTGAAGGTCACCCCCTTGCAGGCCAAAAAAAAGTGGGACAATATGAAAAGGAAATATAAAGTATGTTCAGAAGTTCTCATGTCACACACAAATAAAAAAATATTTCTAAAAGTCTTGTTGGTTTCTCTGTTTAGTCAACTCTTTTTTTTCTTCCTAATAACTTTAGGATTGTAAGAATCCAGGGTCAGGAGAGGGAGTCAGTGAAAAGCCCACTGCTGCTACTTGGCCCTGGTTTGTCCTTATGGATGAGATGGTGGGACAGAGGTCTTCCACAACACCTCCTGTCCTAATTGCCTCCATCCCTGAGGACCCTCCAGGGCCAAGCGGAGCGGTGGTCAACCAGATGGAGAAGGAAGACAGAGAGCCATCAGGAAGGGGTCAGAAAAGAAAGAGGCACAGAGATGATGGAGTTAATCAGGGAGGACATGAGGGTACAGATAATTCAATTCAATTCAATTCAAAGATACTTTATTGATCCCCGAAGGGAAATTAGAATTCCAGTACAACCCATCCAAACATACATCATGACACAAGACAATGGGGGACGGGTCACCGAGGCCTGGAAAAGATAACACAAAACCAGAAAATTATAGACCGATCACATTAACATCAAATATTTGTAAAATAATGGAAAAAATGATTAATAATAGATTAACATGTTATTTAAATATTAATGGATATATATCTAGATATCAAAATGGATTTAGAAAAGGGAGAAGCACAAATGACTCTGCATTATGTTTAGAATATGAAATTAGGAGAGCACAAATAAACAAAGAAAATGTAGTAGCTGTATTTTATGATATAGAAAAAGCTTATGACATGATGTGGGTTGAAGGATTATTAATAAAATAAAATAAAATGGGTGTTAATGGAAAAATGTTTAACTGGATTAAAGATTTTTTATCAAATAGAAAAATACAAGTAAGAATTGGTCAAGAATTGTCAGGTAAATATATAATAGATAATGGTACTCCTCAAGGAAGTATTATAAGTCCGTTATTGTTTTCTATGATGATAAATGATGTATTTAAAAATGTTGGTAAAGAAGTTGGTTGCTCACTATTTGCAGATGATGGAGCTATATGGAAAAGGGGTCGTAATATCAAACTTATTGAAAAGAAAATACCGGATGAGATTATTAGAATAGAACAATGGGGATTTAAATTCTCAGTGGAAAAAACAAAAGTAATAGTGTTTACACAGAAAAGGAAAAGAGAAAATATAAAACTAAAATTATACAATCAAGTTTTAGAACAAGTAAAAAATATAAAGTTTTTAGGTATATGGTTGGATGAAAAAATTATATGGAAAGTACATATAGAAAGAATCATAGATAAATGCAAAGAAATATTAAATATTATGAGATGTATGGCTGGTATTGATTGGGGAGCAGATCGAACATCATTAAAAAGAATTTATACAGGATTAATTAGATCAAATATTGATTATGGAAATATAATTTATGGATCAGCAGCAAACACACAATTTATAAAATTAGACAATATACAACATCAAGCTTTAAGAATTTGTACAGGACCAATCAGAACCAGTCCAATAGCACCACTTCAGGTAGAGATGGGAGAGATGCCATTAGATCTAAGAAGGAAACAGTTAGCATTAAATTACTGGATAAACTTACAAAGCAATAATCCGGATCATCCCACACGTGATATTTTAAAACCATGCTGGGAAAAAGAAAAAAAACAAGTTAAGAGTTTTGGTTGGATTATCAATAATATAGCAGAAAAATTTCAAATATATGAAAAAGAAATAAGTTTAATGTTGCCTTTGCCAGTAGTGCCACCGTGGCTGTTACCAGAAGCAGTGGTGGATATGGTGTTGATGAAAAAGAAAAAGGATAAGAAATGTATTTTAGATTCAAATATAATACAAGAATATATAAACAATTACTATCATTATGTCCAGATTTACACAGACGCATCAAAAACAGATGAAAAAATAGGAGTAGCATTTGTAATACCAGAATTTAAAATAAAAGTAGGAAAAAGAATTACAGATGGATTATCAATATATTCAGGAGAATTATTAGCAATATTGTTAGCAGTGCAGTGGGTGGAGGATATAAAACCATTAAAAACAATCATTTGTTCAGACTCAAGTTCAGCATTATTAAGTTTAAGACATAATCATTCAGAGGGTAGACCAGACATTTTGTTGGAAATAAAACTTACTTTATTTAGAATACAAAGAATGGGATTAATATTAGTGTTTTTATGGGTATCAGCACATGTAGGAGTTGGAGGGAATGAGAAGGCGGACAGGATGGCAAAGAAGGCAACACAAAACAACATTAGCTTTATAATTAATATTAGTAGGTCAGAGGCAAGAAATATAATTAAACAGAGAATCAGGAAAGAGTGGCAAAAAAGGTGGGATGAAGAAAAGAAAGGAAGATGGTTTTATAGAATCAACAAGATAGTAGGAGAAGTAAGAACTGGAAGAAGGAGAAGAAAAGAGGAAAGATTAATTACAAGATTAAGATTTGGACATACAGGACTTAATTCTACATTGTTCAAGATAAAGAAACATAATACAGGAAAATGTGATCATTGTGGAGAGGAGGAAACAATAGAACATGTAATACTGAAGTGTCAGAAAGATGAACAAGAAAGAACAATTTTAAGGAGAGAATTTGTAGGTATTAAAGAAAATTTTATTTTGAGAGATACTTTGCAAAGAAGTTTAGGTAGCGAACATATTCAAATTATAGTTAGATTTAAAAAAAATTTATTAATAAATAGAATTTGATTGTTGTAATAGTAAATAAGATTTAAAACCATGAAGAACCATCCTCCATACCAGTCGGTGGCGGTAATGCACACCATTAAATTATTTGCCAACCGCCAAAAATAATACAAGAAGAAGAAGAATCCGCAGCTGCTCACTTCCGGCCTCCGTATGGCGCTGGTTTTAGCGGTCGACGAAGGACCCAGCCCACGTAGACCAATGGGTCCTGTCCCAATACTCGCACTTCCACCCTTCTGTCCCTGAATTGTTCCCGTTGATGGGTTCGTAGTGTGTCCCAGTTCTCCAGAGCCGACAAATATATATTTTTACTGGTTTTCCAGCCTCAACATAGTAAGAAACCAGTGGGTTCAGAGTGATTCTGGGCCAGTTCTGGGCCAGTAGATCATAACACTGAAGTTACCTTTCAAACAAACACTGGAGCAGCGAGAGTCTGGTGTTTAAACCTACGTCACTTCCGGCACTTTCTTCTCCTTAAAACATTTTGCTTGTTGCAGTTTTAAATAGTTTTTTTTTAGCAACTGAAAACAGGCGCTGGTTCCCGCCCTTTTTGATGTTGCAGTTACGGTGCAGAGGTGCAAGTCGATGACGTAATCCCTACTGTCCCAATTCTCCAATTTTGCAGCTTGTAACCTGCGCACTTCAACCACTATGTGCACTTGTACAAAGTAAACACTTCATAGAGGGGCGTAGGGTGTAGTGTGGGAGTTGGGTCAGGGCCCGGGTCCTTCGAAGGATGCAGCCCCTGAGGCTGACTTCCGGGTCAGCCTCAAGTTTTGCATCTTGTTAAATTGTTTTCTGGAATATTAATTTGTTTTCTGAAATGTAAATTTGTTTCAGTTCTTGTAAAAGTGTTTTGCATCTTGTTAAATTGTTTTCTGGAATATTAATTTGTTTCAGTTCTTGTAAAAGTGTTTTGCATCTTGTTAAATTGTTTTCTGGAATATTAATTTGTTTCAGTTCTTGTAAAAGTGTTTTGCATCTTGTTAAATTGTTTTCTGGAATATTAATTTGTTTTCTGAAATGTAAATTTGTTTCAGTTCTTGTAAAAGTGTTTTGCATCTTGTTAAATTGTTTTCTGGAATATTAATTTGTTTTCTGAAATGTTAATTTGTTTCAGTTCTTGTAAAAGTGTTTTGCGTCTTGTTAAATTGTTTTCTGGAATATTAATTTGTTTCAGTTCTTGTAAAAGTGTTTTGCATCTTGTTAAATTGTTTTCTGGAATATTAATTTGTTTCAGTTCTTGTAAAAGTGTTTTGCATCTTGTTAAATTGTTTTCTGGAATATTAATTTGTTTCAGTTCTTGTAAAAGTGTTTTGCATCTTGTTAAATTGTTTTCTGGAATATTAATTTGTTTCAGTTCTTGTAAAAGTGTTTTGCATCTTGTTAAATTGTTTTCTGGAATATTAATTTGTTTTCTGAAATGTAAATTTGTTTCAGTTCTTGTAAAAGTGTTTTGCATCTTGTTAAATTGTTTTCTGGAATATTAATTTGTTTTCTGAAATGTTAATTTGTTTCAGTTCTTGTAAAAGTGTTTTGCGTCTTGTTAAATTGTTTTCTGGAATATTAATTTGTTTCAGTTCTTGTAAAAGTGTTTTGCATCTTGTTAAATTGTTTTCTGGAATATTAATTTGTTTTCTGAAATGTTAATTTGTTTCAGTTCTTGTAAAAGTGTTTTGCATCTTGTTAAATTGTTTTCTGGAATATTAATTTGTTTCAGTTCTTGTAAAAGTGTTTTGCCTCTTGTTAAATTGTTTTCTGGAATATTAATTTGTTTTCTGAAATGTAAATTTGTTTCAGTTCTTGTAAAAGTGTTTTGCCTCTTGTTAAATTGTTTTCTGGAATATTAATTTGTTTTCTGAAATGTTAATTTGTTTCAGTTCTTGTAAAAGTGTTTTGCCTCTTGTTAAATTGTTTTCTGGAATATTAATTTGTTTCAGTTCTTGTAAAAGTGTTTTGCATCTTGTTAAATTGTTTTCTGGAATATTAATTTGTTTTCTGAAATGTTAATTTGTTTCAGTTCTTGTAAAAGTGTTTTGCCTCTTGTTAAATTGTTTTCTGGAATATTAATTTGTTTCAGTTCTTGTAAAAGTGTTTTGCCTCTTGTTAAATTGTTTTCTGGAATATTAATTTGTTTTCTGAAATGTAAATTTGTTTCAGTTCTTGTAAAAGTGTTTTGCCTCTTGTTAAATTGTTTTCTGGAATATTAATTTGTTTTCTGAAATGTTAATTTGTTTCAGTTCTTGTAAAAGTGTTTTGCCTCTTGTTAAATTGTTTTCTGGAATATTAATTTGTTTTCTGAAATGTTAATTTGTTTCAGTTCTTGTAAAAGTGTTTTGCCTCTTGTTAAATTGTTTTCTGGAATATTAATTTGTTTCAGTTCTTGTAAAAGTGTTTTGCATCTTGTTAAATTGTTTTCTGGAATATTAATTTGTTTTCTGAAATGTTAATTTGTTTCAGTTCTTGTAAAAGTGTTTTGCATCTTGTTAAATTGTTTTCTGGAATATTAATTTGTTTCAGTTCTTGTAAAAGTGTTTTGCATCTTGTTAAATTGTTTTCTGGAATATTAATTTGTTTTCTGAAATGTAAATTTGTTTCAGTTCTTGTAAAAGTGTTTTGCCTCTTGTTAAATTGTTTTCTGGAATATTAATTTGTTTTCTGAAATGTAAATTTGTTTCAGTTCTTGTAAAAGTGTTTTGCCTCTTGTTAAATTGTTTTCTGGAATATTAATTTGTTTTCTGAAATGTTAATTTGTTTCAGTTCTTGTAAAAGTGTTTTGCCTCTTGTTAAATTGTTTTCTGGAATATTAATTTGTTTCAGTTCTTGTAAAAGTGTTTTGCATCTTGTTAAATTGTTTTCTGGAATATTAATTTGTTTTCTGAAATGTTAATTTGTTTCAGTTCTTGTAAAAGTGTTTTGCATCTTGTTAAATTGCTTTCTGGAATATTAATTTGTTTCAGTTCTTGTAAAAGTGTTTTGCCTCTTGTTAAATTGTTTTCTGGAATATTAATTTGTTTTCTGGAATATTAATTTGTTTCAGTTCTTGTAAAAGTGTTTTGCATCTTGTTAAATTGTTTTCTGAAATATTAATTTGTCTTTAAGTTTGTAAAAGTGTTTTAGATTTTGTAATGTTGGTTTGCCCCCCTCCCCCCACCGGCCACCGTAGCAGATACATAAAATAAATCAAACCTGATAAATCACAACATGCAACAACTACACAGTTTCACTCTGTGACGAAAGCAGCTGCTTCATGTTTTATTCTCATGATATCATCATTTCTAGATGAAAAGTTTCTTGACAAATAGAAAGTGACGGGTAAAAGTAAAACCGAAAACGGCCACTGAGCAGAGCCAGCGAGAATCTTCAAAATAAAAGCCTTTAAGTTTGAGCAAAACAAACAAAGCAAGAAAGTTCGGAGCCAGATTCGGATATCAGATTCATCCTAGAATCATCAGATATATATCGGGTTGTGTTTGTCCATTTGTGTTTCAACTGCTTGTTGTTTTTCTATAACTGTGTTTCGTACTAAGATGCCGCTTTTATTATGAAACGGTCTTCATTTCCGGTGAGGTTTGGAAAGTAGACTGCGAAGAAAAACTTCCAGAGGAAGCTCGGATGGATCAGTGATCCAAGCCCATTGACTGATCCTGGGTCAGAAGTTCTGACAAACACCAGCAGTCAGATCAGAGCTGATTATTTGTTACTGATCAGTCTAACTGTACTGCTATAATCTGTCACCGATCAAACCTGGACCACTCAGATTACAGAGACAGACCCCCAATCACACCAGATAAATAAATAAACAAACCAATCAATCAATAAATAACTGAATAAATAAAGTTTTAATGTGCAGACCATGCAGTTTACTCAGCTTCAAGCAGTGGTGATGCTTTAGCGGTGAGAGAGAAAAAAGGAAAGCGGGAATTTTTCTCGCTTTCACTATCCTGTTTCAGTTTTCAGTCATCCAAGAATAAAATGACAGTCTGCAGTCAGATCAACACAATGTCAGCCCAACATCTCAGCTCATCACTATCATCTTTATCATGGATCTCATCGGGTTCAGGAGTATGGCATCACTCTTCATTCTCTGCAGTGTCCTGACCTCTGCCCTCTGCTGTGATTGGCTCAACCACTACAGCGACCTGAGGAACAGCTCCATAGTTCTCATCGAGAGCATGGTGAGTACACACTGAACGGCTTCTTTAAAGGGATGTGACAGGTTCACAACAGGTTCTCTTGGTCCAAAAGAGATTTCTTGACGGGCTTCTATAGCTCCCATAGTGACTCCAGAGATTCTGAACAGAAATGGACCCTGGAAGGATTTATCTAAGTTCTGTAGGAGTTTTCATAGAAGAGTGCATTGATGTATTTTAAAGGGGTTTTAGGAGTCATAAAGGTGTTTCAAGGGTTCTGATGGACTAGATTTGGTTTAATTTGTAAAGGATTTTTAGAGTCATGGAGGGGTTTAGGGAAACTGAATCGTTTCCCAGGATTCTTGGTTGGGGGCCAGTTTGGTTCTCCATGTGAGGCTTCAGTTGTCCCCTGATGCAGAAGAGATTTATTTAAATAAATGATTAACTTGTCTGTTTACCTGATAACTGTATTAATGACCTGAAGATGAGGATTTATTCAGTGATGTTGGGTCTAAACCTGGATCAATTGAGGTTTTATTATTTCCTGAAGTGAAAAACCATAAAGCTTGAAGTTTTAGATTTTACTGCTCATTGACCATCGAGGCGACTGTGGCTCAATAGGAAGAGTAGTCGTCTTGCAATCAGAAGGTTGTGGGTTTGATACCAGCTTCCTCCTGCCATATGTCGATGTGCCCCTGGGCAAGGCACTTAACCTCAAGTTGCCTACTGATCTGTGTATCGGTGTATGAATGTGTGAGCGTTAGTGTGATTGGGTGAATGTGGCTCTAGTGTAAAGTGCTTTGAGCGGTCTGTATGACTGGAAAAGCGCTATATACAGGTCCTTCTCAAAATATTAGCATATTGTGTTAAAGTTCATTATTTTCCATAATGTCATGATGAAAATTTAACATTCATATATTTTAGATTCATTGCACACTAACTGAAATATTTCAGGTCTTTTATTGTCTTAATACGGATGATTTTGGCATACAGCTCATGAAAACCCAAAATTCCTATCTCACAAAATTAGCATATCATTAAAAGGGTCTCTAAACGAGCTATGAACCTAATCATCTGAATCAACGAGTTAACTCTAAACACCTGCAAAAGATTCCTGAGGCCTTTAAAACTCCCAGCCTGGTTCATCACTCAAAACCCCAATCATGGGTAAGACTGCCGACCTGACTGCTGTCCAGAAGGCCACTATTGACACCCTCAAGCAAGAGGGTAAGACACAGAAAGACATTTCTGAACGAATAGGCTGTTCCCAGAGTGCTGTATCAAGGCACCTCAGTGGGAAGTCTGCGGGAAGGAAAAAGTGTGGCAGAAAACGCTGCACAACGAGAAGAGGTGACCGGACCCTGAGGAAGATTGTGGAGAAGGGCCGATTCCAGACCTTGGGGGACCTGCGGAAGCAGTGGACTGAGTCTGGAGTAGAAACATCCAGAGCCACCGTGCACAGGCGTGTGCAGGAAATGGGCTACAGGTGCCGCATTCCCCAGGTCAAGCCACTTTTGAACCAGAAACAGCGGCAGAAGCGCCTGACCTGGGCTACAGAGAAGCAGCACTGGACTGTTGCTCAGTGGTCCAAAGTACTTTTTTCGGATGAAAGCAAATTCTGCATGTCATTCAGAAATCAAGGTGCCAGAGTCTGGAGGAAGACTGGGGAGAAGGAAATGCCAAAATGCCAGAAGTCCAGTGTCAAGTACCCACAGTCAGTGATGGTCTGGGGTGCCGTGTCAGCTGCTGGTGTTGGTCCACTGTGTTTTATCAAGGGCAGGGTCAATGCAGCTAGCTATCAGGAGATTTTGGAGCACTTCATGCTTCCATCTGCTGAAAAGCTTTATGGAGATGAAGATTTCATTTTTCAGCACGACCTGGCACCTGCTCACAGTGCCAAAACCACTGGTAAATGGTTTACTGACCATGGTATCACTGTGCTCAATTGGCCTGCCAACTCTCCTGACCTGAACCCCATAGAGAATCTGTGGGATATTGTGAAGAGAACGTTGAGAGACTCAAGACCCAACACTCTGGATGAGCTAAAGGCCGCTATCGAAGCATCCTGGGCCTCCATAAGACCTCAGCAGTGCCACAGGCTGATTGCCTCCATGCCACGCCGCATTGAAGCAGTCATTTCTGCAAAAGGATTCCCGACCAAGTATTGAGTGCATAACTGTACATGATTATTTGAAGGTTGACGTTTTTTGTATTAAAAACACTTTTCTTTTATTGGTCGGATGAAATATGCTAATTTTGTGAGATAGGAATTTTGGGTTTTCATGAGCTGTATGCCAAAATCATCCGTATTAAGATAATAAAAGACCTGAAATATTTCAGTTAGTGTGCAATGAATCTAAAATATATGAATGTTAAATTTTCATCATGACATTATGGAAAATAATGAACTTTATCACAATATGCTAATATTTTGAGAAGGACCTGTAAGTTCAGTCCATTTTACCATTTAAACCAGTTTAAGTAACTGTGGTTTCTAAAGTGTGATGTTGTGTTAAAGGTTGTCTCATTATGTTTCAGGGCGGTCCGTTTACTAACTCGAGCAGTCAAGTAACATTTCCATACAAACTCTACAGAAGGATGAACAAAAAAAAGGTAATCAATCTATTTATTAATTTATCAACCAATGAATCTTTGGCATGTTTTTGTTTACATGTTTAAAACCCCCTGGATGTGCTGATGTCATCAGTTCTATCAGACAATCAAAGAACTGAAGCTCACACCTTCCTGCGTGTCTCCAGGCGAACTCCAAGCTGCTTTTCATCAGAGACTGTCTGGAACAGATTTATGATCTGTATCGTCACAATGATGGCATGTTGCCAGCTGCCTGGGACTCCGTGAAGACCACTGACTTCCTGGAGAGCATCAACAGACAGATCGTAGAGCTTGATAAATGTGTGAGTGCTATGCAGCTGCATCGGTACCGTGACCCCAGCTGGACTTTGAACGTGAGGCACTGCTTCAAAGACCTGAAGAACCAGACTCTGGACCGCTACGTGAGTACAAACAGTTTGAGCTACAGGTGTTACAGCAGGTGATCATACCTGCTGAATGTTTTCACATTTGGCCACATTACAGCCACAAACCTTCATTTGTTTTAATGGGATTATGTTTGACAGATCAACACTGAGAAGAACATCACTGTGAAGTGGAATGTTAATGCATTTGTATTCAGCTCCTTTAACTCCGATACCCTTAAATAAAATCCTGTGCAACCAACTGCCTTCAGAAGTTTGTAAATAGAGTCCAACTGTGTGTAATGTAATCTCACCATAAATCCAGCTGTTCGGTTTCTTGCCTCAGACGTTTGTTAGAGAACATCAGAGAACAACCAGCACCATGAAGACCCTGGATTACAACAAAAAAGCCAGGGAGAAGGTTGTGGAGTAGTTTAACGCAGGTTTAGGTTCTACAACAATATCCCAAGCTCTGAACATCTCCAAGAGCTTTGTTCAATCCATCATCGGAACATGGAGAGAGGATGTATCAACTGCAGGGCTACCAGGATGTGGACCTCCACCTAAACTGACAGGACGGACAAGGAGAGCATTAATCAGAGAAGCAGCCAAGAAGACCATGGTAACTCTGGAGGAGCAGCAGAAATCCACACTTAGTTGTGTACTCTACATCACCCTGAACGTGTCATCCCACAGTGAAACATGGAGGTGGCAGTATCATGCTGTGGGGAAGCTTTTCTTCAGCAGGGACAGGGAAGCTGGTCAGAGTTGATAGGAAGTAGGATGGAGCCCAATTCAGGACAATCCTGGAGGAAAACCTATTAGACGCTTTAGAAGACCTGAGGCTGGGGTGGAGGTTCACCTTCTAGCAGGACAACCACCCTGAACATAGAGCCAACGGATGGTTTAGATCAAAACATGTTCATGTGTTAAAATGGCCTAGTCAAAGTTCATTCCCACATCCAACTAAGAATTTGTAGCAAGAGTGCTAAATGTAGGTTCATAGATGTTCTCCATCCAATCTGACTGAGCTTGAGTTGTTTTAAAAACAGAATGGACAAAAACGTCCATCTGTAGATGAGCAAAGCTGGAAAAGACAAAAAACTTCAGCTGGACATGCAGCCAAAGGTGGTAAAGCAAAGTGTCAACACAGTGGGGTTGAATACATAAGCATGAAACACTTTTTAGATTATTATTTGGTTAAATGTTAAAACTGCATATTATGTCCCTTCCACTTGACAGATATGCATTGATTATGTAGTCTGTAACACAAAATCCCCAAAAATACTCTGAAGGTGTGGCGTTAAAAAATGTGACAAAGTTAAAGGGTTGGAAATAATTTTCCAGTGTCTGACATAATAACTGAAGTTCTGACAGTAGTACTAACTGGGGTACTGTTCCTGCAGGGCGGGAGCAGAGATGGCTGGGAGCTGCTCAGAAGGGAAACCAAACCACACCTGATAAGACTGGATCTGCTTGGGAACCAGTTCAAAGAAGCCATCAGGAGGTAGCCTGCAGCGAGTCGGCATCTCTGAGTTTCCACTGGAACGAATTCAATGGACCTCTTCTATTATTTATTTACTTATTTATACACTTATTTATAAAACAAAATGTTATTTATTTAAGTATTTATCAATGAACTTCAACTGTTTTTGTACTTTTTACTTTTTTATGGTAATAAATTATGAAACATTTCATTTGTTGAGCAGTTTGTGTTTTCTGAAAATAAACCCAAAATGCAGTGAGATGAACTGTTAAGCGATAAAAAAGATTGATAAAAATTCCCTGAACAGCACATAAGGAGAGTAGAACCCTGAATCCAAGCAAGACATGATAAGACAAATCTGTCCTATTACTGACCAGTTTAATGAGCTGAAATCCTTTCTGTTAAATATGAGACTGAAGGGAAACGACTGCCACATGTTTGAAATTTTTATTCTTCTGACTGATCATAATTCCAGGTTCTTCCTCTGGAAAACCCAAGGGCCCGTATTCCCAAAGGTCCTCAGAGTCTGTCAGAAAGCTCCTGACTCAGCCTAAACATTCCTGCCAAGGAGGTTCGGGTTCACTTCAGTTCACTGCTGAGAGTGACTCTAAGCGAGGAGACGACAGAAATTCCTATATTACTGAGAAGGTGTGGTTAACCCCGTTGCTAGGTGTGGTTGACCCCATTGCTAGGTGCGGTTGACCCCTTTGCTAGGTGTGGTTGACCCCATTGCTAGGTGCGGTTAACCCCATTGCTAGGTGCGTTTGCCATTGCTAAGTGTGGTTGACCCCATTGCTAGGTGTGGTTGACCCCATTGCTAGGTGCGGTTGACCCCATTGCTAGGTGCGGTTGACCCCTTTGCTAGGTGTGGTTGACCCCATTCCTAGGTGTGGTTGACCCCATTGCTAGGTGCGGTTGACCCCATTGCTAGGTGTGGTTGACCCCATTGCTATGTGCGGTTGACCCCATTGCTAGGTGTGGTTGACCCCATTGCTAGGTGTGGTTGACCCCATTGCTAGGTGCAGTTGACCCCTTTGTTAGGTGTGGTTGACCCCATTGCTAGGTGCGGTTGACCCCATTGCTAGGTGCGGTTTATCCCTTTGCAAGGTGCGGTTGATCCCATTGCTAGGTGCGGTTGACCCCTTTGCTAGGTATGGTTGACCCCATTGCTGGGTGCGGTTGACCCCATTGCTAGGTGCAGTTGACCCCTTTGCTAGGTGTGGTTGACCCCATTGCTAGGTGCAGTTGACCCCATTGCTAGGTGCGGTTGATCCCTTTGCTAGGTGCGGTTGACCCCATTCCTAGGTGTGGTTGACCCCATTGCTAGGTGCGGTTGACCCCATTGCTAGGTGCAGTTGACCCCTTTGCTAGGTGTGGTTGACCCCATTGCTAGGTGCGGTTGACCCCATTGCTAGGTGCGGTTGATCCCTTTGCTAGGTGTGGTTGACCCCATTGCTAGGTGCGGTTGATCCCTCTGCTAGGTGTGGTTGACCCCATTGCTAGGTGCGGTTGACCCCATTGCTAGGTGCTGTTGACCCCTTTGCTAGGTGTGGTTGACCCCATTGCTAGGTGTGGTTGCCCCCTTTGCTAGGTGTGGTTGACCCCATTGCTAGGTGCGGTTGACCCCATTGCTAGGTGCGGTTGACCCCATTGCTAGGTGCGGTTGATCCCTTTGCTAGGTGCAGTTGACCCCATTGCTAGGTGCGGTTGATCCCTCTGCTAGGTGTGGTTGACCCCATTGCTAGGTGCGGTTGACCCCATTGCTAGGTGCTGTTGACCCCTTTGCTAGGTGTGGTTGACCCCATTGCTAGGTGCGGTTGACCCCATTGCTAGGTGCGGTTGACCCCATTCCTAGGTGTGGTTGACCCCATTGCTAGGTGCGGTTGACCCTATTGATAGGTGCGGTTGACTCCATTGATAGGTGTGGTTGACCCCATTGCTAGGTGCGGTTGACCCCATTGCTAGGTGCAGTTGACCCCATTGCTAGGTGTGACACTGTCTTCTAAGGGCTGTGATTGGTTGTTGCAAAAGACAAAAAAATAAAAATACAAATGTGCTCCTAGTAATCAGCGGAGAGAAATTAACCGATGATAGAATTTAGACTGGATTCAGAAATGTTTAAATCATGATGATAAAACTTATCAAAATCAAATTAATTGTCACACAGCATCAAAATATTTGAACCTTACATGCTCGTCATTATTTTAATTACTTATTATTATGTTTACTCACCATGCTGGTCGTTTTCACACTGCATCTATTTCATATTAATGTGGACAATCAGCAGTCAGCGTTTTACTGTAATCTCCTTCTTGTTTAATGAGGTTTAATTTGGTAAAATGACCAAAACAAAACAGAGAATAAAGGTGGAGAAAAGCAAAGTGAACAGAGGAGCAGAGCCTGCTGGTGGAGGAGAAGAGAGGAGTGTTGTCCGAGCAGACTAGATCACTCTTAACACACCACACACAGCAGGAATATCTCATAGGATTATCTTCAGAGCCATCCCGATAATCAGGGCATGTTGGAAGGGGAAGATCGGGGCAAAAATTGGCATAAAAATCCTGCCGTGTAAACCAGACATTAAGGCCTAAGGTGCTTTGTGAATAACTTTTATCTTACCGAGGGAAAACTGACATCACTAGGAGCTACTTTTAGTCTTAGGATTCTTTGTGAATATGGGCCCAGGTCTTTACCAGGTTCTAAAATAATTAAATGTTTATCTCCGGTGAACAAAAAACACATCAAATTTGTTATGATTCCCAAATGTGAAAATTTAAAAGAAACAACCTCTATAAGCTTCCCTTTCTAGATATTTCAATGCTGAAACACAATATCTACAAGAAATTTAAAAACAAAATCTGTGAAGAGGAGGCGCAGGGTCAGAGGTCAGCCCTCTGTCTGTTGTGCAGATCCTCCCCTGGACCAACCTCTTCAATCCCTCCTGGAACCAGTTAAGGCCAACTGGAGGGAGTCTACAGACAGGAGAGGCCATCCACGTGGGGGAGTCCTGGGTCATTTGAAGACTAGAAGAGCCTTCTGTAACCTTTATCTGAGAAGACGGTAAAAGTGAGAACTGACAGAGGAGGGCAGAAAGGAAGTCCATGTATGGTTTGCACTGAGGAACTGGTGAAGAAAAAACAACCTTCTCCTGAATGTGGATAATGAAAAAGAAATAACTGCTAGCTTCAGAAAGAAGCAACCAGGACACACTGCATATCACTGGCTCAGCAGTGGAGGTGGTGGACAGCACCAGGTTCTTGCTAGTTAACATGACAACCTTACCTGGGCCAAGCATATAGATCAGCGTTTATACTTCTTACAAAGGATGAGAAGATCACAACTTCCACCTCTAGTCTCTAGAAGTAGAATGGGAGGCAGATCCTTTAGTTATCAGGCTCCTCTCCTGTGGAACCAGCTCCCAGTTTTAGTCCGTGAGGCAGACACCCTGTCTACTTTTAAGGCTAGGCTTAAAACTTTCCTTTTGATAAAGCTTATAGTTAGAGTGACTTAGTTTTTCCTGAGCTATCTCTGTAGTTATGCTACTATAGGCTTAGGCTGCTGGAGGACATTGTGACCACTTTCACTCTCTCTGCTACATTCTCATACTACTCTCCAATTGCAATTATTTCCTGTTTTTTTTTTAGCTTTTACCTTTATGTCTCTCTATGTTTTCTCTCTTTCTATTGTTATGATATACTGACAATATTATTATTCCAATATTAGGGGTTTACCTATCTTCCTCAATTTTCATATATAATTTCTTTTTTCAGAGGGTTTAAGCCTTAGAGTAACTGTTTGTATTTAAAAAATCCCAACCACTCTAGTAAGCTTGATTGGGATTAATTTCTGGAGTAGGAAAAGGGGTGTCAATTGCCAGGCCTTTCAGGATCAACCTATTAACCATAGTTTGCACGGGTTAAATTTGACAACAAGGAATAGCCTTGAGTCAAATAGGGTCAAAGTTGGCAGGTTAATTTAATAAGATTCCACAAAATCATGGAAAAAAGTAAATAGACCTCCAGAAAGCCTGGAGTTTACAAGGATTGTTCTTAATTATAAGCATAAATTCTATAATTTAAGGTTTGAAACATATCTGGGGATCCTTTCTGGAACCGTTACCTCCATTCCCCAATCTTGGACAATCTTCTAACAGAAAGAGACAGTATCAGAGTAAGACTGTGTAACAGGTGTGATAAGGTGTTATACAATATCTTGTACACAGGGCATGCTGGGCGGCATTTCTGTCCGCATAGTTCTTCTTGGTGGGTTTGCCTGTGCTGACTCCATAACCTGAGTAGTCATAAGAGAAGATGTTGCAGTTTGTACGAGTGCTGAGGTCGACTGCTTTGCCAGGAAAAGCACAGTAAGTAAGGCATTCAGTGCACAGTGAATGTACATGCAGCTGACTCTGTTACAAGAGTGAAAAAGTGTAAAGTTTGTCACATGTGCCTCTTTTCCATTAGTACCTACTCTACTTGCCTTGTCTTGGGGTCAGCACCACACGGGTTGGTTCCTTTCCCAGTACAGTCAAGTACCAACTCAATGTGGGTGGGATTGTCAGTAGCAAGGCGGTCCCACGGTCCAAAAAAAGTAACATGGTGTGATTGTAGTGACACAAACAACAACAATGGAGGACCTGCTGCTTGGTCAGAGTGAAAGAAGATCCAGAGACGATGAAGCTCCCTGGAACAGGACAGGAGAGAGAGGGAAGCCATGGAACGGTACCAACTACAGGATGTGTGAAGCTAAGCTAATGCTACCTAATGCTAGCATGCTATAGTAGTCATGCACACAATAAACTCAGCGTACAACAATTTAATGGTCCAAGATATTAGTTATAAAACATGCTGTGACTGATCACTGATCAACTGTTTTCTGACGTGTTTTCAGCACGGATCGGTTCACTTGGACCCGCATCCAACCAGGTACCAAACATAGTAATTGTTTGACGTAACTGTTACTACTGGAAAAGCCTAAACAGTGAGTAGAGCCGTGCCAAATTTCTCTGAGTAGTAACAAGTGGAAAAGGACCAATAGTAAGGTAGTGTAACAGAGTTAGACCAACAGAAAAAACGGCAACATTTAATGCTCAGCTTTATTGGGTCAAAACATTCAGATGTTGACAGCGGCAATGAGAGATCAGGACTACCAGATCTCCTCATGGTTTCTGTGTTTAGTGATGCTCAGATATTGGATAGAAGCAGAGAGTGCAGACAGAAAATATGGAGATATTTCTGAAACATTCAGTGAAAAACAATGAACCGATCCAGTACAAGAGAACTTAATTGGACTTGATTCAGTGAGTTTATTCCATTACAATTCAGTCTCACTTGGATACACAGTGTTGCCAAGTTCCTCCCAGTCCCATTTCATCCAGCTACCTGATAAAATTTTTATTTGATTTGTATTGACTTTAAGCTGAAACACAAATCCATGTGCTGATACAACTCTGGCTCATATTTTTATCCGGTCCAGATTAGTTTCAGGTATTCAGCAATGATTTAATTTGGCTGCTGGAGTTCAAAGGATGCATACGGATCAGTTGGAGCTTTGTTGGTGTTTTAAAGATTTAGAGGAACATTGAGTGTTTTTCTCACCAATACAGGAAAACTTTGTTTTCAGATTTTAGAGACGGTTGATTGTTGAAAAGAAAAGATTTAGTCGACTGAACCAACTGATACTGGGAGAACTGGGATCATGGCAGATGAAGAAACATCTGCTGCTAGTTTTACTGGAATGACTTTAATGAGTGCAGATGGAAAAGCACGTTATTGGCTTACAATCTGGGAAACTACAGGAAACTGGGAAAAACAGGATACCTGGTAACTGTCCAGATGCAGATGAAGTTAATGATAGTTAGATTATAAAAGAAGAAGCCTTTCCTAATTAAAAAGAAATGGGTTTAGCGGAATAAACTGGTGCTGATCGAGAGTTAAGTGGGTAAACTGAACCAATAGAGGCAGCAGGTCTCAGTTGTCGCATAGCTCCACTTTCAGGACAGGTTGGTAGCTGTCTGACATGCTGGCCCTGATGGTCATATGACCCACTTTGTGGGTCAGACTGGGCCCTTTGGCTTTTCCACGGACAAAGCCGCGCTGCACGCCGTAGTACATCTCTTTGTAGAGCTCCTCGTCGCACAGCTTGTCAGTGCTGAATGCTCCCACAGCATACCAGTTGGAGTAGATGTTGAAGTCGTAGGGAACAGAGAACATGACAGCCAGCCGGCCCTGGTTCTGCCTGGTGGACTCCTGGAGGATGTCATAGGTGAAGACAGCAACTGAGCCACAGGCGGTGTGAGCTTTCTTGATGAAGAGTGCAGTGCCGGATTCAGACGGACGGAAAGTTGGAGGGAGAGGAGACTCACAGTTCCCGCTGAAGAGATGGATGCTGGATGGAAATACAAAGAGATTTATTTTTACTGAAACACAAGATGCTACTGACTCTGCTGCTCAGAGTCTGCTTCTACCTTTGGTCTACCTTCAGTCTCCTTCTACCTTCAATCTGCTTCTACCTTCTGTCTACTTTTACCGTTGATCTACTTTTACCTTCAGTATGTTTCTACCTTCAGTCAAGTCAAGTCAAGTTTATTTATTTAATGCTTTTCAGCAACAAGGCACTCAAGGCGCTGTACATAAGGAAAAACATTACAATGATACAGAAAATCAAACAACAGAGGTAATTTAAAAAAAAATAAAGATAATAGAATGATTGATAAGAAAACAAAAGGAAAATTGGACTGAAAACGTAACTAATAATGTTTAGATGGCCCAGTCAAAGGCCACTCTAAACAAATAAATTTTTTATCTTGATTTAAAGCAATTTAGGGTTTCAGCGCTTTTACAGTTTTCTGGCAGTTTATTCCAGATTAGTGGAGCATAAGAACTAAAAGCTGCTTCTCCATGTTTGGTTCTGGTTCTGGTTCTGCAGAGTAGATTTGAGCCAGAAGACCTGAGAGGTCTGGGTGGTTGATACACTGACAACAAGTCTGTAATGTATTTTGGTGCTAAGCCATTCAGTGATTTATAGACTAACAGAAGTATTTTAAAGTCTATTCTCTGAGCTACAGGGAACCAGTGTAGGGACTTTAGAACCGGGCCGATGTTCTCCACTTTCTTAGTTCTAGTGAGGACGCGGGCAGCAGCGTTCTGGATCAACTGCAGCTGTCTGATCCACTTTTTAGGCAGACCTGTGAAGACATCGTTGCAGTAATCAATTCTACTAAATATGAACGCATGAATTAGTTTTTCAAGGTCCTGCTGAGACATTAGTCCTTTAATCCTGGAGATGTTCTTTAGGTGATAGAAGGCTGACCTTGTTACTGTCTTTATGTTCCTCTGAAGGTTCAGGTCTGAGTCCATCACTACACCCAGGTTTCCAGCCTGACTGGTGGTTTCTAGCTGTATTAACTGAAGCTGTGTGATAACTTTTAAACGCTCTTCCTTTGGTCCAAAGATTATTACTTCAGTTTTGTTTTGATTCAGCTGAAGCAAATTTAGGCCCATCCATGCATTGATTTCTTCTAAGCATTTACCCAGCGCTTGAATGGGTTCATGGTCACCTAGTGACATCGTAACGTATAGCTGTGTGTCGTCTGCATAGTTATGATAACTTACGTTGTTGTTTATTAAAATCTGAGTTAGGGGGAGCATGTAGATATTGAATAGGAGGGGCCCTAAGATGGACCCCTGGGGAACGCCACGTGATTTTTGTGCTCTCTGATGTAAAGTTACCTACTGACACAAAAAAGTCCCTGTCCTTCAAGTAGGATTTAAACCAATCGAGTGCTGTACCAGAAAGGCCGACCCAGTTTTCCAGGTGCTCTAATAAAATGGAGTGATCAACAGTGTCGAATGCTACACTAAGGTCCAATAATACCAGCACTGTGGTTCTTCCACAGTCTGCATTTATACGGATGTCATTGAACACCTTGACAAGAGCAGTCTCTGTACTGTGGTGAGCAGGAAGCCTGACTGGAAGACATCGAAGCGGTTGGTCGTTGTTAGGAAGTTGTTTAACTGCTGAAACGCAGCTTTTTCAATAATCTTACTGATGAAGAGGAGGTTTGATATAGGCCTGTAGTTCTGTAGTAGCAGAACTACAGGCCTGTAAATGATACAGAGAGAAAGAAGGAGAAGGGGGCCAAAAAGGAGAGAGAAAGGAAAAAGAGAGCTGGAATGGAGGTATAAAGAACTTGAAAAAAAAAAAAAGAAATCCCCCACTATAGGCCATAGTGATAAAAAGCTATGTGGCAATCACAGAAGTGGAGTACCCCTGGATTTATAGTGCTGCAGGTTTATGCTGCTGGATTTCAAAATGACCATTTTTGCTCACTCTGCTGATCTCAAGCACTCCACACCAAACTAATGTAAGGTATGGTAACAATTACACACAGATGGCTGAGGGCCCATCTGCTTTTCTCAGATAAGCATTGCACAGATTTTGCATTTTTGGTGATTTTCCACAAGTGTGTGACTTGTGGTAGAAATGGTAAGCTTAAGTCATATGGTTTCTCTCATGGCAAGCTGTTTGTGTATTTACTGTATGTTGTTAATTTAAGGTTTAATTTTCATGAAATATGCCACCACAAATCACAAGACGCAAAATAAACAAACTCTCTGCTTTGTAATCACTAAAACACAAGTAAGGTTAAGCTGCTGTGGGCAGTCTTATGTTGGCACCTCTGAAGTGAATGCCTCGTTCGATAAGCAGGAGTAGAAGCGGGTGTAAGTGATTTACATTGAGGTCTGGCATGGACAAAAAGGTCCCATCCTCTCTTGGTTAGCTGCACCTCAACCTGAGGGTTTAACCCCTCTTAGCCTTCAATACTGACTTTGGCCTTTTCTCAGCTCTGTTGTTAAGCCATTTACTGTAGTGGATTGTTGGTCAATGTGTGTGTGTGTACTGATGAAGAGGAGGTTTGATATAGGCCTGTAGTTCTGTAGTAGCAGCTTGTCCAAGTTGCTCTTGGCTGGCACCAGTCAATTTCTGAAAAAGTTTGTCGAAGTCCTCTGTGGTGAAGGGAGGCATCTCGTGCTGATTAGCTGGCGTCAACTTGTCCTCTTTCGGGTTAAATTAGAATAACATCAAAATCCTTTAGAAAACAAAAATAATAATAATGATCCTTGGGAGTTGCTGGTAAGAAGTTGTTTTAGTCCAGTATTTCCATAATTTTGGCTAAGAGATAAAAAGTTAGGAGTAAAAGAATGCAAGAAAGCAGGGAGCTTAGGAGAAAAGCGTCTGAGCAGGCAAAGAGGAGGAAGCAGAAAATGCCAGTCTCCTTCTACCTTCTGTATGTTTCTTTCTTTTCTTTTTTGTCCTGTGTTAGGTATTATTTAGTCAACTCAGAGGTAAGAACGATACAGTCATAGTTACTTGTGACAAGGGTAGCCCACTTTGCAGTGAAACTACAAAGTTTTGACACCCTATCTCTTTATTTATATACACAGTTCAACAGACAGTTCAGACAGGGTGTATGTGTGTGAGACAGAAAGGAGGCTGGTTCACACAGAGATAACAATGATCTCACACACACAGGGAGGAAGGCATAGTGCAGGTGCCTTGCAACCCAAGGTTTTTACATGAGTGATAACAAGTCCTCACACCCATCCAACAGTCCCTCCTTTTATCACAAGTAAAAACATTTAATATAAAAACGAGTAAGAAAAATACTTTGTATGAGCGAAAACCCACGGACGGTAAACAGATTATATTTTGTGGGAAATACTCATACGGCCCCGCCGCCCTCGGCGACCATTAAAAGTTAAATGTTGATTAATACTTGAAATCATAAAAATAAAATAATGATACTTGAAATCATAAAAATAAAATAATGATACTTGAAATCATAAAAATAAAAGAATGATACTTGAAATCATAAAAATAAAAGAATGATACTTGAAATCATAAAAATAAAAGAATGATACTTGAAATCATAAAAATAAAAAATAATACTTTAAATCATAAAAATAAAAGAATAATACTTAATGAAAACAGTGAAACATAATAAAGGAATTTAAAAATCTGCCCTGTTTATGTCATCATTGTACTTTTTCTCATTTCACTTAAGCAACAACTTCTTCCGATTTTCTGCTGTAAGGTTATTTTATGAAATACAATGTATGAGTACATTCAGGCTTTTGATGTGATTTATTTACAACATGTCATCATAATCGTCCCCTTCATTTTCGTGCATTTCTACCTAGTTCAGTGTTGCATATGCCACCATGAACAATACCAGAAATTCTGTAGGAATGGATGTGCGTCATGTTCTTCCGTCAGTGTTCTGAGATGGACATCCGTCTGATGTCCATCTCTTCTGGTTCGGTATCACCTCCTGTGGATCCTGCTTTAGATAGAGAAAGAGTCCTGCTACCAGAATTAAGCTCAGGCTTATCAGTCCTGTCCACATGTTACAGAGAGCCATTTTATAATTGGGCGCAGATCAGCTGTTTTCTTCACCGGTTTGAGACGCTGGGCCATCTTTGAACCCGGACTTCCTCTGCTACCCCGTCGGTTGATCTGGCTCCTGTAACGGCAAAACTGGCTTACAGTGGCTTTTATGGATCCAGGAAGGCCTCTCTGCTATTTTCAGAGCTGTGGGCGTTGTCAGGAGTATTTGAAACGGCCCTTTCCACCAAGGAGTGCTCCAATCCTTCCGGTGGAGTGTCTTAATCAGGACCAGGTCTCCAGGCCTCATTCTGTGGGATAGGAGCAGAGATTATCGGCAGACCACTGGACATTTGTTCTTCTTTTGTCTGCAACATTTTATTCATCCACTCAGCTAATGAAGGTTCCTGTTGTGCTTTCTCTATTTCATTCATGTCAGAGGGCAGAGAAAACGGTCTGCCATGTACTATTTCTTTGAGAATACAAATTCACATCAGCAACTTGGTGTCACGTGATCTCAGGCTCAGAATATAGTGGGTGGAGCCATACAATGATGTACAGTAGGTGGCAAATGGAGTAAGACCAGTTTGATTTGGAGTTATTCTCATCCATAATTAACCAGGGATAGGCATTCGGGCCATGGCCTCCCTGTTTCTTCCATTGTTTTCCTTAATCTTTAACTGAAACCCTAATGCTTTAGAACTTAGTTCTATTAATTTATTTACAAAATGAGTTCCATTATCTGACCTTATAATCTGTGGGATACCATATGTGGGGAAGAAATGTGTCACTAGGTTCATCTATTACAACTAGGCAATATTTCTTTCCCCGTGTTTGCAACAAATTATGCATGATCTGCAAAAATGATTTGCATAGTCAGAAATATTTATAGTGTAGCATTAATGCTTTACCAGATGTGACATATTCCCCCCTTGACACGTGGGTCTTCCCAATGTGTCACTGTAGCCGCTGTGTTGTATAACTGTTTTTGGGAGGATTGGTTTATCTTCTATCTGATAGATGTCATCTTTTTTCTGTGCTCCTCTCTTTAGCCAGGCCTTTATTTCTGTCTTGGTTGCTGACTGTTGGGCGTCTTTCAGCACATCTGTGTCTATAAATAGCAGATCTGACATTTTCTCTTTAATAGGTTGAAATGAGTTAGTTCTGTCCCTGATGATGTTTTAAAACCTCTATTTTGCCAAATCTTAGCATGGTGATGTACTGATCTGAAAACGTATTGGCTGTCTGTGTATATAGTAAGTATTTGTCCCTCATGTAATTCACATGCTCTTACTACAGCATATAATTCTGCTGTTTGGGCTGAGCATGTATTGGGTAGAGATTTAGCTTCTATTATCCTATCGATGGTTGTTACTGCATAACCAACTCTATTCTTTCCATATTCATCTTTAGATGCTGAGCCATCTACAAACACAACACATGAATCTGGTATAAGGGTTTGAGAAATGTCTTGTCTGGGTTTGGTGTCTTCTTCAACTTTTGCTTTATAAGAATGTGGTTTTCCATCTTCTGCAGTAGGTATTAGAGTACTTGGATTTAAAGGGCACATCTTTTTAGAGTTATGTTTGGCTGTGATAATAATAGCGATGTCAGTGTGATATGCCTTGCATGTAGCGTCAGGTGCTTCTCTTAATATTCCTGACTTCAACATATCTTGTATTACTGGCTTAGTACCTTCTTCAGCTTCTGGCTTTAAGGGGTATTGACGGACTGATTGCCTTTTTTCAGATATTAGTTTAACCTTGTATGGTGGGAACCCCTTTATAAGCCCTACATCAGTTGATGATTGGGACCACAGTTCAGGTGGGACAGCAGCTAGGGCAGGATACATGTTGCTCTCTTTGCTCTCAGCTAAGCCCTGTATTTGTCCCTCTGCCTCATCTAAATGTGTCCTTGGATGAACTTTGACTATCCATCCTAGAGTGAGCTTCCAGATTCCTGTATTAGGATCTACCTTTGACAGTGTCAGTGCTGTTCCTGCAGAGGTTTAAAGCCTCTGTTTTTCCAAATTCTTATTATTCTTTTTTATCATATATTATAAAGTAAGTCCTTATTACATTTAAAAATGAGATCACTATTTTTGGTAATTGCTATTATTATAAATAATGCTTGGTTTAGTTCTTATTAAAAATAAAAATAAAAACTCACTCACTGATGAACACAAAAAATGAAGGGCATATTATATCTTATAATCTTAGTTTGTTTTACCCTGTTTTATAGGTACAACATACAGTTTCAGTCAGCTTTGTATTTAGTTCAAGTAACTAAAGTTTGTTTCAATTAACTAAAGTTTTATCTATTTCAGTCCAGTTCAGTAATTCTGTTAAGGTTCATTTCATCTTATGTTAAGTTTGAGTCTAATTCAATCATTTTGAACCTGACTGGAAAAAGTCTAAACATCTGTTAAAATCTTTTTGTTTTACCATAGAGAACTGACCTAATATTATTATGGTAATGTTGAGGACTCTAATTTTTACATAACATGAAACAGACATTTATTTCACAAAAACAGAAAGTCAAACACAGACATTTGGCCACATGAAAGTTTAAATAACTTGTTTGTAAAAGAATTAGGAAAAATTCAAGACGGGTCTATGAGCTTTCTCATGGTTATCAGTATTTTCAGTAGAGGTAGAACCTTTGCCATCTTTAAATGATTTTTTGAAAAAGATTCTGGAAACCTTATTAAGATATAAATTTGGCAAAGATCATCAGAACATCAGACCTTTATTAGCGCTTTTAATGTCCCTCAAAGATGCATTACAATGAAATCAGTCATTCCCATTCACACACATTCACACACTACTTACTTATTTCTCTGTCAGAGTAATTTTTATTTGCAAAGATTTGAACATAATTTGACTTCTATTATTCTTAAAATGCACATTGTTTCCTCATAACCCCTTTTGTTTCCACAAGGTCTGTTTTGAACGCTTCAATTCTTTTTTTTATTCACCAAGAATCAATAAGGTGGTCTTAGTGGGGTCCACCTTAAAGGTGTTGTCTGTTGGGTGTCATGTTATCATTGTCAGGTCAGTGAGGTTCATAAGTCAGTCAGAACCTTGGTCATTTGTTCTGTGCACATAATGTTTCATAGATCCAGCCTATGATTAATCAGCAAAACGTCCACCTATAGGAGAAAAAATGATTGTTAATGAATGAGCTGCATTTCCTAGGAACACTGTCTTCCTCCTGGATGAGCATCACCTGTTGAAAAACTTTCATCATTGTTTGTTTCACATATTCAATCAGATCTTTATATTATACCAGTAGGTGAAGTTGTTAGTATCTCATGTAGACTGACATATACTGTTGCATTTGGAGAGGATCTCAGATTAAATAAACATAGTTAGAGCTTCAATCCAGGTTCATTTTGTGTCTGCAGACTTTAGCCAATTTCTCTTTTCTTTTTTTTTTATATATAAAGATCAAGATTCAAAACATTTTCAAAAGGCAGATTGTGGCAGAATGTAGACAAAACTGCTTATTGATTGACAAAATAACATTCAAGCACACAATCACCATATTAAAAGGCTCTACTTCTAGAGAATCACTAAACTTCTGGGGTCCGGTTTTGGCCCGCGGACCTTGAGTTTGACACATGCAGGGTAGAGTTACAATTTTTTTTTTTTTTCAGACCTTTCAGCAGAGACAGACTTCTGCTGTTTGCAGAAGTTTTATCTTTGTTTTCAGGCAGCTGCATCTCTTTATCAAGGTCGTTTCACAGAGCTGAAATTTAACTTCTCTCAAAGAGGAAAAATCAAGAATGCACACAATCTGAGCCAAATATGGAATTATTTCCCTGTAAAATGAATCTTTTGCATTTTATCATGATATTGTTAGTAGTATAACACCATAGAATGATTTTTAAAGCACCTGTTTCTCACTAATACTTGCCTACAAAATCTTTTACTCTCAGATTACTTCTTTAACAACTCTAGTCATTGTTCACTGGGTTGTCCAGTTGGACAGTTTCCATGTTGTCCACATTGTCACCTCCTCTTTTAACTTCTTTTACCACGTCCTCTAAAACCATCTCTTAGTCTTTATAATCTAACCTGGGATGGGTGGCGGTCCGCCCCCCCCTTTATTTGTTTTCAGTTAAGCTGAAAGTTTTTTTTCTGTGCTTTTCTTAAAGCATCAGTATTATGGCTATGTCAGTTAAAAGCTGCTCTTATTGTTGTTTTTTTAATTCATCTTTTTGTTTTAATCTGTTTATCAACTGTGTGCACTCAGGGACTGAAAAGTCCCCTTTGAAATTATAACCTGGCAAGGTTTTTTATTGTCTCTTGAATCTTTTGAATGCATAATCTCCAGTTTAAGATCCCCGTGTAGTTTTAGGATTTCAGTGATAATTAAGTTACCTGAAAATCCGTATTTTTATGCCATCGTGTACATATTTCTGTTAAATCAGAGCTTTTTCTCTGTTCTTTCCCCATTGTTCTTTGTTATTTTTCTCTTTTTAGTTTTCATTATTGCTAATTTTAGATCCCCTTGTAATTTTAAGACATCCTTTGTATCTAATTTGCCCAAAAACCCATGTTTTTTATTTTTTATTCCATCTATGACAGATCATACCTGCTCCTTTTACATAGTTCTCCATAAACTTTACCTCCCCTTCTAAGTCAATTAGTTCACTTTGTTTCTTCTCCATTATGTTTTATGTTAGTTTAATTATAGTATAAATGTCCCAGATAAAAGGTCACTGGCATGAGACTTTAAGGAGAGGACATTAACACGGCCTTCTACTGCGACTAATTCGCAGCGGTGTTAATTTTCTGGAATGAAATCCGACCTGAATCTCCAAAGTCACCAGTACGTAGTTTTAATCTGGGCAAAAGAAAACACAGGACTAGCAGAATCCTGCTATGATTCTATTAAAATGCTTAGTCCTCCATATACACACAACACAGTCACACAGTTAGTTTCAGGTACCTTGTAATTTTTCTAAGTTAACTTGGTGTTATTTTATGAGCTCAATTTACTCCGTTCTTTTTACTTTTATAGCGCTTATTCTATTCCCTCGCAGGGGAATAACCCTTAGTCGTTTTATTTGGCCCCCTTCTTGGCGGGGCCCTACCTTAATTTGTCACTATTCCTTTCACGGTGGAATAAAACCATCCTAATGCAGCGTCCTTACCGGCGACGCACTACCAACGACTTTTAAGTACTTTTCTTCTTTTATTTATATAGCGCTTACTCTATTCCCTCCCAGGAGAATAATCCTCAGTCGTTTTCTTTAATCCCCTTCACGGCGGGATTGTACCAAATTTGTCACTATCCCTTTCACGGTGGAATAAAACCATTCGAATGCAGCGTCCTTACCGGCGACGCACTACCAACGACTGTTAAGTACTTTTCCTATGAACTGTATTTTAAAACTGTCTCACCTCGGAGTTGACTTCTTGGTGACTCTCTGGACCCTGTGAGAGTCACCCCGCGCAGAGGAAGGCAAAAACCCACTGGCCAGGTGTGAATTCACACACACCGGGACTTTCAGCCACTCCGGCTAAAGGAGGCTGTGCAGCAGTGCTTCGCTCGACGTCAGGCTTCCCCCACGGATCCCAGAGTCACTGTTAAAGCAAAGAGAAATAAGGTTATTGAATTAATCCGGCTTCGAAGGACCAATAAATGTTAGGTATTATTTAGTCAACTCAGAGGTAAGAACGATACAGTCATAGTTACTTGTGACAAGGGTAGCCCACTTTGCAGTGAAACTACAAAGTTTTGACACCCTATCTCTTTATTTATATGCACAGTTCAACAGACAGTTCAGACAGGGTGTATGTGTGTGAGACAGAAAGGAGGCTGGTTCACACAGAGATAACAATGATCTCACACACACAGGGAGGAAGGCATAGTGCAGGTGCCTTGCAACCCAAGGTTTTTACATGAGTGATAACAAGTCCTCACACCCATCCAACATCCTGTCTGGCAGAATAGCTCAGAATTGTTGTCTGAGTGCCAAGAAAAAGCCCAACATATTTACTTTCACAACTGGAGCATTACAGCTAACGCTTTAAAGCTGTGCTTGATATTCATAAAAAGAAACTTTATTAGAAACTGCTTTGGGATTTTTTCAATTGTTACGGACATGGAGACAGAAATGGAAAGGAAAAAAAGCACGAAAGAGAGAGAGGGGGGCAAAAAAAAAAAAAGTGGAGAGAAGGAGAACAGAATGGAGGAAAGAAAGAAGGATGAAAATAATTTTTTCCAGATTTCATTCTGGAACAGGAAAGACCCTTCCTGCCAGGTCTGGTGCTGTTTAAACTTTGTTCATTTGTCACTGATGGTTTATTCATTTTCTGTAATTATAAAAGTTGAGAAACTTTGCATACACTCTTCTCTTTTGTAAAAGTGATTAACCATCTGCTTAAAGGGATAGTCCATGGTTTTCAAAGGTACAGACCTGTGCATAGGTTAAAAGCAGTGTATATCATACCTGCAGTTGGAAGCTCTTCTACTGTCTTCATTTAGTATTAATCCAGATTAGGTGGCGCAGTTGGTAGTACTGTTGCCTTGCAGCAAGAAGGTCCTGGGTTTGATTCCCAGCTGGGGCTCTTTCTGCATTGTGCTTGCATGTTTTTCCTTTGCATGCCATTTTTTTTTACCTGTCCAGCTTCCTTCCACATGCCTGTTAATTAGTCTCTATAAATTACCCTTAGGTGTGTGAAAGAGTGTTTGCTTGGTTGTTTGTGTGTTGCCCTGCGATGGACTGGGAACCTGTCCAGGGTGTACTCTGCCTCTCGCCCATAGACTGCTGGAGATGGGAACCAGCTCCCTCGCGACCCACTATGGAATAAGCGGTAGAAAATGACTGACTGACCAGATTAGGTGGTTCCGAAGGATGAAGCTAATGGCTATAACTGGAGGACCCAGCACAAAGCGGAGTTCTAATGACTTAAAACAACTCCATTCTCAAAAACCTAGTCACACTTTATGCAAATCCTTTTTATGAACCTTTAGAAACATTGTCATTTCTGAGTTTGGCAGTTATTTACAGGGGACATAACATGTAAAGATTTCCCAGTTAGAGTAACTGCCTAATTGAAAAATAAGGCAGTGTAAACATTAATAAACAATAATAACATTTTGCTTATTACACTGCTGTACTTTTCCATCAGGATGTTTCTCTGAACACGCTTTACATGTTCTGTTCTCGGCGCTTTCCATCTCCATTTTCAGTGTTCAAGCATTTGTAGCATACCTACTTTTCAGCCTTTTCACCAAACTAAAACAAGAATAGTTGGTGATAGTGATGCACAGGACACTGGAGGCCCGCCTGCATGTTTTAAGTCAGCAGTGCACAAGTATTGGGACTCAGGTGCAAAGAAATGGGACCAGTTCATATGTGGTAAGCCCAATAGTCGTATTATAATATGCTTATGTCTAACTGTTTGTAAATTTATTCTTTATCATTGATATCACCTCTCATTTACATTAAATGCACCAGTAGGAGCACAAAAATGCCAAAGGGCCACCTAGAGTTCGAAGAGTCTCACAAAAATTGAGTAATAGTTTGCCATATAGCCAATTACTATTGCATTTTTGCTTTAGGGGTTCTTGTGCTGTGTACTTCCTTCTGTTTTGAATAAAGATCAAATTAAATGAAACAAATTGGAACTCAGTTTCAGTTCAACAGAAAAATGTCAGTTTTAACCTTTTAATCTAGGGGGCACTGTCTAGCTCAAATTGGAGACATTTTTTTCCAAATGTTTTTATTTTCAAAGTGCATTTGCTTTTAAATAAAGGCAGGCCAATTCATTTGTATACTGCTATTCATTCACAAGGTAATTCAAAAAGGAGAAAAAACTATTTTTTAATCAAGAAAAACAAAATAATTTGACACATATTGCTGATCTAGCACCCCTAGTAGTGGGAGGAAGTAACTACATCATCACTTTACATGTGTTATTTTTCTTCTGGCCCAACAAAAAGTTATTCAAACTAAAAATCTTTAAAGCGTTTATGACTCTTCCATTGAATGTTGAGAACAGAAAAAAAGCCCAGAGCTTCGCTGGCCTGGAGACCCACATCATTTAACATACTGCCAACACCACTCTGCCTCTACAGCCGGAGCACCCCACTCACGCCATCCACGCATCAGTCACTGCCTGTAGTGGGTGTGCCTGTGTCCGCACGTGTATGTGTATGTCTGTGTTTGAGGAAGAAACAGAGATGAATGACCGCCTAATCGCTCACACAATGCAGCAAGGCCATAATGAAAACCTCTGATAAGAATAATTTACATAAAACCTAAGTAGTACAGAACAAGACTGAGGACATAAATAAAGAAGCCCCCTGCACCATAAATCTAAACTATAAGCACAAACACTTACAACATGCTCATGTAACTGAGAAGCTTCCTCACTCTAGGCTGTGGAAAAAGACGCTGGAGTACATGTACTCATATCTGCTTTATCCTCATTTTTACTTTTTGCCAGCTCCAGCAGAGCTGGGTCCTCCACTCATAGCACAGTGCAGTAAGTTTTAATGGTAAATCAATAAAGTGGCGACATGAAAGAAAGGCTAGCTTTCCAGTTTGCAGGGTGAAGAATTATTCATCAGCACTGTAGTGTTGCACTGCAGGCGAAAATCCTTCAGCAGCGCTCCATTTTACTTGCCAGAAAAGGACTGTAAATGATACAGAGAGAAAGAAGGAGAAGGGGGCCAAAAAGGAGAGAGAAAGGAAAAAGAGAGCTGGAATGGAGGTATAAAGAACTAGAAAAAAAAAAAAAGAAATCCCCCACTATAGGCCATAGTGATAAAAAGCTATGTGGCAATCACAGAAGTGGAGTACCCCTGGATTTATAGTGCTGCAGGTTTATGCTGCTGGATTTCAAAATGACCATTTTTGCTCACTCTGCTGATCTCAAGCACTCCACACCAAACTAATGTAAGGTATGGTAACAATTACACACAGATGGCTGAGGGCCCATCTGCTTTTCTCAGATAAGCATTGCACAGATTTTGCATTTTTGGTGATTTTCCACAAGTGTGTGATTTGTGGTAGAAATGGTAAGCTTAAGTCATATGGTTTCTCTCATGGCAAGCTGTTTGTGTATTTACTGTATGTTGTTAATTTAAGGTTTAATTTTCATGAAATATGCCACCACAAATCACAAGACGCAAAATAAACAAACTCTCTGCTTTGTAATCACTAAAACACAAGTAAGGTTAAGCTGCTGTGGGCAGTCTTATGTTGGCACCTCTGAAGTGAATGCCTCGTTCGATAAGCAGGAGTAGAAGCGGGTGTAAGTGATTTACATTGAGGTCTGGCATGGACAAAAAGGTCCCATCCTCTCTTGGTTAGCTGCACCTCAACCTGAGGGTTTAACCCCTCTTAGCCTTCAATACTGACTTTGGCCTTTTCTCAGCTCTGTTGTTAAGCCATTTACTGTAGTGGATTGTTGGTCAATGTGTGTGTGTGTGTGTGTGTGTGGCTGAGAAGTTTAACATTTGACACAAACACAGAACACAACCCTTTAAATTTGGGTTTTGGTTCTTGCTCTCAGAAGAAGCAGATTTCACTCACCCCCATATGTTTTCTGTGTTGACTCTTTAATCTTTAAGTCACTGCTTAAAAAAAAAAAATAAACAAGGATCTGAAAATGTAAAATAAAAACAAAAACCAGAGAATAACGCATGGGCTGGTAAATGAAGCATAAAGACCCCAAGTGACCGAGGGGAATTATTTTGCTCCATTAAGCAGGCATTAACATGAATTACTATCTAATTAAAATTAAACAGCTCACTAATAACTTTGCAGTGGGGCCTTAGTGTGAAGGTTCTCCTGAGTGTGTGTTCTTGTACTTGTTGCTGAGTGAGAACCATTGTTCGTATTTTTATCGCAAAGTGAGGACATTTTGACAAAGTGAGGACATTTTCCTGGTCCTCACTTTTTCAAATTCCGTTCTTGGGACAGGGGTTAGGTTCAGGACTAGGGTATGAATAGAGTTATTGTTAGGGTTAGGGTTAGTTATTAACTGGTTAGGGTTAGTGTTAGGGTCAGGGTTAGGCACTAAAAATCAAGGAAAAGGAATGGAAGTCAATGGAAGTAACCGAAAAGTCCTCATAAAGATAGTAAAACACGGATGTGTGTGTGTGTGTGTGTGTGTGTGTTTTAAAACTCACAGCGGTTCACACAGCATGAAGCTGGAGGTCTTGTTCTGAATCTCCACTTTGCACTGACGGTGGGTTGGAAGAGACATTTTCAGAACCTTTTCAGGAAACAAACATGGAAATATTCAGGTACCAGAAGCCTCAGTAGGGATTTAAGTACTGAGAAGTTCTGTTTCTGTTTCTGTTGTAAGGTCCAACTGGGAATATTCTAAAGGGGGATTCAGAACTTAATCCATAAAAAAATCATATGAGGAGGCTTTCAGCCAGTATGATTTTAGCATTCAGTACAGACGTTAAGGCAGTATTTTTAATGGCAGATGTTTGATCGAGTTAGAACCACAAAGTGTTTGAGTTCATGTTCTGGAAATCACTCAAGTCACTGCCAGCAACAACATGCTGTTTTCATCAGTCAGTGGCCGGATTTCAGTTCAGTTCAGCTCAAAAACACTCCTTACAGTCTTTCACAGTAAAAAGATGAAGCAGAACCTTATTTGCAACCACGATAGAAATGTGAAGAACCTAAGAATGTTTTGGTTCTGTTCATACAGAATCTATCTGACTTTGATGAAAACCAAAACTCCTGGATGATTTCTCACTCAGACCTGGAATCACCACACAGCCAGAACTAACAGACCCAAAGATGAGACTTTAAAACAGAGAAGTTACTCACTGCTTTGGAGCTTCTGAGGAACACCAGGCGTCTGCAGGCCTCTGTGACAAACAACTGAGCATGAATGCTTGACTGATGTTGGTGAGAGACAGGCGTGGTTTCCTGAGGCAATTTGAGCCTTAAAGAGACATTGACTCAGAGTCAGAGACCACTGGAGCAAACTGTACAGTACAGATAGTCCATCTTCTCAGGACTTCAGACATGGAGAAACATTTGAGCTGAAACATTAGATTTCTGCTAAAACCAACCTCAGTGTGTGTTCTTCCTTTGTTTTCAGTCAATGTGAGTTTAACAGGAGTCACCAGACTTAAGGAAACAGGGGTCAATGCTTCTAGCAGAAGTTCAGAAACATTTCAGTTGCTGACCAAGTGAACAGCATCCAAAAAATGACCAAAGCAGCTGATTCAAGATAGAAATGTGTTTGTTTGAACAACAGTACATTTTATCTGGCAAAAAATGTTCTAGGACTATTAATAATCTTCCCTACTGCAGATCATCTGCAGAACCCCATCTAGTGCTCCATGGACCACAGAGGTGTCGTGAGCCACAGTTTTGGAACCGCTTAGATAACACAGAGATTCAGTCATGGATCATGGACCACTCAGTACCTGGTTGAGATGTTCAGATGGAACAAAAACAGAACTTTGGTTTCAGTTCCCTCTGAATATCTGAACCTAGTCCCACATGGTCTCCATAAATCCCCTCAACATTCCTACAGACAGATCCCTGCTGAGGAGCTCATTCAGGTAATCTCTGCTGACCTCTGAGCTTCTTCAGTGACTGATCTTCCTCTTCTGTGGTTCAGAAGAGTTGGTGTTCTGTTTTGAGGTTCTCCTCACGGACCTCGTTCTCCAGTTTGCAAAAACTAGCAGCTGTCTCTTTATTGGATCAAAAAGAGGTAATCATCAGACCAGGCTGCTGTCCTCAGCCCCTGCTGAAATGTGTTACGATCCTTACTTTGACCCGGGTCTTTTTGACAGAAAAACCAAGGGCTTACTACAAGTGTTAGAACTGGACTTTTGGGTGCTTGTTGGTTCTGTTTAGGGCTCAGAGTGGACCTCACAGTTGGTAATGCTGAGGTCATGAGATCTAAGAGAAAAGCTGTCATAGGGGGCAGTAGGGTCAGCTGTTTCCTATACTGATTGACTCTACTCTAGATGACCTCTGGCCTCTGGGGACAGGGTGAGGAACCATGTGGGAACTGCAAGCACCATGGTCTGGCAATGATAAATAAATTCCTGGATTCAGATGGTGGTCCGCACCACCACAATCTAATCAACTGTTCTTTGTTGTAAAACACAGCTTATCTGAAATTTTCAACAAAATCTGATGATAGGTTTTTGAGATATCTTGTAAATACACAGACAGAAGCAAAACCTCCATGTCGGAGGTAATGATGGTGAAACTCCCAGTTTGGCAGGAGTATTAGCTGCAAAACAAGAAGGTAAAGTTCAATTCAATTCAATTCAGTTTTATTTCTATAGCACCAATTCACAACACATGTCGACTCAAGGTTCTTCACAACAGTCAGGTTCAAACATTCTAATTGATCCTAACTATCGAACAGTTCAGTCAGATTCAGTTATTTATTCAAATCTGATAAAAAGTTTTTCTATCTAAGGAAACCCAGCAGATTGCATCCAGTCAGTGACTTGCAGCATTCACTCCTCCTGGATGAGCATGTAGAGACAGTGGACAGTCACTGGTGTAGACTTTGCAGCAATCCCTCATACTGAGCATGCATGTAGCGACAGTGGAGAGGAAAAACTCCCTTTTAACAGGAAGAAACCTCCAGCAGAACCAGAACCAGGCTCAGTGTGAGCGGCCATCTGACACGACCGACTGGGGGTTTGAGAGAACAGAGCAGAGACACAAAGAGAACAAAGAAGCACTGATCCAGGAGTACTTTCTATAGGAAGGAAAAGTAAATGTTGTAGCTCCTTTAGTCGTTTCATCTAGAAAGAAAGAACAGATAAACTCTGAGCCAGTTTTCAAGGTTAGAGTCTGAAAGAGAGAACATAGAGTTAGTTACAGTAGAAGCTCAGTCAGTAGCCATGTCTAGGAGAGAGAAAGGGTTAAACACTAATAGACAGGGCCTTGTGGATCATCGGTAGAAGGTGAGCATTAACTTGTTGCCAGCAGAAGCTGGGGACGATGCCCCCCTCCAGGAAGGTGTCACAGGTAGACAGAGGTCAGGTGTAGCTTCTAGGAAGCTTCCAGGAGCTTCTAGGGAGAGAAAAGAGAGAACATAAAGGTAAAAGCCAAAATAACACCAAATAATGCAAAATTGGAGAGTAGTATGAGAATGTAGCAAAGAGGGTGAAAGTGGTCATTATGTCATCCAGCAGCCTAAGCCTATAGCAGCATAACTAAAGAGATAGCTCAGGATAACCTAAGCCACTCTAACTATAAGCTTTAACAAAAAGGAAAGTTTTAAGCCTAGCCTTAAAAGTAGACAGGGTGTCTGCCTCACAGACTAAAACTGTACAGACAATAGTCCAGCCTTGAAGTAACAAATGCACTGACTAGTTTTTCAGCGTCACTCCTGGACAGGATATTTCTAATTTTGGCAATGTACCGGAGGTGAAAGAAGGAAATCCTAGAAACCTGTTTAATATGGGATTTAAATGACATGTCCTGGTCAAAAATAACACCAAGGTTTTTTACTTTATTATCAGAGGTCGATTTAATGCCATCCAGGTTAAGTGATTGACTAAGCAGTTTCTTTTTTAAAGACTCCGATCAAAAGACGACAACTTCTGTCTTATCTGAATTTAGATACAGAAAATTTAAAGTCATCCAAGTTTTTATGTCTTCAAGACATGCTTGTAGTCTATCTAACTGGTTGGGTTCATCAGGATTTATGGATAAGTAAAGCTGAGTATCATCAGCGTAACAGTGATGCCTGATAATTTGACCTATTGGAAGCATATATATAGTGAAGAGAATTGGCCCAAGTACTGAACCCTGTGGTACTCCACCATCAGAAAATGTTTTTTTCTGGTCTGTGGGGCAAGGCAGGTTTATTTATATAGCATGTTTTATGTACAGGACAACTCAGGTGGTTAACATAAGAAAAGATTTAGATTCAATAAAAAAATTAAAAACAGATTACTGAAATGGAGCAAATATAAAGGTTTTCAATCTCGACCTGAGGAAATGTAGAGTTTCAGCAGCTCTGATACATTCAGGGAGTTTGTTCCATAGGTGAGGAGCATTAAAACTGTGTTTGGTTCTCACTCTGGTTACAGAAAGCAGGTATAACCCTGAGGACTTTAGGGGTTGTAGTGGGTTCATAATGGACCAGAATATCAGAGATGTATTCTGGCCCTAGACCATTCATAGATTTTTAAACCAACTGCAAGATTTTAAAATCTATTCTGTGACAGACAGGAGGCCAGTGTAAAGTAACAAACAAGCCCAGGTGAGAGGTGAAGCTGAACTGCTCCAAGCCTCAGGAGATGTGAATAATAACTAAAAAAGTGAGATCTTAGATACAAGCAGCTGGAATGAGCTTCTTCTGAAGGGTGGCCGGGCTCTGCCTTAGAGATGAGAAGAGTTGAGCTCCATCATCCAGGTGGAGCTCGGAGTAGAGCTGCTGCTCTTTCACATCGAAAGAATTCAACTCAAGTGGTTGATCTGATCAGAATGCCTCCCACTGGCAGGAGATCCGAGCAGACCCAGAACATTCCGGACAAAACCATATATGGTTCAGGTATAACATGACCAGCACTGATGATCCTGCTGCAAAAACAGGCCTGACCATTAAAGGTACAATCAGGCTTCCTCTAGACCCCTGAAGGTGTGCTGTGGCATCTGACGCCAAGATGTTTGCAGCATGTCCTTTAGGACCTGTAAGCAGTGAGGTGGGTACTGAATCAATGTGACTTGATTGTCCAGCACATCTCACAGAAGATCGGCTGGACTGGTATCAGGAAGATTTGCTGGCCAACACCTCAAACTGGTTTTGGTGTTACTCACATTTTCCCTGAAAATCTTTTGCTTTGTAGCAGGCCAAGTTACCCTGCTGAAAGAGGTCACAGTTATCAGGTAACACTTCTTCTGAGATACTGTGTATATACTTAGAAGGTGGTGTTTGTCAAAGGACCTGCTGTTTTCCAACAGAGCATTGCCCAAAAGTTAATCTCCATCCCCAGGCCAACCATCATCCTGGGAACACCATCAGGACTGCAGTGCTGAAGATCCTCTGGCCCAGTCTGCTAGCCATGACACTTGTTGTTAAACTGTGCTCCTCATGTTTCTTGTTTTTTTCTGCTTCAAACACAACTTTGAGGACATAAAGCTTAACCTGCTCCTAAATATGTCCCACCCACTAACAGGTCCCATGATAAAATTAATTATCAGTATTACAAACGTCACCTGTGAGCGGTCATAATGTTACGCTTGATTGATTTTGATCTCTTCACGCTTTGAAACACACCATTGCTGGTTCCCAGTCCAGTTTCAAAGTTTTGGTTTGACGTCACTTTTTAGGTTTGGTTCCTTTCATTTTCTAGTTTGTCAGAAAATCTTCTTCTCCAGAGATTAAATAGAAGCAAATAGAAACCTGAGACCATGAACCTAATGTGTTTGAATATGATAAAAGTTGGAATAACAATCTTGTCCATTGTGACATCAACACCAGCTCCGTCTGGTCTTCCAGGCTCACATTGCTCAGTTGAAGGAAGTGAATTAATGCTGATGAGTCAACAGTGACTGTTACCTTCCAGGCCGCAGCTGCTGTAGGACGGAAACCAACACAGGAAACCCAAACAAAGAAAATCAAAAAAGTGTAAAACTCCCCTGACTGTGATGAAATGAAAAGCATCAGTGTATGCAGCTCACTAGAACGTATGGAGAATTCAAAGGAACAGATTAAGTCACCTCTCAGGAACAAATGTGAGTCTTTGTGGTGAAAACCAGAAAGTCAAAAACAAAAGTCAAACAGCTGCTGGCACGAAGGAACTCACTGAACACTTCTCCTGATTGAACATCTTACACAAGCTTGGTGTCCAATCAAAGCACCACCATTTCAGCTGCAGTTTCCATGAATGGCCTACAGGGGGCAGTATTTCATAGAGATTACTTAGTAGGATATATTTATCAGACATTAGTGTGGGCTTTCTGCAACTGTAACTGAGTCCAGATCGTTTAACTTTCATGGTTTCAGACAAACAGAGAAAATTCTGTTTTTTCTTTGACTGTTTTTCTGTCAGAAAAGAGAGGAAACAGCGCCCTCCGATGGTTTGAATACAAACAGACAGAGTCCCCTTTGCTTTCCAGTGAAACTTTATTTTTTTACAGTCAGACAGACAGGTGTTAATCACTGCAGTCTACATGTTTAAAGCTGAAATAAAAACATAATCAGTAAAATAGATGGAAAAATAAGCATCTCCATAGTAACACAAAGGCATAGGGGCTTCATCTAGTTGCATGACTGGACGTAGTTCTGTGGGAAGAAGCCCTCCCGGCCATTACAGACACCCTCACACCAGCCGTCGGCATGGCGACGTGTCATGTAGATGATGTCCCCCTCATTGAGTTGGAGGTCATCGGGCTTCGAGACCTTGTAACAGTACAGCGCCACCACTGGACAAAGAGAGGAAGTCAAAAACATTATATTCTAACACATTTTAGTATTGTAGGAGGGCTGGTGGTGGCGGTACCTTTCTCCAGGTAGTCAGGGGGTGTACTGGTGTCATAGTCCACTGGAGGAGGGAGGGGTGGTATGATGTCATCAAAACCTCCAACATCATCCAATGGAAGAGGAGGGGGCAGGGCTAAGATCTGAAGATCTATGAGAATACAGGAACTGTGACTAACCAATCTGAGCAGTACTGTGCTGCGTAGCTAGGTAGTACTACTACTGCATTTTTACTTAAAGATGACTTCTACAAATTACTCTTCTACAGTTAGCTGTACTACATCTACAGCAGTACCACAACTGTGTTCTTACCCAGGTGTTCGAGACGAGCAGGTAAGCAAAGCCGGGGGGAGGAGGAGGAAGAGCGAGAGAGCAGGGTGAAGGAGGAAGAGGAAGAGATGGAGGGGTCCTGGGGGGCATTGGGGGGAGGGTATGGTGGAGGAGGGGGGATCATGACTGACAGACAGAGAGAAGTTGAGTGAGAACAAGGAGTCAACATCTGGTCTGACACAGACCTAACTATCAATATTCTGAAAATATTCAGCAACATCTGATGATTCAGGGCTGTTAATAAACTTCTGAACATTCTGAACTGTTCACTGACATTTGAACTTTCGGATTATTCATAAACACCTAATATCCTTGGTATGGGTTCCTGGGAGGTCCACAACACTGGTCACTTGAAGGACCAGAGTAAGCTCTCCTAAAATGTCCTCATGAAGTTCTCAAACTTCAGGAACCCCTGAAATATAATCCAACACCATTGAAAAGTATTGCTGTGTTCTTTCCAAACAAACAGAAGATCCTAAAACTATTCACTGATCTATCTTTAATCTTCAATCTCTCCTTAGTTTTTATTGGACGACAGCACCTGCAGCAGCTTACATGACTGGACAGCAGGCAAGAAGAGGGAGCGAGTATATCGGCAGCGAGAGGCGGGGCCTGAGCGGACCCTCAGAGAGACAGAGCGAGTGGTTGGAGGCGAGCGCCGGCGGTGGCAACTCCTAGATGTGGGGGTCACTGAAAAACATCACAGAGGAAGTAAAAACTGCAAACAAGCAGCAGAGAAGAATCAGAAACAGAAAGAAGTGAAGAATGAGGAAACTGACTGAAGCCTGTCTGACCATCTGATACATTTTTGTTAGTTTAACACACTGAAGATTTAAAATTCTTGTTTCTGTGCTGGCTTTGGTTGACGAACATTTCAGCAGGTGCAAAGCATGTTAAGTAGTGGTGAGTGTGTCATGTGATTGGTGTGGTTTATGGGACCATAATCCAAACTGAAACACAGATTAACCAGTCTGTATTCTTTTCACCGTTATTTATAAGAATCCTTAGGGGACGTTAGGTCCAACTGTACTGATGTTGCTGCATAAATGTACAATTTTTAATGTTGGCTCCAGATTTTATAGGAAAATTGAACTGATTGTTCCAGAAGATGGTGCAGTATATAGGATGAAAAAGGTTTGGATCCACTGAGCACAAAAGTCAGCTTTGCTTGTTTGAGAAAATGTGTTGAAAACCGGCATGACAGTTTCAGATGCGGCTCTTCAGCATCCCCTGCTTTCTGGATACAGCTAGTTAATAAATAATGATCAGATATTTCAGTCTGAAGTTGTTCAATGGATGTTTACATAAAAACGTTCCTAAAAATTTAAAAACTGTGGCGGCTTTTGGTGGAACAGCTAACAGGACCCCATTTGCAGAGGCGATCGGATCTTGAAGCAGCCGTCCTGGGTTTTATTCCCCACCTTAGACCATTTGCTGCATGTCTTCCCCCTTCTCCCTCTGCACATTTCATGCCTGGTTACTATTGATAGAGGCCACCAAATTGATACAACTAAAAAGAGACATTACCGTCTGCTTCCTGGGAGGGTGGAGATGGTGGAGGCGGGGCCAGCAGCTCTGAGTTGTCATTGGGTAATGGTGGGAAGCCATTATCATCAGAAGGAGGAGGAGGAGAAGGTGGTGGGAGGCTGTTCTCCTCCACCACTGAGGAAAGACGTTAGGCTGTTAGATGTCATTGTGATGCTACACACTAACCAACCCTTGGAACTTTAACAGGACCTTTCTATGATTAGTCCACAAAGTTCAGGTCATCATTAATACACAAATCACCTGACGAAGATGAGCTCAGCTCAGATGAAGGTGCTTAGATCATTCACTTGATCAGCAGAATCATAACAAAGATACCGTGTTTACTGAATCAGCTGATTTAATAAATCATAGAGATTTATTTAAGCAAATCTCTGTTATTCTTTGTTTTTTTTATTTTAAGAAATAAAAACTAAACTCTATCTAAATGTTGCAAGGCTACGTTTTAGTGGTTTGACTAGATTTAACTGATTAATGTTAAACTGAACAACACTAACCTCACTTACAGAGGTGTTTCACAAAACAGAAGATAAAGACCAAGGATAAACTTTGACTTTAACTGGTCCAGTTTAATAAAGTCAGGTTTAGATAAAATGTTCCACAGCCTAATATATTTCAGATTTTTCCTTGAGAGTATATTTTGCTTATATTTCCAGTAATACATCATACAGCAATCAGCAAAAGTGCTTTGCACGACGTTTCAGATTATCATGGAAACACTAAGATGTCATCACCTGTTTCTAGACTAAGGCATGGGATTGGAGGAGGAGCTGGAGCGCCATGGTTGATCACAGTCCCTGAAGAAGAAGGAGGAGGAGGTGGTGGAGGAGGAGGAGGAGCACTTTGATTGATCACAGCCCCTGATAAGGCTGGTGGAGGAGGTGGAGCTGTTGGAGCCACCATCAGTCCTGATGAATCAGGAGGAGGAGGAGGAGGAGGGGGCAGGCCTGAGATGACCTCACCACTCTGACGCAACGACTCCTCTGCTGGAAGAGGAGGAGGAGGCGGAGCTTCATCCAGCAAATTGGTGATGATGTCGCACTCAGGTGGAGCCTGCCAATTGGTGGGGATGGTGGGCGGAGCTACAGGTCTTCCAAAGCTGGACCTGTGAGGCAGGAAGCAGATCTGGTCATATTTATGATGTCATGTTTGGGGTAAACAGGTGATTATGTTTCCTGACTGGTGTCCAGAAACCCTGATCAGATCTGTGCTCCTCTGAGGAGAAATCTAAAACTGAAGAGGCTGGGACTGTTGGAAAACCTTGATACCAACTTTGATAATCAGACGGTTTTCTCATCATGACATGGAATGAGGAAATATAATTCCTTTATTTGTTAAGGATATGTGCAGATGTTCTTCTCAGTTTATCCAAATAATACATAATCTCAAACAGATGGATCTCCTCACCAATAATTCAAATACTGAAAGGACTTTAATGTAGATTAAATGTAGTAATAACTGAGTCAAAGAAAATGGAAATGAGTTAATGCTCTTCATTTTCAGGAGGTTTGTTATATTTAAAGAAATGTCAGCTTTATTTCCAGAAGATGAGAAATATCATTTTTTTCTGAAGAGTTTGCAGAATTTAATTATGGTTCTAATAAGGAACTTTTGGTTATTATTATTTCTAAAAGAGAGGAATAAATTTACATCTGTATTTTATAGAGTAAGAAGTTTTAATTCTAAATGAGTAATCAAGCAAAACTATTATCTTTAACTGTGAACAGGAGGCGCTCAGCTCTGCACACCTCATTCCCCTGCAGCTTTAATCAGCCTGAGACATGAACCTGGCTCTTACCCTCCAGCAGGGGGCGCCACTGGGCATTGAACTGGCTCCAGAGCTTTGTTGGACCTGAAACAGACACACATGAAACCACAGGCAGACTTCCTGTGTGAGTCTCTGCTGTGAAAACAAGAAGCTGCTGCAAACAGAAGCCTGGCAGAGGAGAACCAAACCTGATGGAGGCTCCATGTTTCCGGATCGTTCCCGTTTTCTCCGTCTGTTTCCCAGAGACCTGCAGGGAAGAGGGGGGCAAACACAGAGCAGAGTGAGCATGAATGAAGCCCCTCAGCTTTCAGCCGCTCTAATTAGTCTCTCCAAACATTTTCCCACAGCCAACAAAGACCTCTGGGCTCAGGGTGTGTATATGTGTGTCCTGCTGTCTCTGTGAGGTCCAGCAGCACATTCAGACCTGAAACCCTGAAGACATCACAGTGACAGTGTGTAGGTGGATGTTGGTGTTAACAGGGCTGTCTAAGTGTGATTTTCTGCTAAATTAGTCAGGGTCACTGTCTGTGTTGGTGAACTGACAAAGCAGGGTGTGTGTAAGTGTCCTCAGAGAGACACATAATCATGTGTGTGTGCGTGTGCTCTTGTACTTGCTACTGAGTGAGAACCATTTTTAGCTTTCTTATTGTAAAGTGAGGACATTTTCCTGGTCCTCACTTTTCCAAATTCCATTTATGGGACAGGGGTTAGGTTTAGGACTATGTTAGGGTCAGGGTTAGGCCCAAGAAATCAAGGAAAAGGAATGGAATTCCTCATAAAGATAGTAAAACGTGGATTTGTGTGTCTCTGTGTGTGTGTGTAGGCCTTGTTGTAGTGTGGGAAATTTTGTTTAAAGAGCTTTGTCGCTATTTGCTGTGACCTGCAGTGAGAACCAATCCATCTTTGAATTTCAGCATCTCTCTGAGGACCTCAACACAAAGCACAAACAACAGAGGGATAAACACTGTGTGTCATCAAGAAGATGGAAACCATGATGAAGAAATGCTTCAGGTTTTAAATAAAGTGCTCTGGCTGCTGGTCAATTTTACCTTTGCAGTTTTGGTTGTTTCATACCGAACCTTTTCATGTACAAAATGGAGCAGTCAACCTCTGGACTCACCGTTCACCAATTACCTACCAGGCGGGTGTTTTCTACACACTTTCATAAATAAAAATATATTTAAATAAATGTTCAGTATTTTGCTTATTGTCTGTTGCAAGGAAATGTGATCATATGACTCTGATAAATAATATGAACCAGGAGGTCACCGAGAGTTATATTGGTTTGATCAGAGGTCAAATTCTGTCAAATATGGGATTTAAACATGATTTATCTCCATGAATCCTGAAAATAAATTAAAAAGAAACCATTGTTTAGGTACATGGGGATGACTGGTTTGTTTACAGGTTCAAGGTGGACATAGGAAGGGACCAACTGGGGGTTAGAATTGTTGAAGGGGTAAATTGACCCAGAGCTGCTTATAACACTATTATTTGTAGAGTTTTATTTTATAACCCGGTTAATGACTTCTGATTCAGGCCTCATTCCTTCAAATTTCATTCCTACAATGCAGACTTTCTGGACTCTGTTAAAGTGCTCTGGATCAACAGCTATCCAGGCTTTCTGCTGGTTCTTTGGACACTGGCTGCTTTTTACTCAGTCCAGTCCAGTTGCTGATGAGACCATGATGTCCAATGGGAATATTTAATCTATTTGAACCAAACTGGATGCCAAGAAGGAATGTCAGTCCTAAAAAACTCCCCATCCTATAAATTCTCTCTGAAAGACTTGACCGAAGACCTGAGAGATGATCCACTGAGCAGAGACATGACCCAGGATCTGAGAGAGTTATCATCCTACAGCAGATAATGCACATGCACTGGCATCCATCCTGAGTGATTCGTGTCTATCCAGGTGTGAAATCTCACAAGTCAGATTAGGATGATCAGAGGATATTAGGAGGTTCATTTTCCAGACTGAATAATTTATGTGTTAAAAAGTTTAGTGTCGAAACGGAGCTCATGTATTTATTCTTCTTTACCTCTGTCACATCATGTCTGGTGAGACACAAAATTAAATAAAGATTTTAGTTTAAGATAAATGGTTCAAAAATAATAGTATAACTAATGCAGATGACTTAACGTATTTGTGATTATTCAAAAGTATAGTGGTATTATTGCTGGTAGTGTTGCCTGTAGGTATAAGCATGTGAAGCAGGAAATTCAGATCTGATCGCTTTGGATAGATTTTAACGCCATATCTGAACTGTTGAGGTTAGTGAGGTGTACTTTTATCTGAATATGCCATAATGCAGCTTAGAACAAGGCATGACCAAGCCTCTGTGACAGCCTGCTGGCACCCGAGAGCCTGGAGATCCAAGTCTGAGTCTGAGTTAATATAAGACTGGTTCATCCCTTGAGTTTAGAAATCATGCTAAGCAGCCAAAGTCCAACTGATTTCTGGGTCAGGTCTTTCAAATGCTGTTCATCTGATTGAGAGAATATTTCACGCCTGACTTCTTTTTGGATCAGTTTTCCAGGCAGTTTTGGATCACAGGAATAAAACTGAGATGAGAACTGGATATTTAATGAGATGTTTTAGCTAGTTCTGTTTTGTTGCTGAGCAGTTCGATGCTGTTTGTTAATTTTCAAAAAATATGGAGTTAAATTTGTCTCAATATTATTCAATCAAACAAAAAACTAATCTCAATCAAAAAATATTAAGTTGTGATCAAAACTATCAAAGTTGTAACGATTTTTTTTTTAAATGGAATATTTTATTTTGGGGAGAAAAAAAATTGTTTGATAAAAGTTTTTTTGATTAAAATGACTCATTTTTTTCATGAAGAGAAAAAAGTTATTTGCAAAACATAAACTTTTATTTATGCATGTCAAAAATATTTGGTTACGAGTCTCGCTCTCTTGGTTTTGACGCTCTCTGTTTTTGGTTGAACTCAACGAATTTTGAGTTCTGGAAACATGAACATCCTGGGCGGGGCCTAAAGACGAACGATGTAAGACGTTTCCCTATTGGTTAGCGCTGACTAAAGCCACAGACTCTGATCCCCCGCATCTCTGAACTTCTGGTCGAACTGCAGGGCTTGCAGCGTCGCTTCAGTGAGGAGACATCAACTGTACAGAAGAAAACTGAGCCGACAGTCAGAAATACGCGGTGACGTCAGCTGACACCAGCTCTCTCTTAAAGATTAGCGTCACGCATACATGGTGCTTTACGGTAATGGAGCAGAAAGGACGCCGATCCTGGCAACGGTTGAGAATATAAGAGGAAAACAGAAAAGTAACCTACAGAACATTTATATTAATTACATTTTTACAACTTTAACATTCATGTTTTATGTAAAAGAATAAATATTTAATATTTTACTGTACAGTTTTGGAGAAATATCTTGTCAAAATACCTCAAAATGCTCAACCATTATATGCATTTGTCCCACTTTCAGGAATTTATTTATCCAAAACCATGAGAGGTAACAACACAATCTCTTCAGATTATATTAGAGGGTCATCTATATTATAACCAGAATTAGTATTTCATAATTTCACTGTAGGTTTCTGGAGAAATACACAACTACCCCAACAAAGTACCACAAACGCTTCTTTTTGGTGAGGTCGATGAGTTCTTGGGAAGTGGTCTGGACAGGTTAAAGTTCAAGAGCATCCAGATCTCCTCTGACCTCTCCTGGACTGGAAACGCCCCTCACCTGTTGAAGAAGGTACAACAACAGCTCTTCTTCATCTCCTCAGCTGCTTACAGATGTCTACAGGCCACGGTGGAAAGCACTCTGTGTCTCAGGAGGACAGTGTGGTGAGGGAACTGCACAGGAGAGGAAGGAAGTATCACGGGTTGTGAGGACAACACACAGGATTATGGGATGCCATCTGCCCGACATGGACTCTGTTTTATACTACACTTGGGGTAGTTGTGTATTTCTCCAAAACTTCACAGTACAATTATGAAATACTAATTCTGGTTATAGCGTAGATGACCCTCTGATATAATCTGAAGAGATTGTGTTGTCCTGAAAGTGGGACAAATGCATATAATGGTTGAGCATTTTGAGGTATTTTGATAAGATATTTCTCCAAAACTGTACAGTAAAATATTAAATATTTATTCTTTTACATAAAACATGAATGTGAAAGTTGTAAAAATGTAATTAATATAAATGTTCTGTAGATTATTTTTCTGTTTTCCTCTTATTTTCTCAACCGTTGCCAGGATCGGCTCCTTTCTGCTCCATTACCGTAAAGCACCTTGTATGCGTGACGCTAATCTTTAAGAGAGAGCTGGTGTCGGCTGACGTCACCGCGTATTTCTGACTGTCGGCTCAGTTTTCTTCTGTAGAGTTGATGTCTCCTCACTGAAGCGACGCTGCAAGCCCTGCAGTTCGACCAGAAGTTCAGAGGTGGAGGGATCAGAGTCTGCTGCTTTAGTCAGCGCTAACCAATAGGGAAACGTCTTACAGCGTTCGTCTTTAGGCCCCGCCCAGGATGTTCATGTTTCCAGAACTCAAAATTCGTTGAGTTCAACCAAAAACAGAGAGCGTCAAAACCAAGAGAGCGAGACTCGTAACCAAATATTTTTGACATACGCAAATAAAAGTTTATGTTTTGCAGATAACTTTTTTCTCTTTGTGAGAAAAAATGAGTCATTTTAATCAAAAAAAGTTTTATCAAACAATTTTTTTTCTCCCCAAAATAAAATATTCCATAAAAAAAAAAAATCGTTACAACTTTGAAAGTTTTGATCACAACTTAATATTTTTTGATTGAGATTAGTTTTTTGTTTGATTGAATAATATTGAGACAAATTTAACTCCATAAAAAAAGAAGAAGATAAATCTAATCAGATTACTAATTTTCTGTGAAGTTTGAACAGGGAACTTTTTCTTCAGCATCATTTCTGCTTTTTTGGTTCTGTGCAGACGAGGCTTCCTGTTAGTTTGACGTTCACAGATCTCGATGCTTCAGTTCTGCTTTCAGCTGACTGTTTGTTTAAATGCTGCCATCAACAACCCTAAACTGGACCCACCCTCCTGTTCGGTAGTTATATAGATGAAACGATTAGAATTAAATGTTTAAGCTCACCTCCTCTGAAAGAGCTGCTGAAGCTCCTCAGAGTTATAAGAATTTGTTCTTAATAACTTAAACAATTTAAATAATTTAATTTAACACTCAAACACATTCAATAGGCCTCTGTTTTTCAGTGGAAGCTCATTATACCATGAAGGTGTGTGTTACCTTTATGCCATGGCCCAGTTCGTCCAGCTGCTGGTAGTTGATTGGTCGGCGGCTGTACGGTGGGCGGGGCTGTGCGCCAGTTGGAGGAATGATCTTATGGTTGCGAGGAACTCGTCTGACCGCCGTGAAGGTGCCAATCTCCCTCCGAGAAACTTTCTCTTTATGCATCTCTACAGTCTGAGGAAAAGCCGGCAGTTAGACCATTGCTGTGAAGATATCCTGAAGATATTTCTTCACTTTCTGAGTAAGAGATTAACTTATATGGGAGGTGCAGTTCAAACAATTCAGGAAAATAAGCATAAAATGTTTAGATATAAATGAAGATTTGAGAAAAAACATTCATTCACTGAACTCTCTACAGCACCATCATTCACAAACAGATTCCATGTGATCCTGGACTGGATCATGGATGCTTCTGGACAGCTCCTTAAATCACAGCAGAGCTTTGAGCAGATTAGAAAACAATGAGGAAGCAGCAAACAGAAGCTCCATTCATCCATCTATCCATTCAGACCCTGGTTACTCCAGCTCTCCCTGGAAACAGCCTCATGACTGGGAGGACTCTGAACCTCATTCCAACCTCAATCAGTACAACCCGAGGACCAGAAATCTGCTGCTGATGAGCTCAGTGAGAATATTTCACAGGATCTCCAAAAAATATACATTTTTTTCTGTCAATGTTTAAAACACTGAATAACTTTTCAAAATGTCGTTAATTTGTAATCATATCTCCAGGTAACAAATTTACCAGGCCATATTTTTTAGAAATCATACAAAATGTTTACATAAGAAATGTTCCATCAGCACCTTAAGACTTTTATTTTGAATTAATCTGCTGTAAAAAATAAAGCGTTTTAACTGAGAAGTTCATATTCACCTGACCAATCACATTTATGGAGGACTCCATCTGTCGAAGCTGATTGGTCTGAGCATCAAGCAGACTCAGGACACTGTTAGCCAGAGTGCTGATCTGATATGCAACACTGGCCAATGATTGGGTGGTGAAGTTTTTAGTTTCCTCCAATGCCTTTATGCTGTTTTCACCTGACTGTTAGAAAAACAAGAGGTATATTAGCCTAGCTTAGCTCAAAGACTAAAAAGAAAGTGAACAGTAAGGTGAGCTTTGTACAAAGATTGAAAACAAAGAAAACCGTTCTCCCAACTTAGCTCAATGACTTAAAACAAAGAGAACAGTTTGCAAATGTTAGATCATAAACAGGAAACAAAGAGAACAATTGAAAACAAATGAGTTAGCTTTGTTTGTCACAAAGATTGGGAACAAATGGAACAAACCAACCAACGGTTGAAATCTTAGGTAGCAATTAGCCTAGCTCAGAGAAACACGATGGAAATGAAGAGATGTGTGAATCAAAAATAAATAAATACATCATACAGTCAAATAGAAATCCAATAGTCAAATCAACTCTGGAAAGAATCACTTAAGACATTGTTCATACAAGATAATACTTCTATAACTATTTTTAAAAAACTTAAATATTGCTATAAATATTAGGGTGGTAATGATAACATATTGACATAATGTGATAAAAACTGGCTTTTCTTTGAAGACTTTGTAAAAACATATTCTAAGATTTACGATATAACTGAAATTCATCATGAAAGGCTAGGCTGCGTTTTTAAAAATCTAGCTGATTGTCAGCAGTGATTGTCCAATAATACAATAATGTCAGTTAACAGGTTAATTTGGTTGTCCTCAATAAATAAATCGTCATCGCCAGAAGTCAGAGCTGTCTCAGACCTACCACCCAAATCTGTATATTTCCTAAATTCAAAGCATCCATTGGACGGTCTTGTTTCTGTTTTGAGGCACCCAAACCCTGGAACTCTCTCCCCATCGACCTAAAACTAGAGACAGACATTAACATTTTCACGAGAGGCCTAAAGCGATGGCTTACGTCTGGGCAGACCTGTTCATATGAAAAATGTAATGAATGTAATTTTAACATAGACATATTTCCTTTTTCCATCCTTTGCCTTTTCTTTTTCTCTTCCCTTCTTTAAAACGAGAAACACCTCTTATGGACAGGTGTTGAAAGCTAGCCGGTCTGCTATAACGCTTAAAAACAAGGCCTCTGGTTTATGCCGATGTGTTTGTATTGTCCGTAATAAACAGACACATTAGTTTGAGTTAACAATTCTTCCATGTCACTCCAAAATGTTTTGGGGGGGACAAGAAAACGTGTAAAGTAGTTCCAGTATCAGAACTGAACAATGAGGAGATCCATGACCTCCTTAAGCTGTGTTTTGAATGTGTTTCAACTAAAAAACATGCAAAAATGAAGCTTCTAACAAATATAGTATGAGAGTATGTATAAGAGCAGGTATATGTGTAGTGCTTCCAGCTTGTTGGTTCCAGCTGGTGGTTGTGAGATGTTTTGGAATGGCAGCAGCAGCAGGACCAACCTGGGTGTAGGTGTTGTAGCAGTAATCAGCCACATTCAGCAGGTTTTCGTAGTTATCCCGCAGACCTTTCCTGGCGTTCGGAGCTTCCTCCAGAATTTTCGCCACCTCGTCCTTAAAGTTTTGATCCTTCATGATCCCAGAATAGATGTTCCAGAAAAGTCTACTGATTTAACCTGCAGGGAGAAAGAGACCACTAAACCCAGTTGCAAACACGGATCATTGATTGCCAGAAGGCTAGACTGAGTCTGTTCTGTCCATCAGGTGGGTTTCCAGTCTGAGAGCGGTGATAACTAGCAGAACCAGCTGATTATTTGGGTTGATGGCCGCTATGGTACCAGTGTTAGCCCATCACTGGTTAGATCTGTTTCTGTTTCAGGAAGAATAGAAACTAATCTGACCACATTCAGAAACTAATTCACTCTGACGTCTGCTTGGTGTGTCAGCTCAACTACTTTATTTAAAGACTCAGCTTTGTGGGAGGCTGATCTGAGTTTAAGACCAGTGTTACGGATCTGACCCAGCTTAGTGAGGGAAGATCCTTTAACAGAATTCAATCAGGGTTCGTCTTGTTTCAGTAAGCGTCTTACATAACTTCCAGTAACCTTTCAGCAGAATAAATTTATTCTGTCTGCAATATTCTCATCAGTTGTCACTGCTTCTAACTTCATTACATAATTAAATATCTGCAACATTACAGAATCCAGCAGAACCTCCTTGTTGGTGTGGTTCTTTACCAGAACTTTTATAATACACTTTGACAGTTAGTGATAAAGGTGTAATTGCTCAGAGACTCACCAGAAGCAGCAGGCTGATGAAGTTCCTCCTGTTTCTGAAAAACTTCACTCTGCAGCTCTAAGTTTCCTCTGCTGCTGCAGGCAGAGATCTTCTCTATTAGACAGAACCCTCACTCCTCACAGCAACCACAAACACCCAAACACTTAGTTTGAGTGTGCAGAAATCTGTCAGAGTGAGTGCTCCTCCCTGTGTTTTAGCTTTTGGTGTGAACCTGCTAAGTTCAAACCACTTCCTCTTCCTCATCAACTCAAAGAAACAAATTGAGTCATACACAGCATCAATAAGATTTCATTTCTATTCAGTTGCTCTAAACACCCTCAGAAATACCTGAACCCTCCTCAAAGATACCTGAACCTTTTCGGAAATACGTCTATTAGAGATTCCCAACCGCCTGAACACCCTTAAGAGATACCCAATGACCTCAGATACCCAAAGTACCTGAGTGATACCAGAACCACTTCAGAGTTAACCCACTGCCCTCAGAGATGCCTGAACCCTCTCCTTCTCAGCTGAAGGTGCTTCAATCACTGAGGAAAATCAAATCCCAGAGGGGAATGCTGCAGTGTGCCCTGTTGACTTACTCTGCATGGTTGCAGAAACATCCAGAAGAAACTTCATGGAATCTTTGAAGAACCCCAGAGGAACCCAACAGCCTGCTGGTGAAACATAAAAAGCGGTGCTACAGATGGAGGATTTTAGTGATGATCTGTGGGTCTTCATGGGGACCTGGACCAGCATGGTCGGAAGAAGAGCTGCAGGGATTTTAGAATGAGCACTATGGCCTCTCAGAGGGATGTTAAACTGTCAGGGTGTATTAACACCTGCCACATTTGGTTGCTTTTAACGGACCAGAGTTAATTTCCCCTCTTAGTCCCCCCACTTTTTTTCCGGGTGTGAATTCACTCAGGCGAACCCATGCATGAAGGACTTCCATGGTAGTTTTCCTCCATTGCCGGGTCTTTGCTCTATCCTGCCTCCGTCATGTTTGTCCAGTGGGAGCAACGATTGTCAAAAAGTCTGCTCTTGGTCCGGACCAAACAAGCGGACCAAAGGACTTTGCTGGTATGAATACAACCTTAAAACATCAGAGGAAAAGATGTTTGTTTACGTCTGCAGTTCTTGTTTATTAAAAAGATAAAAATCAAAATAATGCTTTTACATCATGTGACATCTTCTGAATCTGACATTTTCATAAACCAAAGAGAAGAAACAGCTGGACCACAACACAGAGGTTATCCTGGATGAAGATTGATCCATGTTGCCTCGAGTGATGGTCCATCACTTGTTTCCTGGAGCAACAGGGTTCCATGGTTGTTTCCGTGGAGCTCCATCTTTTTCCTTCTTGTCCAAAGGCTTCAGGTGAGAAGACAGAACCAGACCTCTGAGAACCAGAAACACACATCATGAACCTGGAAACGCCAGCTCGCTTTATGGAAAAATCTCTAAACTTCTACAAGCACGTCAAGGACATCCTGGAATGTCATTGGACGGTCTAGGAGACCTCATTTAACATCATGTTTTTACTTTTAAAGACACAAAAAGCAGCCCTGAACTCATCCAGTGATCAACATCAAGGAGAGTCCGGGATTTTTTCCTGTTAATGTCTTTAATAATTCCAGATATTAATCATGGGACTCTCTCATATATTTTTATAAAATTCCAGAACATTCCAAGAAGTCCTTGATAGAAATGTAAATGTTTTTTCAGATATTCTTAAATATTTTAGATAGTCTGGGAATGTCCAACAACGATAAAAACTAAATTACAATTATATCCTAATATTCCTTGAGGAATTACTCCCTGGATTCCCTGGAATATTCAAATGTTACCAGTTTTAGTAAATTCAGTGATTTTTCCAAAACCGTTTATGGGTTATAAAAAAAAACCTGAATTATTTCAAAGAATTTAGAAAACATTTGTGGGAAATCTGGGAATCCCTCCATATACTTTTGAAATCTTCAGAGAATTACTGAAAAGACACAAGGAAGAAACCTCCTGGAATTACTTTCACAGCTTCAAGGAGCCTCTAAAAACATGAAACCCGAGGGTGTCTTCGGAAATCCAGCTACTAAAACCAGGAAACAGCAATTCTGTCATATAATCCTACATAAATCCTTGTTAGGGAATTAGATTTAGTGTTTTTCAAGCATGTTGTAAGTAACCCTGAGATCATCCTGCAAATTCCTTCAACCCTAAATCAAATAATCCGTTGTTGCCCTTTTTTGCCTTTCAAAATGAGTCCAACACAGTAGAATATCTTGGAAATTTGAAATCAACACGAGGTCAGTTAGACCAATCTAAAGAAATCCTTAAAGAACCCTTTCAGGATCCCAAAGGAACCTCAGAGCATTTGTGGGACACTCAGGCATCATCTCAAACGCCCAGAAACAAACCTGACAAATTCTGCACTTAAGTCTAATTCAGAGCTCATTGTTAGTTAATTTATTTTATTTTTTTATAGCTTTATCCCGATTTTACTCCTAATGTTCAACTCGCCGAGGCCTGGAATGCTATGTTTCATTATTGTAATTTTTTTAAGGAATGTTAAATAAAATTTCCTTAAATTCTTGAGTCTTTTCAACATTTCCTGGAGTTATATCATGGATTACAGGAATGTTTGAAAGAGTCTTGAAGCTCGTTGAAATCAGTGATCCTGATATACTGAGAAAATTAAAGCTTCTGTCAAACTCTTACAGCAAAGTCATAAATCTTTAAAGAATCTGAACCGGGCCCTAGGTTTTCATGAGGACCCACCTGAACTGATCGTATCCCACTCCCTGGCTCACGGCCCTCAGCTTGGCTTGGTTCTCTCGCTGGTATCTTCTCTCAGACTCCACCGCTGCCTGCAGCTCCTTCTCCAGTGCCGCGAAGTCGATGACGTCACGCTGTGACATCACAACACCTGATGATGAGGATGCTCCGGTTGAAACTTCCAGCAGGACGATTTTCAGCAGGTGGACGATCAGATCTGAGGTGTCGGGTAGACGAGGTACAGTTGAGACACATTTGACTTTGAAAAAACTAAATATATCAATGAAATGATTTTTGACTTTGCTCAAGTTCTAGATAAAATTCAACCAATAATATCTTCAAGTCATTGTTATTTTCCTCAGCTCGGCTACACATGAGACACTCATTCATGGAGCTTTAAAGCTGCCTAACTAGGAACTGAAAAATAAAATAAAAATGACAACAGGACAAACTTTAAAAATGTCATTCATTTGTTCTTTTATTTATTCTAGTGTAGTTCATACATAATTCATAGGATATAAACAAACTATAAACATTTATCTGTTTCTCAGTTATGGCAAATGGCTAAAATTTTAATGTTTGTTACTCTATCACATTCAGTTGTGTTCAATAAATGATAATATTATAAAAAAGTTAATGTCTTACAGTAACTCCATCAGTGAAACACATATAGAATCTATATAACAGATAGAATGAATCTATATCATATATTCATTCTACACAAACTGATGTTTTCTCCTTTATTTCAGGTATTTATGATGATTTTCTTCTTCCAGCCAATGAGAAGACAGCATTTAAAATCAGAATACTACAACAAGCCAATAAAAACATTTTAATAGAGAAATATGGGCTTAATAAAAAGAAGAATATTTCCATCAGAACTGAGATTCTAATTGATTAAATATGACTGAAAATGGCTGTGAACTTTAACCTATGAGATGGGTAAAAATGGTACCAATTTAACACCCATAGCATCTTTTAACCCCCCATGTCATAAGATCTTTGTGTCCTGCATGTATTAAAATACCCCAGTTAGGAGAATACATTACAAATATGACCACCTCACACATTTCTAAAGTTAAGTTTTACAGCCACTAAAGGAGAAGAAGCTGTTTGTTTTGGAAGGGGCTGAGAAAATCGAGAGAGAAGGTCGACTCTCCACCCTTAAAGAGGATGCTAATATGCATGTGCAGGCCAAAAATCATGGATCACAAGATAATTTTACTGTACCTCATCCCCTACTGCTTTCTGACCAGTGGATCAGACCAGTACCTACTGGTTTACAGATGTGGGTCAGATGGATCAGGGCCGGTTTACAGAGTCAGAAGATCCGAAAGACCTTCTCTGAAACAGAACTTTGAACCGGTCCCTGAGCAGCTCCTCCGTGTTCAGGTGAGTTCAGGCTTGGAATCAACAAAAACGTTTCTATGGCAACGCGCGTTCCCTTTCAGAGGCCCAACTGCTACGGTCTTTGCTGCCACCTGGTGGCTGAACAGAAGACCTGTAGCACCGTGCAAAAGCAGGGAAAACCTGAGACATACCTGGTGCAGGTGAGTCCAACACATAAGTCAGGAGGTTCAAACTCTTCAGCTTCAATAATAAAATGTTTATTTTTATTTTCTGTGATTTGTCCTGTAGAGAAGAAAAAGATCCTCCACTCAGGGAAAGTAACATTAAACCAGATCTAGGTGGGTTTTGAAATGAAAGCAGTTTATTGTTCCATCAGGTTCAGGTTTTGACAAAAGCAGAACAAAAGGAGGGTACTAGAACTAGTACAAACCATCAGTTGAGGTTAACATACATAATCTCTAATAAATAAAAAAACATCAGATGAAACAAGAACAGTCTACAATATGACATAGTCTACAATGGAGTTGACCTAAAACTAATATTTCCAAAAGTATGATTCACCAAAAAGAACTGAAATAAAAAGCTTTCAGTCCCTCAAAACTTAACAAGCAACATCCCAAAGTGAGACTTCTGAAGCTCGCAAATGCCTGTAAATAGTGATGTCAAAATGAGGCTTTTTGAAGCATAGAATCATTTTGAACCATTGTGTCATAAAGTGGTTCACTACCCGAAGCTTCATTCATTTCCCCTGGTCGACATCTATTGGCAGTAGTGATTGTTGCACCAAATGAAGCCCTGCGAATGTGATGCACCTCTTGTGTAAATAATAGCATTGGACAATGAAAGTGAAACACCTGGTTTTAGACCACAATAATTTATTAGTATGGTGTAGGGCCTCCTTTTGCAGCCAATACAGCGTCGCTTCGTCTTGGGAATGACATATACAAGTCCTGCACAGTGGTCAGAGGGATTTTAAGCCATTCTTCTTGCAGGATAGTGGCCAGGTCACTACGTGATACTGGTGGAAGAAAACATTTCCTGACTCGCTCCTCCAAAACACCTCAAAGTGTCTCAATAATATTTAGATCTGGTGACTGTGCAGGCCATGGGAGATGTTCAACTTCACTTTCATGTTCATCAAACCAATCTTTCACCAGTCTTGCTGTGTGTATTGGTGCATTGTCATCCTGATACACGGCACCGCCTTCAGGATACAATGTTTGAACCATTGGATGCACATGGTCCTCAAGAATGGTTCGGTAGTCCTTAGCAGTGACGCGCCCATCTAGCACAAGTATTGGGCCAAGGGAATGCCATGATATGGCAGCCCAAACCATCACTGATCCACCCCCATGCTTCACTCTGGGCATGCAACAGTCTGGGTGGTACGCTTCTTTGGGGCTTCTCCACACCGTAACTCTCCTGGATGTGGGGAAAACAGTAAAGGTGGACTCATCAGAGAACAATACATGTTTCACATTGTCCACAGCCCAAGATTTGTGCTCCTTGCACCATTGAAACCAACGTTTGGCATTGGCATGAATGACCAAAGGTTTGGCTATAGCAGCCCGGCCGTGTATATTGACCCTGTGGAGCTCCCGACAGACAGTTCTGATGGAAACAGGAGAGTTGAGGTGCACATTTAATTCTGCCGTAATTTGGGCAGCCGTGGTTTTATGTTTTTTGGATACGATCCGGGTTAGCACCCGAACATCCCTTTCAGACAGCTTCCTCTTGCGTCCACCGTTAATCCTGTTGGATGTGATTCGTCCTTCTTGGTGGTATGCTGACATTACCCTGGATACCGTGGCTCTTGATACATCACAAAGACTTGTTGTCTTGGTCACAGATGCGCCAGCAAGACGTGCACCAACAATTTGTCCTCTTTTGAACTCTGGTATGTCACCCATAATGTTGTGTGCATTTCAATATTTTGAGTAAAACTGTGCTCTTACCCTGATAATTGAACCTTCACACTCTGCTCTTACTGGTGCAATGTACAATCAATGAAGACTGGCTACCAGGCTGGTCCAATTTAGCCATGAAACCTCCCACACTAAAATGACAGGTGTTTCAGTTTCATTGTCCAACCCCTGTATGTGGGTATATACAGTACAGACCAAAAGTTTGTACACACCTTCTCATTCAAAGAGTTTTCTTTATTTTCATGACTATGAATATTGTAGCTTCACACTGAAGGCATCAAAACTGTGAATTAAATCATGTGGAATTATATACTGAACAAAAAAGTGTGAAACAACTGAAAATATGTCTTATATTCTAGGTTCTTCAAAGTAGCCACCTTTTGCTTTGATTACTGCTCCACACACTCTTGGCATTCTGTTGATGAGCTTCAAGAGGTCGTCACCTGAAATGGTTTTCACTTCACAGGTGTGCCCTGTCAGGTTTAATAAATGGGATTTCAAGCCTTATAAATGGGGTTGGAACCATCAGTTGTGTTGTGCAGGAGGTGGATACAGTACACAGCTGATAGTCCTACTGAATAGACTGTTAGACTTTGTATTATGGCAAGAAAAAAGCAGCTAAGTAAAGAAAAATGAGTGGCCATCATTACTCTAAGAAATGAAGGTCAGTCAGTCCAAACAATTGGGAAAACTTTGAAAGTGTCCCCAAGTGCAGTCGCAAAAACCATCAAGCGCTACAAAGAAACTGGCTCACATGAGGACCGCCCCAGGAAAGGAAGACCAAGAGTCACCTCTGCTGCGGACGATAAGTTCATCCGAGTCACCAGCCTCAGAAATGGCAGGTTAACAGCAGCTCAGATTAGAGAACAGGTCAATGCCACACAGAGTTCTAGCAGCAGACACATCTCTAGAACAACTGTTAAGAGGAGACTGTGTGAATCAGGCCTTCATGGTAAAATAGCTGCTAGGAAACTACTGCTAAGGACAGGCAACAAGCAGAAGAGACTTGTTTGGGCTAAAGAACACAAGGAATGGACATTAGACCAGTGGAAATCTGTGCTTTGGTCTGATGAGTCCAAGTTTGAGATCTTTGGTTCCAACCACCGTGTCTTTGTGCGGCGCAGAAGAGGTGAACGGATGGACTCTACATGCCTGGTTCCCACCGTGAAGTATGGAGGAGGAGGTGTGATGGTGTGGGGGTGCTTTGCTGGTGACACTGTTGGGGATTTATTCAAAAATGAAGGCATACTGAACCAGCATGGCTACCACAGCATCTTACAGCGGCATGCTATTCCATCCGGTTTGCGTTTAGTTGGACCATCATTTATATTTCAACAGGACAATGACCCCAAACACACCTCCAGGCTGTGTAAGGGCTATTTGACCAAGAAGGAGAGTGATGGGGTGCTGCGCCTCCACAGTCACCGGACCTGAACCCAATGGAGATGGTTTGGGGTGAGCTGGACCACAGAGAGAAGGCAAAAGGGCCAACAAGTGCTAAGCATCTCTGGGAACTCCTTCAAGACTGTTGGAAAACCATTTCAGGTGACGACCTCTTGAAGCTCATCAACAGAATACCAAGAGTGTGAGGAGCAGTAATCAAAGCAAAAGGTGGCTACTTTGAAGAACCTAGAATATAAGACATATTTTCAGTTGTTTCACACTTTTTTGTTCAGTATATAATTCCACATGTGTTCATTCATAGTTTTGATTCCTTCAGTGTGAAGCTACAATATTCATAGTCATGAAAATAAAGACAACTCTTTGAATCAGAAGGTGTGTACAAACGTTTGGTCTGTATACTGTATATATGCGTGTTGTACATATGTGTTTCAGTAACTTATTAAAGATTCTGAGCAATTAACTCATAAAAAAAATAATTTAAAAACAATGTGAACTGTAGGGGATTACAGATGTAAATAATAGGCATTATGCTAATTCTGTCAGGACGTGAACAACGGACGAACCCAGAATGCAGACTAGCAGGCAGCATGACGGTAGGTGAAAAACAATTTAATAAAAAACAAAAACTCACTCACAGATGGTGACCGCAAAAACAGACATGGGCAGGTTGGCAAGACAGGCTTGGCATGATGAAATCGCAAGACTTGAGCATGATTTGAAAGGATGTTTCCGCGACGACTAACAGATCAGATGTGTATATATGGCGTGAAAATCAGGTGGAGCAAGGAGACAGATTAATTTGGACAGGTGAACCGAATAAACTTAATTGACAGAGAACACAACGTGACAGGAGCAAAACATGGTACACAGGTCTCTACATAACCTCTTAGCTGCAGCCTAGACATGGTAATACTAGACAGAGCTAACAAATGTTTTTACAAACAAACCAGGGTCAAAATCACCAGACGGCCGACAAAGAGGCGAGCTGCTCAGAGTAAATCACAGCCACCCTCAGAGACAGGTGAGCTGAGTTCAAATAGGAGGGTCTCTTCTGTGATTGGAGGAGCAGGAGATGAACAGTCCAGTCAGGTTCCAGAAAGAGGAGTTAGGAAAACTCAGCCAATCCCAGACGTGGAACTGCACAGCTGGGCAAACAAATCCTCAATATGCAACCACAGTCCTATGCACATCAAATGACCTCAGGCCACAACAATATTTAATATTTGTGTTTGTTAATAGAAAACAAGATGGACGTTTTCATGAGCTTCCTTTAAAAAGTTGGATCTTTGTAAAATGTTTAGGAAAATTTAAACAAGGCTAATTATTTATTATTAGTTAAACATTGATTCCAGCCCTGAACATAACAGACTGTTGTTAAACATCTGGAGCATCAACTAACAACAGGTGGTGTCCACCTGGTCAGGTCATGCATCCATCTCAGAGGGACTCAGTCCAGAGCAGGCGACCTCAGTTTGAGATGGAGCAAATCACTGTGCAGCTCCTTCTTCTCTGCCCCCCTTTTTAAAACTTCCTGGATCACCAGTGACCTGGAGGAACTACTGAACAAGAAAAGCTTCAGGAAGGGACACAGAGAATTACTGAAGAGGTTACAAGAACAACTTAGGGTCAAGATTAGAGACAACATGAAGGTGTACAGGAAGAAGTTGGAGGACAAGCTCTTGCAGAACAATATCAGAGATGTGTGATCAAAAATGAAGAAGATCAGAGGCTTCAAACAGAAGGTGAATCAGAGAGATGGAAGTCTGGACAGAACCAATAAACTGAACACAGTCTTCAATAGGTTTAGTTCAGGAACCATTTCAGCATTCTCCTCTCCTGCCTCTAACCAAACAGACATCCCACCCTCCTTCAACCAATAGTTTTTCTGTCACACCTCATGTTTTATCTTCCACCTCAGCCATGGACCCTTCTACATATTTGTCTTTAGCCAAATCAGGAGATGATGGGACTCCCTTTGCCTCCTTCCACTTGTGTGTGAACCAGAACAAGGCTGCAGGTCCAGATCGTGTCAGCCCTGGAGTCCTGAAGGCCTGTGGAGAGGACCTCTGCAGGATTCTCCAGCACCTTGTGGAAGACCTGTCATCTGCAGAAATACTCAGATGATTCTGCAGTTGTTGGTGGATCAGAGATGGACAAGAAGCTGAGTACAGGAAGGTGGTGGACCACATTGTGGCATGGTGTGGAAACAATCATCTCATTTTGAACGTGACTAAAACAAAGGAGATGATTGTAGATTTTAAGAGAAACAGGAATAAGTCAAAAACTATTTCCATCATAGGAGAAGAAGTGGAGGTGGTGGAGGAGTATAAATACCTCGGTGTTCACCTGGACAACAGACTAGAGTGGAGATGCAACTGTGAAGCCATCTACAAGAAGGGACAGAGCAGACTGTACTTCTTGAGGAAGCTTAGGTCCTTTGGTGTTTGCAGCAAGATGCTGCATATCTTCTATAAGTCTGTTGTGGAAAGTGTGATCTCTTCTACCATCATCTGCTGAGGAAGCAGCATCAGAACCAGGGACTTAAAAAAGCTCAACAAGCTGATAAAGAAGGTTGGTTCTGTTCTGGGGTCTCCTCTGGAACCTCTTGAGATCATTGTGGAAAGACGGATTCTTCATAAAATGAAGAACATTATGGAGAACCCTGAGCATCCTCTTCATGAGACTGTCCTACAACAACAGAGTGTCTTCAGATGTGCTGTAGACAGAAGCTACAGGAGATCCTTCCTGCCCACAGCCATCAGCATCTACAACAGCTCCTAGAAGAAACTTGGATGAGTTCCATTTAATTTCACTTTTGGATTAATGAAGTATTTTTGAATTAAATGCTGTTCATTCACTGACTCCTCATGAATCTGCAGTTTCCCTGGAAAGGACGCCACACCCCAAACCTCCGCAGAAGATCCAGTAACAGATTCTATGTTTGCAGTGTTTCCATCAGAACTGAAATTATCCTCAGAAGTTTTTATTTCATTCATCTAAGTGAATCCTGAAAATGACGTCCTTCAGTTAGTAGCATTGCCCCATTAGTTAGCAGGAACATGTTCAGGTGGAGACATCTCATGATCCAGACCGAGCAGTTCGGATATTCCATGTTTATCAAACTAAAGAGTTCTGAGGTTGGACCTTACTGAAGGTCTCTTTTAACAGAAGCTGATGATTTTCCTTCAGGAATCACGTCTATTCCTATTCTGTCCGACCACCGCCCAGAGAGCAGATCATTGTTTGGTTAGTCTGGATCAAACATTTCTAGCTAAATAAATCTGGTCCTGATCTCTGTGAGGAAAGCGGACCTGCTGTGGGTTTAATTCCCAAAGGTCTTAACTCCATCTGGACTTTAACAGACGAGGCCAGGGTCGGAATCTGACACAGAAAACTTTCCACTTTTTTAAAAACTGACTGGTGAAGCCTCTGCTGGGATGAAGGTCAACTACCTCTTCTTCATTCAGATCCAAGAGAATCCAGTCTGGTTTCTTTAACCGATTCTGGCTGATAAACTATTTTTTGCATTTAACCTAAAAACATTAGGTTCTTTAAAGAAATCTAAAATCTAGAATTGGACACAGCAGCGATTCCTGGTTTAATAGATGACTTTATTGCTAATAAAATTCCCTTCTATTTACAGAAACTCTTTATATTTCATGTTTACCTTGTTCCGTGTCTCTAATACATCTAAACAGTACAAAACAAAGAATTAATGTACAGAAGATCAGTAACAAAATTCATTACAGCAGAAATGTTGCAGGAAAACTTCTCCCTAGAAACCATTTGAAGGACTTTGTTCTCTGGACGTTTGGGAGTCCCTCAGGGAATCATCCTGGACCCACTGAACTTTACAACACCATCTTTGGATTGAAACTTTTCATGAAGCTTCTGTCTCTTTTATAGAGTTACATGTCCCCGTTTTCACTCTTTGAGTGCATTACAGACAGACATCTGGGGTTTTGTTCAAACACTGGGAATGATGGGATCATTTCTCTGAATCCCCAAACAATAAAGACAGAGCTTTATGAAATAAACGTTTTAGAAATAAATTCAGAAGGCTGGAATTCTAAACCAGTGTTTAACAAAATGAATTCTGATTAACATAAACCTGGCCCTGACATCAGGGAACGATCCAAACTGTATCCGGACAGCACCAACTGGTAGACCAGTCTCCTATAGAAGAGCAATTTTTAAATTACTGACATTTCCAGACTTAAATTCTAGGACTTCCCAGTTGGTCTTCATGCCATTATTGGCCACGTAAGGTCTAAGTGGAGAACATTCTCCTGTAGGAACAAATGTTATTAACACAGAGCTTCATGCTGTAAAACTATCCTCAGGAAAAGCTGCGACTGCATCCGAACTGGACTAACTGCGCTGCAGATGGTCTGCATTTAAACTTTTACTGAAACCCTCTCTAAAGATTAATCTGAAAACCTGCAACTTGGACTTTTATCTTTTAGAAAATAAGGAATAGTGTCTAGAAAGAAACGTTCTTCTATGCTTGAACTGAAAAATACTAAAAGCTCCTTTCTGCACCTGATGGATAAACTGGTGAAAGCCGAACTTTTTAACTCAACCTCATTGTTTAGAACTTCCAGCATACAGAAGCATTTGGATCCGAAATGGATCCATCAACCTGCTAAGATTGATTGGGTTCTGGTCGGTTCCAGTTAACACTGTTTAGCTTAATTCTGGTCAGAAAGTCCCAGCGTGAGATGTTTCCGTCACATGAAGGAATGATGGGATTCAGAATTCCACAAGCTTCCGAAAATGAAACGCTGGAATGTTGGAAAGGTTCTGCTACAGTTCTGTTTGGTGTCCTGATGCGCAGGTTTGTTCTGTAGCTTTCAAACAAAATCAACAGGCAGAAGAGCTTTTCAGAACCAGCTCAGTAGTAAACATGTTCTAGCTGCAGGGATTCTCTCTGTATCTGGACTTTTAAATGGTTCTGCAGCATTCTGGAAAACATATACAAGCAACCCGGACAGTGGAGTTCTTGAGCACTGGCCTGTTTTCCTAGAAATGAAAGGGAGCACATAAACGGACCTCCAGGATCCAAACAAGTAATAACTTAAACTGAACTAGAACAGGTCATCGGTGTTATCTGAGGCTCAAAGTTCTGGACGAGGTCAGGAGGTCAGAACATCAGTTTGTGGGGTTGAAGACCACACTTTACTGGTAAAAATAATTTTATTTAGGAGGAGAACGGGGATCAATGCAACATGGAGGTTCTGGAGGGATCTGGAACTCAGTGTCCTTAAAGAAGGGTCCAGTTCTAGTACGGAGGGACGTTCCCAGCAGGTTCTACTTTTAGGCCCGTTCTTGAGATGAAAACATTTAAACTTTTGGTCCTGGTGATTCCAGGTTCTCCTGGTTGGACTTTGGTTCTGTGGGTGTTGGGAGATTCTCGTCAGTACAACAGATAATCTTCAGAACCAGTTTCTCACTTCTGGAGGTTTCTCTCAGGTGTGTAATTAATGACTAGTGGATTCAGGTGTGCTGATTCTAGCAGGTTCTACATTTAGATCCATTTCTGTGTTGGAATATCCTCATTCAAAAGAATAAAACTGAGTCCAAAAGGTTCCAGTAAGAGTCAGAGATGTATTCCTGACTGTTTAGATGACACTAGGTCCATTTGATGTGACTTAGTTCTTTAAAATGAACCTTTTCCAGAAGTTTCAGAACCAGGCCAGAGTTCTTTGATGGTTCTCTTTAAAGTTAAATGGGTTTAGTCCCATTGGTTCTGGTTGGAATGAATCTGCTAGAGGTTCTACAGGTATTGGGAGATTGTTGTTCATTTCAACATATGTTGCTCAGAAGGTTCTGGAAGGCGACAGTGGAGCTCCTTCTATAGAGAAGATATCCTTGAACTTGTTGAGCATGAGCTCCACAATCTGGCTCTGGAAGACCATGTGGACCGTCATGTTGGCGGACTCGATCTGCGGTCGGAGCAGCGTGGGTCCGAACACGATGGCGACGCTCTGAACCGACATTCTGTTGGACTCTTTGTGCTCAATGACCCTGAAACACACGGAGACACAGGTGAGGACTGGAGGAGTTCTGGTGTGCGTTCTGCTTCAGAGTGGTTGGTGTCGGTCAGATGGGTGGACTCACCTGCGCAGGTGTTTGAAGAGCAGCTTCATGGTGTCATAGTTTGGCAGCGGCAGAGAGCGGACCAGGTCCTTCATGTAAGAAATCCTCTGGCTGTGATCTGGAAGTTCTGCACAAACACAAAGATGGACTCAGAGGTCCATTTGGACTCTGCAACATCATTCAGGATCTCCAATATGATCCAACACTGGATGTTAATGAAACTCCTACAGCCTTTGAGGAGAAACTGGAAGCTGAGATTCTTTCTACTTTACTTCAGGTGTTTTTAGTTTTCATTGTGGAAACATGCCGAGTTCTGTTCCTGAAACGGATCTTTCTGGACTTTCTGGACAAATTTTTACAAACATCAGTGACCATCTAAACGGATCAGAGTGTCAAAGGTTGCAAAACCTGTCAGAAAAACCAGTTTGTGATGAAACACAAAGTTCCAGAAGTTCAGTTCTGCAGTAAAGTTTGTCTGAAGGTGAGGAGCTTCATCATCATGAGACAGTTTGAGAAGAAGAAACTTATAGTTTTTTGTTAATAAAAAAGATAATTAAATGTGTTTCAGCTGTTTGAGGGTAAATGTTTAAAGAACAAAATGTTCCTGCAGGATCTCTGCAGGGTTCCAGTTGGAGCCTCAGTCTCAAACATCTGTACGTTAGGAGGCCGAGCGGGGTTGAGGACTGGTGTGTGTGTGTGTGTGTGTGTGTGTGTGTGTGTGTGTGTGTGTGAACTAACGGATGGTGGCGATGAACTTCTCGAAGCTGCTGAAGGGAAACAGTGGCTCTGGAAGCTCTCTGAAGAAGAACTTGAGCGCCCCAGTGATCACGTGGATCTCCTCCCACTGTCCGTCCTCCAAGTCCAAATGTTCCTCTGCCAGGACACAGAACCACAAAGTGAGAAGGACAACCTTCAGTGTGATGAACTGTGTTCTGAACTTTTTCTGGAATTGAACTCCTGATCATGTTGATGCATCAACAGAAAACAGGAAATAATTTAATAAAACCTTCTGCAGACGGAGAGAATAACTTTCACATCTTCGTTTGGGTTCTAAACTGCTTTCTGATTGGTTCTGATCTGAGTCGATCAACTTATCCAGTTTTAGAGCAAGCAAATAAACTTTGGATTTCAGAGAGAATTTGGGGTTCTTCCAAATGTTCTGGATCAGACTGAGGCTGAATGAGGTGAAACCAACAACTCTGCTTCTGCAGCAGTTCACCAGAACAATTCAGTCCTTATTCTGCAGCAGCGTTCAGTCCACGTCGGTGGTGCAGAAACATCTAGCTAACGCTGAAGATGATCTGGCGTCAGTATTTACAACCAAACTCAGCACAGATCCAGCTCAGAACCACATTTTCTCTCAGACAAATCAGTTCTAGTTTACTGACTGGACTCAGGTTCTGGTTCCACTGTATGTCTACACTCCCATGACCCTAATCCGATAGTTCAAGGAAGGTTCTCTTGCAAAACATGTTGGTGTGCAGAGATTTGTTTTCTCTAATGGTCTCCATCTTGGTTCTAATTTAAAACACAGTTTAGACCGGGTCATTTTTCTCTATACCCGACTCTACTGTCTGACTGTTAGACAGGAGCAGCAGGGTTCTAGTTACCGTGATCGGCTTTATGTCGGAGTTTCTGGATCACAGCCAGGTTCCCGTTCACTCTGTAGATGCCGTCGACATCCAAACCTGAAGGAACGTTGAGGAGAACAAACTGCGGTCAGTTCTCTCTGAGGAGAATAAAACTTCACAGACATGTTCTGGTGTTAAAAGAACCTCCTGACTGGACCGCTGATGGTGAGACACCTGTCTCACCTGGATCAGCCTGGGGGAGCCCATGAAGCAGTTGTGGTGAACTGGATCTAGTTCTGATCCAGTTTTTCACTTTGAAAACAGAACATTTCCTAAAAGTATTTTTCCCCATAAGTTTCATGTGTGTCAGATCTTTGGCTCCCTCTGCTGGTTCTTTGTTGTAACCAGAACTTCAGGTTACTTTAAATCTTCTACTCAGCTGTAAACATTTCATCCAGATGACGTCACAACCTCTTAATCAGCTGCTGAATTTCAATGCATTTCTGCTGGTAAGGAAATAATCTGATGAATTATGGAGAAAAATAATAAAAAATTGTCTCCAATATTTTTATTTAATTGTAGATTATTTTCCCTGCAGGTTCTAGATTTCCACACGGACTGTGGTTCTGATCCCTGTTTGGACCAGCTGGCACCTATTAATCATGAGAAACAATGAAAACATAAACCTGAAAGACAGGTAATAAAATAAATAAAATAAAATGTACTGATGATGAGGACAGGGGAACTCTCTGCGAGAACATTGGAGGAAGATCTTTGACTTCATGTTCTGGAAACCCAGCTTTGCAAATACTGACGAACTTAAAGATCTAATTCACTTTGATTGACTGATTATTTTAACTGTGGTGACAGAATAATATCCACTCATCTAATCAGGTGAGAAAAATAATATATTCATAAAATTTTATTTCTGAGTTTCCATTAAAAACATTTTTTAAACTCTGACATGTGGCGCTTTCTGGCCATCTTTAACCAAAACGACCCAAGCAGAGAGGGAATATTTTTATGTTTGGGAAGATTTATGATCGATGGGATCACCTCTCCTCTCCACAGTCCTGATGCATTTCTCCACAAATTTGGGAATGGTGGAGTTTTCCCTGTGACAGAGGACATCCAGGTGGCAGCCGAACACGTTGTCTGCAGAAGAAAAACAATTTGCCTTTAAACAAAACTGAGTCAGAGGGTGAAAGAAACATCTGCAGGAACATCTCATGGATCACACCCATAAACACAAATCTTTACATGTCCCTGTACTGTACTGTACAGGCACATGATCAGAAGCATCTCCTAAATGTTACATCTGACCTAAAAAAACAGGAAAAACCCTGAAACGTCCTGATGTTTCCTTTAGACGTCCGAGGTGAAGTAAAACGTTCTGATCTATCTGGCAGGACAAGAAATTCCCTGAAGTTCTGGTTTTAACCTAGCAGAACTGGTTCGGTGTTCTGGTCTGTTTCATACCTCTGATGTATCCCTTCTCTTTGACGCTCTGTAGCGTTGGTCTCCTCTGCAGGAAACGTTTCAGTTTGCCTCGGATCCGGTTCTGCTCCGAGTCTGCTGCTGAGGTGTTCCTGTTGGCTGAAAAAGCAGCAGAAGAAAGCATGAGACTGAAGCTGGAGAGATATAACCAGGTACACAGAGAAGCTCTTATTGTGTAGTTCCTAGGAAAAAAACCATAATAACTGAATGATCTTCTGAAGCTGATTTTATTTTAACATGATCAAATGATGGTCCTCTGCCGCTGCTGGTAGAGACCAGCTGAAGCTCTGAGAACATTTTCCGGGAGACTCACATGTTCTCTTCCTGTCCTCTCTGTCTGAGCCTGTGTCATCCTCTTCATCACTCAGATGCTCCGGTTCCTGAAAAAAGGAACAAAGCAGCAGCTCAGATTGCAGATCTTGTTTAAGTGTAGCTTCAGGTTCAGCTGGAAGGAATTTTACAGTCTGAGAAGGTGCCTGAGGGATGACAGACGTCCACGCAAAAAGTAAAAGTCATGCAAGAACTGCCACTGACAATGCCCAGTCTCAGAAGACCTTGATCTGATGATCTAGCAGGAGTGTATGGAGCTAACAGGCATGTGATGTATCTGGAGGCTTTTTAATTGCTGTATGTCAGAAGGAGGATTTTGTACTGAATCTTGAATCTGACTGGCAGCCAGAGAAGGTGCAGGATGTGACCGCAGATTATATGTTGAGCAATCTTGTGGCTGAGGTTTGGAATACCTGCAAGTAGGAAACTGAATCATGACTTATGCAGGAACAGATATGCAGGAGTCCCGGTGATAAAGACAGCAGCAGATGAGCATTTGAAATGATGCCTACGCTTTTAGTAGAACGTTTTAGATTTCTAACTAAGGTTGCAAGGGATTGGAACATCATCAGGAATGTTCTTTGGAAAGAAATGAACACATCTTGTCTTTTGGGCAAAATTCTATTCATGATACCGAGTTCTGAACTTTGCAAGCTTGTCAGGCTTCTGGGACGTTAAATCTGTTTATCGTCAGCTTAACGTTGATACCACACACGGCTACATTTCTGTATGGAGTGGGCCAACAGGTCCAACTAAACTAGAACAGAAATTTCATCATGATCGAAGTTAGGGAGAATATTATCAGAACCATAGGGGCCCTGCATCTGTGCCTTGGATAAAACCCTGAATGAAATAAGTAGAATATGTACGTTTCTTCTGCTCAAACAGTTTCTGCTAAGATCTTAAGAAAAATGCAGCTTATTAGCAGCTGAGGGCTTAGATGAGGTTTCTTGAGAAAGGTTTTGATTGAAACTAATTCCAAAGGTCCAGATACAACACCAGAACCAGCATACTGGGCCTAATGACTGTGTTGGATTCTTTTAGAGGCTCATAGTTTGCAGGAGCTCATTAAGAAAAATGATCAAACAGAACAAGTAAATATGTATTTATTAGTGAAAAAGAATGTAAAATTTCAACTGTGCTCCTCCAATCACTGAGTTATGTTGGAAGAGGAAGAGGTGAACTAGTGGCGGTGATTCTGATCCAGAGTTTGAGTTTGGAGGTGAGGTAGGAGGTTCTTGGTCTACTTGCTGACATGAGTTTGGCTCTAAGGTGTGTTGCTGTACCGGCTGATGAGGCGTCAGGTGGTGGATGGTGTCCTGGATGACTTTGCACCAGTCTGAGATGATGCTCTCAGTGTCGTACTGCATCAGATACTCGCAGCCCTGACGGGTCTTCAGCTGCACGCACGCACACACACACACACACACACACACACACACACACACACACACACACACACACACACACACACACACACACACACACACACACACACACACACACACACACACACACACACAGCACAGTTACACACTGCTGTCTCACATGTAGCCCAACGGGCCATAACCATGGCAACAGAGACGCTGCTGTAGCCTCACCTCCAGAACGAACTTCTTGGAGGACTTGTCTTTGGCTGCCCATTGAACTGACCCTCCTCTCAGCTCCACAGTGTACTCGGGAACAATCTGTGAAGCTTTGTTCTGAAGGAAGAGCAGAAATCCATCTCATCATTGAAACCATCATCTGTGTGTCTTCAGCCTTCTGTAGGCTTCAGCTGCCTGTGGGAATTTCTACATTTGGTTGGCACTAAAACTGCGACAAGAGAAACTCATCTTTCAATCATTTCAACTGGTCTAGATCAGTTCTCTAGGTTTCTGAAGGTCTATCTAGAGTTCTTCTTTGGCTTTAGCTGTGGAATGACCATTTTCAGAGGTATATATTTTTTTAGGTATGACGTATGTATGTATGTATATATGTATGACGACTTCAAACTCGTAGTCTGTCGAGTTATAACCAACAACTTATCAAAAGTAAGTTGGACTTTTAGGATCTTTGTTGTGAGACTTAAGCTCCAAAATGGTGATTCTCAAAGAGCCGCCAGCTGAAAACCTCCATAAAACCGCAGGATGATGCACATCTCAAGTCCTGGGTCCGATCTTTACCGGGTCATGTTTCTTAAAGACAGGACTTTCAGATTCTGTTCATCTGCAGTGATGTTTCTAGGCTAGATGTTCAGTTACTGGACTGAGAATGGCCAAAGTTCAAAGAAAAACTCTAAAAGGCCTTCAGAAAGCCTCAAAACCAATGGTCCAGACCACTTTAAAACATTGTTCTCTACAGAGAGGTGCAAAGAAATGGCTGTCAGTTCCTACAGTAAACGCAACATTAGAATGTCTACAGGACTGTTCCAGGTTCTCACAGCGTTCCCAGCCGGAGCAGATTTGGGGTCTTTGTGGAAAGTAAGAATCCCACCATGGAGGACGGTCCAGGACTGACTCCAGTTCTTCCTGTTTAACAGAAACATCAAATAATCTTCTCAGAGTTTTAATGTCTATAAAACACTGGGTAATCACAGATTTCCATCTGCAGGTCAGTCAAACTGAGGCTGAATCAGAACTGAAGCTTCTGGGTCTCACCTTATCTTTTTGCCATGATCAACTACTTTGGTCTTGTTAACAATTCCTGCCTTTTCCAGCTGATGGCACTGCAGAGACACAGAAGTACAAGTGAGTTCTCAGGTTTCTGCAGGTCGGCTTTGAAACGTGAGTCCTTGGTAAACATGGGAGTGGAGAGTGGGAGTCTACCTGAGTCTACCTGATTTTCCCTAAGGGCTTCTATCCACCTCAGTTGCTTCATTCAGCAGTTTGCTCCCTCCTGGAATCATTTTCCCACAGAATCAGGAAACTCAGAACAATTTCAGACCTATGGATTTGAGCTGGATCTACTTCTACTTCTAAACTCCTGAAGGTTTATAAGAGTCTCTCCTTTAGAAAAGCTGGGTTTGGGGTTAGAGGTGCATGGTGCAGGATTTATTGCTGCCTGAGCAGAGTTGGTTGCAAAAGCCTTCATGATTTTAAATCATGATGTAAATTTAGGTTTTTCAGACAAAAATAAAGTAATTAAGGGATAACAAATGACAGAGACAATTTCTGTGAACAAGAAGCTCAGCCTTAATGAAACATCAAACTTCAGATACATATCCATCAACATCCAACATGTCCATCAACATCCAACATGTCCATCAACATCCAACATGTCCATCAACATCCAACATGTCCATCAACATCCAACATGTCCATCAACATCCAACATGTCCATCAACATCCAACATATCCATCAACATCCAACATGTCCATCAACATCCAACATGTCCCTAAACACCCAATATGTGTCTCAACATCCAACAAGTCCATAGCTGCTGGAGGAGAAGCAGCATTGAATAGGACAATAACTCTAATCTTGTTTAATTTACACAAAGGCATAGTTGGAATAAAAGTGGTATGCAAGTGGAGAGACCTCCTTTCCCATTAATATTTTAATAATAACACAGCAGTCAAAGTTAGTCAATAAAATATCAAATATAAAATGTTGATGGACATGTTAGATGTTGATGGACATGTTGGATGTTGATGGACATGTTGGATGTTGATGGACATGTTGGATGTTGAGACATATTGGGTGTTTAGGGACATGTTGGATGTTGATGGACATGTTGGATGTTGATGGACATGTTGGATGTTGATGGACATGTTGGATGTTGATGGACATGTTGGATGTTGATGGACATGTTGGATGTTGATGGACATGTTAGATGTTGATGGACATGTTGGATGTTGATGGACATGTTGGATGTTGATGGACATGTTGGATGTTGATGGACATGTTGGATGTTGATGGACATGTTGGATGTTGATGGACATGTTGGATGTTGATGGACATGTTGGATGTTGATGGACATGTTAGATGTTGATGGACATGTTGGATGTTGATGGACATGTTGGATGTTGATGGACATGTTGGATGTTGATGGACATGTTAGATGTTGATGGACATGTTGGATGTTGATGGACATGTTAGATGTTGATGGACATGTTGGATGTTGATGGACATGTTGGATGTTGATGGACATGTTAGATGTTGATGGACATATTGGATGTTGATGGACATGTTAGATGTTGATGGACATGTTGGATGTTGATGGACATGTTGGATGTTGAGACACATATTGGATGTTGAGACACATATTGGATGTTGATGGACATGTTGGATGTTGAGACATATTGGATGTTTAGGGACATGTTAGATGTTGATGGACATATTGGATGTTGATGGACATGTTGGATGTTGATGGACATGTTGGATGTTGAGACATATTGGGTGTTTAGGGACATGTTGGATGTTGATGGACATGTTGGATGTTGATGGACATGTTGGATGTTGAGACACATATTGGATGTTGAGACACATATTGGATGTTGATGGACATGTTAGATGTTGATGGACATATTGGATGTTGATGGACATGTTGGATGTTGATGGACATGTTGGATGTTGATGGACATGTTGGATGTTGAGACACATTGGGTGTTTAGGGACATGTTGGATGTTGATGGACATGTTAGATGTTGATGGACATGTTGGATGTTGATGGACATGTTGGATGTTGAGACACATTGGGTGTTTAGGGACATGTTGGATGTTGATGGACATGTTAGATGTTGATGGACATGTTGGATGTTGATGGACATGTTGGATGTTGATGGACATGTTGGATGTTGAGACAAATTGGGTGTTTAGGGACATGTTGGATGTTGATGGACATGTTAGATGTTGATGGACATGTTGGATGTTGATGGACATGTTGGATGTTGATGGACATTTTCGATCACAGAGTTCTAATAAAAACTCTTCAGAACACGCTGTTTGTGTTCTTCTGTTTGGGCCAAACTGTTGAATGAAACAGATCCTGACTGGAAACACCGAAACAACACTCTCAAACCATAATAACCAAGAACAGAACCAGCATCAGAACAAACCCAGCACTTTAGAGTTGTTAGCTGACAGGATGAATGGTTACTGATGAGCGGTTAGTGGGATTAATGAGCAGAAACTTTTTGGGTAGAAGTCTTATAGCCAGACATGGAACTTTTCAGGATAAATTTGCATTGGGATGTCAAAATGCGGTTTTATGGTAAAAATCTGTCTTGAAAATAAAGCCATGATGCTGAGGTAACACAGCAGGAGGCTCTACGAGGTCTCAGCTGCCCAAAAAGTTCCCTACAGGTAAAAAATAAGATGTTAGAACAAAACGTTAGTAGATTTTGCCACATAGCCTCTAACTTCCAACAGCCAATCAGAACATACATGGTGCTTGGGGATGCCTGTGCTGTGGTTGGACAGATTCCTCCTCAGCTTGAGCCTATTAGGAAGCTAGAATGAGGAAATGATGGGATGAGTCGATGAATAAATGAACAGCTCAACAAATTAATGAGCGAGTCAGGAAATAGCTGAACAAGTCAGTGAACACATAAACGAGTGGAAATTAATGTATATGTCAGTGAATGAATCAATGAGTCAAAGAGCTAATAAATGAGTCAGTGAACCAATGAACAAATCCTTACCTGAATAAAAGAGTCAAAAAACTATGAAAGGGGTCAGAAAAATCAATGAACGGGTCACAGACTCCTGAACAGGACCTAATGAGGGTCTGGGGAACAGGTGAAGGGGTCTGAAAGTGATGCAGCACTGGTGAGTCTGTACCTGTGGACTGTCTGGAGAATGTTTCCTGGAAGCGTCAGTGAGGTCCGAGGCGATCCTTCTGTGTCCCGGGGAGAACATCTGGAACACAGCAAAGATGTTAGGAATCATCTCTCATGAAACGTCCGGATCATGAAGCTCATGTAACAAACTCTATGTGCTCTCTTTCAGACTCTAACCTTGAAAACTGGCTCAGAGTTTATCTGTTCTTTCTTTCTAGATGAAACGACTAAAGGAGCTACATCCATTAACATTTTCTTTTCCTTCCCATAGAAAGTACTCCTGGATCAGTGCTTCTTTGTTCTCTTTGTGTCTCTGCTCTGTTCTCTCAAACCTCCAGTCGGTCGTGGCAGATGGCCGCTCACACTGAGCCTGGTTCTGCTGGAGGTTTCTTCCTGTTAAAAGGGAGTTTTTCCTCTCCACTGTCGCTACATGCATGCTCAGTATGAGGGATTGCTGCAAAGTCAACACCAGTGACTGTCCACTGTCTCTACATGCTCATCCAGGAGGAGTGAATGCTACAAGTCACTGACTGGATGCAATCTGCTGGGTTTCCTTAGACAGAAACACTTTTTATCCAATTTGAATCTGACTGAACTGTTCAATGGTTACGATTAATTGGGATGTATGAACTTGACTGTTGTGAAGAACCTTGAGACAACATGTGTTGTGAATTGGCGCTAAATAAATAAACTGAATTTAATTGAATGGTCCTGTTTCACTCACATCTTCAGCGATGCTGTGTCTAATATTCCTGACCTGCAGAGCTTCTCCCCCCACAGAAACGCCATTTCCCATTAGCCTCTGCTGCAACACAACAAAGCCATCTCATATCAGCAAGTACCAGTGAAGATAGGATTAATATTCCTGTGATGACTGCTCACCTCCTGCTGCCTCTCCGGGTTGCCTGGATCCTTCAGTTCCAGTTGAGCTCTGGAAATCTGAGGCAGTTGCTGCTGAGGATGCTGGGAACACAAACTGGAGGTTAAGCCAGTGAATGGTAGGAAATACTGGAAAACTTTGAGATTCCTTCATACCGTAAAGACACTGTCTCCATTATCGTTGTGTCTGTCCACAGGATAATCTGCCTTCGGTAGAGGAGGCTTTAAACAAACAACAATCATTACATCAAAATCTGGACTATATACTTCAAAGATAAATCACAAAAGCCTACTTCACTGATCCTAAAACATAATAATCCAGGAGAATCTCAGGTTCATACCAGGTCGTCATCCTGCTTTTTGCTGGCTGTGGATCCAGGAGGAGATGAAGGGATTGTTTGGTCAGAAAGAGCCCAGGATGTGGCTCCTGTGTTGGGGTTGTAGTAGTAGACTCTCCCTGAGGCCTCATCCAGCAGCTGCTCCCACTCACAAGAACCCTGAGAGAGAGGAGGAGGAGGTAAGAGAGCAGGAACGTCAGCTGTTACTGATCAGGGAGGAGCACTGCGGTACCTGAGAGGAGGCCGGGGAGAGCGGACTGCATGGATCCTTGTCTCCAGCCGGAGTGGGGCCTCGGTGGTCCGACCAGGTGGTCTGTTTGGTAAGAGGATGGTAAAAAAACTTCCTTCCACTATCCTGATCAGTGTGTACCTGAGCAAATGGGGGTAGAACTCATGATGGCTTAGAGTGTCTGCAGAAACATCTTTGGTTTGTGGTTTCAACATTTCAGATCATTTTCTACTGAAGATAAACAATTTATAAACCAGAGCTTCCAATAAGCTGGGATGTTGTGTAGAACAAAATAAAACCAGAATACAGTTATTTGCAAATCCTGTTCAACCTCCTGTATATGCAACTAAATCCACTACAAAACAAGACATTAAATGTTCAAACTGATAAACCTTATTGTTATTTTGCAAATATTCACTCATTCTGAATTTGATGCTTGCGACACGTTCCAGGTGGGATAGGAGCAACAGAAGACTGGGAAAGTTGTCTAAAAACACCTGTTTGGATCATCCCACAGGTGAACAGGTTAATTGAAAACAGGTGAGTGTCATTATTGGGTATAAAAGGAGCATTCCTGAAAGGCTCAGTGGTTCACAAGCGAGGATGGGGCAAGGTTCACCACTTTGTGAACAACTGAGTGAGTAAATCGTCCAACAGTTTAAGAACAACGTTTTTCAACATAAAACTGCAAGGAATTAAGGAATTTTATCATCTACAGTCCATCATATCATCAAAAGATTCAGAGAATCTAGAGAAATCTCTGCATGTAAGCAGAAAGGACCAACATGGAATGCCCATGACCTTCAACCCCTCAGGAAGCACAGCATTAAATACTGACCATTGCCAGTTAACAGTTTGTCGCTACGTCTACAAGTTAAAACTCTACCATTCAAAACCAAAGCTATATATCAACAACATCCTGAAACAGCGCCAGCTTCTCTGGACTGGAGCTCATCTGAGATGGACGGAAGCAAAGTGGAAAAGTGAGCCGTGGTCTGAGGACTCCACATTTCAGATTGGTTCTGGAAATCATGGACGTCGTGTCCTCGAGGCCAACGAGGAAAATGACTATCTGGCTTGTTATGAGCACTGTTGCCTTGCAGCAAGAAGGTCCTGGGTTCGACTCCCGGCCGGGGGTCTTTCTGCATGTTCATGACATCTCACCGGGTACTCCGACTTCCTCCCACAATCCAAAAACATGACTGTCAGGTTAATTGGAGATAGGCACCAGCTCCCCCGTAACCCACTATGGAATAAGCGGTATAGAAGACAAATGAATGAATGTATCATTATCAGAGCAAAGTTCTAAAGCCAGCAGCTGTGATGGTATGGGTGTGTGTTGGTGCCCATGGCATGGGTAACTGGCACATCTGTGAAGGCACCATTAATGATGGTTCTGGAGCAACATCTGCTGCCATCCAAACATGCCTATCTCAGCAATCCACATTCTGCTCATGTTCCAACAGCTTTGTAGTAAAGAGTTCAGGTTCTAGACTGGCCTGCTTGTAGTCCAGACCTGTCTCCCATTGGAAAGGTGTGGAGCATTATGAAGATCAGAATACGACAGAGACCCAGGACTGTTGAGCAACTGAAGTTGTTCATCAAGCAGGAATGGGAAAGAATTTCAGCTACAAAGCTTCAACGATTACTTCTCATTTCCTTATTGAGTGTTAAAAGAAAAGGTGATGTAACACAGTGGTGAAAAAGGCCCGGTCCAGCTTTGTAGGAACGTGTTGCAAGCATCGAATGGTAAATGGCCTGAACATGAATAGCACTTTATCAAGTCTCCAGAGACCCCAAAGCGCTTTACACTACAAACAGTCATCCACCCATTCACACACTGACATTGGTGAGCTACAAGGTAGCCACAGCTGCCCAGGGGCCAGACTGACAGAGGTGAGGCTGCCATACACAGGCACCACCGAGCCCTCTGACTACCATCAGCAGGCAGGGCGGGTGAAGGTGAGGACACACCTAAGACACAACTGAGACAGACAGCAGGGTTTGAACCGGCAACCCACCAGTTACAGGACAAACTCCTGCCACCTGGGCCACAGCCGCCCCTTAAAAATTCAAATGAGTGAATGTTTGTAAGAAACAATAAAGTTGATCAGTTTGGACATTAAATATCTTGTCTTTGTGGTGGATTCAGTTGTATAGAGGTTAACAGGATTGGCAGATCATTGGATTCTGTTTTTATTTTGTTTTACACAACATTCCAACTTGGAATTTGGTTTTGTGGATGTTTCAGTGCTCTTGGAGGAGAAGCAATCCCACACATAGATTGGACCAGGATGCTTCACGGTTGGTGTGTCATGGGGGTCATGGTGGCTCTCAGCCTTTCTTCTCCAGATTGATCAGAGGAAAAGACATCAGTCTCCTGGTGTCCATTCTCCAAAGTTTCATTCAATCCTCAGTGGTTTTCTTTAACAGATGTGGTTTCTTTGTTGTCTTTGTAAAAATATCGTCTTCTCTGTTTGCTGCAAAGGCACTCAAATCCACCATGCTGTGCTAGATCTGCATTGGTGGCAACACGAGAAGGTGATGGAAACCCTCTTAGATGAAATGTTCTCAGCAGCAGTTTCCTGTGTGTGAGGTCATTTTGAAGCTAAGCTTTTCTTTGGAGGTTAGACAATGATTTCATAACTTCTGTCTCTTTTAGCTCAGTCAGTCTGATTATTAGTTTGATGAAAAGCCAGGTTGATTTGGTTGAAGTCTAATTGCTGAATTCCCTTTGGCATCAGCTGTTCCTTAGGAACACCTGATCCCTGAGCAGGGAACCTAATGATCTCAGGTAACATCTGATCAAACTTTAATTATTTCAGTGTAACCTGAGCACAGAGCAGAGGACAGCTTAAACACAAGATGTGTGTTCGGACCTAAAAACTTGAAACAATAATCAGGTTAAATAGAGTTTTCATTTAATTCTATTTTATAACCAGAAAAGTTACAACCTTCAGTCATTTTCTGCATTTCCTGCAGCTTCTCTAATGTCTCACCGTAATTCATTATTCTCAGTTTCACTTCAGTTGCAGCACCGATGTTTTACTTTCTTTCAGCTTCAAACATCTTTCTTCATCAAACTAAAACAACACCTGGATTCCAAGCCAACACCTTACCTGCCATTCATCCTGTGGGCTGACAGGGGAGGCGGGGCTTATCATGCCGGAGGAGGAGCTTGTTGATAGGAGGGTGTGTCCTAGTTCTGGGTCTGCAGGTGGCGGGGAGGAGATGGAGATCTGAGGCTGAGAAGTTTTCTTCAGGGAAGAGACGTTGGCATATATGGGTGAGCTAGGGTTGAGTGAGCTTTGGTCCTACAGAGACAGGCAGAGAGGGAAATGTTGGAATGTTCAATTTAAAGGCAAAGTTCATCCACCATGTTGAATTCTCTGATGTCCACTTAAACATCTGTTTTAGGAGACCTACTGAATACATCATAAATGTGTTTTGTCTAAAGACCCCTACCACCTAATTTTAGTCTCAGTTTCACCATTCAGGAATTAGACCACCAAGTCCTCAGCCGCCACTTGTCATCCTGTCACACCGGTCCAGTTCTAGTCCCGTCGCAGTCCCTTCTGCTGGCTAGAGAAATTTTTGGGCCTGCAGCAGCTGTTTGAACTCTGTCCAACAGGCTGGTGCTCCTTCTGGAATGCAAGTGGTACCCTTGTGTGATTCTGCTATTCCTGCAAGGTAGTCCTGACTGTTCTCAATGATGTTTCCACCATAGTGGTTCCTCTGGTCCCCCTAACTGCACTAATGTACCCTGACTGATTCCACTGAGACCCTTTAAGTTTCTTGCTCTGAACTGGAACCAGATCCTGATGGGTTAAAGAGGTAATGTGACATGCCTCGGATCTAAAAGGCTGAGATTTAATCTCCTAGATCAGCATAAACAGAAAACTGAGCAAACATAAAGACTTCTGTTGAGTTCTGTTGTTTCTGTGCAGAACATGAGTGTCTGGTTGGACCATCTTCTGTTCAAGCAGTTTCAGTCCGGTTGAAGATATTATTGATGTTTAAGGAGAACATCATAGTGTAAAGAGAATTTCTGCTGAAGGAGCTGCAGAAAGACATTGTTCGGACTGGGATCTCTGAGTGGACCAACAGGAAGAACTCCTCCCATGTTGTATAAACACACAAACACAGGGGAAAATGATTCCTGTTTTACATCAAGTGGTCTGAACAGCTCCAAGAGGGTTTAATACGAGGAATCCGAACAGGAACTTCACATTTTAACTCAAACTTAATCACAACTTCGAACTTCAACTCTGACACCTGAATAGCTTCTGAGAGGTTTAGTTTCTCCTTCAGTGACTCCATAGATAATATTACAGATATCTGCTGATGACCTATTATTGTGGGTCATGTGATGGAGCAAACCTAGCAGCTCAATAAGTCATTACAGTTTGTCTCAGTTTTCTCTCTGTAAATCCCTCTGAGCCTGGTTCAAAGTCCAAACGTCCTGCCAGTTTTGTTTGCAGCTGCAGGTTAAGGCTCTCAGAAAACAACCAGCATGAATTAAAGTTGAACCATGAAGAACATCAGCAGGAGCAGAGTCTAACAGGACATTGGACTCACCTGTCATCATTTCTCTGTGTTTGTCTCAGTGTTCCTAAGGTCTGTGTTGCATTAACCTCCATCAACAAACATCTCATCCTGCCTTTGATCATGCTGTCAGACCTATGGCTCCGCAAATTGTAACTCCGCCCCCATTCTGTTTGCTCGCAAGCTTAGACTCCACCCTTATGAAAATGTGGCTCCACCCCTCACTGGTAGGATGTCTCGATTCTTCTGCTTCAGATCTTGTGGATTTGTCTGAACTTGACTCTCGTGCATTATCTAAAAACTCTTCCTGGAAGTAGAGTGCTGGAATGTTTTCAAGGACTCACCCTGGACCCTCATGACTCCTTTATAACACTGAAACAGAAACCTGCTCCTACAAGTTCTAGAAAAAAACTACTACATAACCAGAATCTCTTCAAACATCTCTGTCACTTTCTTTCTCCTGGAGCAGTAGAACTTAAAAGGTAAAATATTTGGTGACTTTTTCATTTAAACCATCAGGGAATCCTGGAAGGAGAGTGAAGCTTTATCAACATCTCATAAAATTAAGCTTTCGAAGATCCGTCTATTCCTAAGTAAATCCCATCCTCAATCCAAACCATTGCCAGCCAGTTCTTGGTACTTTTAGAACCTCAACATCTCAAATCATCATTTAGCAGTCACAGGGGACAAAATGAATCCATCTCTGTGTGGAGGGAACTTGAAGATCCTAATGACCATCTAGAATTGCCTCTGTGGTTCCTTCTTCCCTTTAAGAAATTGTAGATGTCCCCATGTTTCCAGTACAGTGACGGTAAAAAGAAAGTACACCCTCTTTTAGTTCCAGGGGTTTTATATATCAGCAAATTAAAAATGATTTGGTGTTTGCCAGATTTTAAAGTTATTTGGATCAAACCTTATATGAATAGAAACACAAAATAAATACCAAACGTTCAGTCTGGATTAATCAAAACAAAAAAGCAGATTAGTACTCTACATTATATTGATTTAGAGAAGAGTACATGGCCATTAAATTGGCAAGGTTTCCAGGTCCTGTAGTTGCAAAACAAGCCCAAATCATCAGCACCCTACAGCTGTGCTTGACTGTTGAAAGGCGTTGGTGCTGATATGCTGGGTTTGGTTTTCTCCACAAATGGAGCTGTGCATCATAGGGTAAATATCTCTGTTTTGTTTTCATCTGTCCAAACGACATTGTTCCAGAAGTCTTATTTTTTATCTAGATGCAGCTTTGCTAACTTAGGTCCTGCCGCCATATTGTTCCAACCTTTCCAAACAGCCATTCTGGTTCAGTGTTTTTCTAACAGGATCCTAATGAGGATCTGAAAACGGAGAGAATATCATGGCTGGAAATGATGAGAAACAAAAACTAACAAACCACAAGCGTCATAATAATAAATCCCTTCATCTACATAATAAGAGAACTTTTACAGGGTCTGTCACAGACTTCTTCAGTCCTGGTTTAAGGAGATTTGTTTCTCCCTGACCTGTGTTAGAACCTATCTGATCATCTTGTAAACACAAATGTGGTATCAGTGTGATCAGGTCCTCAGGGAGTTGCAGTCTGTGTGTTCACTGCCTTCAGGAAGCTTCCAGCTGCCCACAAACACATCGAGAAGCAGCTGCTGGAGATGTGAACAAAGGAAATTTCACTCTGAAGACTCCATTAATCTTTATAACGTTACATGTGTCATTAATGAGCTACAAATGGTCTAAAAAGTTCTCTTTAAGTCTGTTCTCTCGGATATGCTGCTGACTGACCATTACAGATTTTACACACGATAACAGCTGGAACATCATTGGTTCATGTTCTGATGGAGGTTCCGTTTCTGAATGCTGCCTCCTGGTGTTCATCAAAAACGTACTCAAACAGCTACATCTGAGAAGGACATGTTGTCTTCATAAACCTCTACTGATGAGAAATGAATGGCAGATTTATTTGATCACAGAGAGGTCCCACTAACCAGTTCAAAAACCAGAATCACTCATGGTAAGGGAGAGAGATCTCATCAGGATGGTCTTCAACTAATCAGATATCAAAACTAATCATCTGGTCCATGTTCAGCTGAGAGTGGCTTGAAAGAGGAGATATAGTCCAGAAATTCATTTTGCCGGTTCTCTAAATGGATTCGATTTGCTTCAGTTTTACAGGTCTGTGTTTGTTCTCCAGCTGCTGGGTTAAAACCAACCTCAGGATTCCAAAAGAAAACTCCACCATAGTCAACACATAAACTACAGGTCCAACTTCTCTACAGTCAACACATAAACTTGTTATGGTTTGTGAGATATAGGACCCCAGAATGCAGACGAGCAGGCATATTGACGGTAAGTGCAAAAGATTTAACAACAAAAAACTCACTCACAGCAGGAGGCAGGAACAAAACAACAAACGGGCAGGCATGAGAAAAAAACAAGACATGAGCATGAGAAATGTTTCCGCCACGACTAACAGAACAGGTGTGAATATATGACGTGAAAACCAGGCGGAGCAGGGAGACAGATTAACTTGAAGCAGGTGAACCGAATAAACTTACTTAACAGAACAAAACGTGACTGGAACAAAACAGAGACTCTTGAACACAAACTAGAAAAACTTGAAGCAAAAGCATAACTAGATCCGAAAACCAAACTTGACAAAACATGAACAAGACGACAAAACAAAAGCATGACCAGGAAAATAATAAACAAAAGCATGATACAAAACTTGAGCAGAGAAAAACAAATAAGGAAAAAACCTGAAACCAAAAAACCCCAAATCATAACAAAACTACAGGTCCAACTTCTCTACAAACAAACAAACAAACTACAGGTAAGGATACTGACACTTCAACAGATAAAAAATAAATAAATAAACCTGAAGAAAGTACTTATCTAATCACTTCCAACCACGATCTAAGTAGAATGTTTCTACATAAAACCCTGGATTAATCTGTGAAACCCAAAGCAAGTAGTTTAAAGATCTGCAGATCTTTCTCCATAACCAGTCTACATCACAGCAGACAGAATAAAATATACAAAACAAAATAAACATCTAAACCTGATCCAGTGTTTCCACCTGAAAGCTTTTCATCGTGATGTCAGAAGACAGATGAAGTTCAGGAACATTTTCTGAAGTCAGTCACCTTCAAGCCAGCCTCCCAGTAGAACCACCATCAACTGAAGCCACAGCACATTTACTACATAACATCCGCAGCGTCCAATAACTGCCCCGATCAAATACCGGTCCAATCAGCAACTGATCTGATCAGAATGGAGTCTCAACAATAACTGGTTCCAGTCTATACCTGGTCCAGTCAAAACCTGGTCTAATCAGTAGTGGGTCCAGTCAATAACTGGTTCAGCCAATGACTGATCAAGTCACTCATCAATCTGGACCTCTTTCTGACCAGATTCATGTAGAAGCTGACAAGGAAGAGCTGCAGGGCATCCGCCAATCAGGAATGACATGACCTTTGACCAGGAAGTTTTGGTTTCTGCGGCTGAAAGGAAAGCTCTGAGTGGGTGATGACATACCTACAAAGGTGCCGGTGGAAGAGTTTATCAAGATTTACCTGGATTTATCTGTTCCCTGCAACAGCCCTGGTGGACCGTCCGGGAATCTCATCAACACAACTAATACAAAGCTACTGGCAGGAAACCAGGTGACCTACTGTCCGAGTCCAATGGTCCTCACCTGAATCAATACAGGAAAAGAGATAATCAGAGATCAGCTGCAACCAGACCAACAGGAGGTAGAAACACCTACAAGGTACAGGTTAATCAGAAACCAGCTGAAGAACTCATGGAGAACCAAACTTTTTATGATGCTGATCTTGAGCTGGATCATATTTTGGGACTTTATCTGACCCAGAACATCACCAGACAGAATTTAAAATGTTGCTGCTTCGTGTTAAACCTACATCATCCTTTCTTAGCACCATCCAAATGTTTAACTGTTTGATGATCATCTGGAAGTTTGACTGAGCAGTAGCTGAAACACCAGAGGAGGTGGAGGTGGAAAACTCCTCGTCCTAATGATCTCAGAGTGAAGGGAGCGCTTGTACTGTCCTGGTAAACAGAAGGTCCAATGGGTTTTAACGTATGAATGATCCGATCTTTACAGTAAGAAAGTCAATAAGTCACACAGTTTGCTCTGTGCTCCTCCAGAACCAAGCCCAATGATGTCGGACGCCAAGGCTACTGTTCACCAGCTTTAGTTAAGCTGGCTTCAACTTTCTTCTTCAGCGATTTGTTCTTTGCTGAGTCTGGAGCCGGTGATTTGATGAAGAAGCTAAATCTGTTGGTTTCAGTTACAGAAGATATTTTCTTCATCTCATATTCAGGGACTGCTGTGATTATACTATTTTGTTTAAGGTGTAAAAGGTGATGTTCCCACATGGTTTTCTTTCCGGGGACTCTGGTAAGAAGTCTGGAATTAGAGCTCTGGGAGGATGTTCAGTTACACACTGTTAAGGATCAGCGAAGAACAGAACCGCACGGTGGTGCAGGAGTTAGCACCTAGATGCAAGAAGAATCCCACCCACAGTTTAACAGCATGCATGCTAGTTTAACTGGCCATTTAACAATTAGCTGAGGTGTGTGTGTGGGTGTGTGCATGGTTGTCTGTCTCTATGATGCCCTGTGATGAACTGGCCTTTCAGCCTCTGATGGAGATACACGCCAGCCCCCCGTGACCCTGAGAGAATTGAACAGGTGCGGAAGATGGATGGATGGATGGTGACTTCACTGATGAAAAACAATATTGTTCAGTAATCAGGATGGAGTCTGATCATGCTCCAGTTTTTCCAGTTCCCTCCAGGAAATCCCAGTTGAACTAAGTTCCAGACGCTTTGCAGCTCAAGTCTTTAAGCTGAATTGTGTCTCTTTGCTCTGTGGATAGATGCATTATCATCTTCCTGAAAACTAACTCCATCATCACCAAAGCTGCTTTAGATTAATGGAAAGTCCAGCTGTGCATTTCCTGCAGATGTTCTAACCTCCACCTGTGCTGCCCCTTTATCTGGCCTGCCTCTCCACATTATCTGACTAAATCAAATCTGCTGCTGTTCTTCACACACAGCTGTTTCAGCATCATCAACAGAATTCATCCCTGAATCCCGAATTGATTCGATCATCCATAGTCAGTGGCTGCTTCTGCTGCCTGGTTGGTAGCTGTTGCTGATGGTCCAGTTTAGCTTCTTTTCCTGCAGCTGATTTCTCACAGTTTGCTCCCAAACACAGACTCTGTTTTCATCCATGTCTGTTTTCTTCCTTTCGTTTAGTCTTTGGGGTTTTGGTTCTGAAGTTTAGTTGTTTTCCCAAATGTTTGGACCCAGCTATCTGTGAACTGCCAGAGTATTTAACTATAGTTCCAGCTGACAGCTCTTTGGTCGGGCAGTGTTCCTGTCAAACATTACCAGCAGCTCGTTAAAAAGAGCTCGTTAAGGTTTGGCTCCTCAAGAAAAATACAGACCAGTTCTTTCATATTTCCCTCAACTTAATAGAAAATTAAGATGCGCCACTTATTACAACGTCATTTAATGTGTTTCAGGTATATATTTTGTAAAGTCAGAATGTTTAGCTAATAAATACAAGAACTTGGTGCCATATTTGGGATTTTGGCAAAATAACTGAACATCCTTCAGATTTCTGGCTGCTGAATAACTCTGTGGGTATTCAGTGATGAGGCCTAACTCACATCCTGATTTACAGTCATTAACCCCAGTAAAGCATTAACTGGATGGAGATGTGTCAGGAGACTGGATGATTTCATAAAGTGTGCAGCATGGAGACAGCTTTGACTCAGTTTCCCACAATGCAAAACATGACTAGTCAGCCTTGGGACAAAATGAGAGAACAGCTGAAGGAAGCTGTGAGGTGAAGTTCTGAAGCAGATCTGCTGCTTCCAGAGTTTTACTTGGTGAAACTGCAGATTTTCATTCACAGTTTAGCAACTTCTGAGCTAAATTCTGAGTTCTGACTCAGTTTCAAACCAGACAGACCAGTAACTCCTCACACACAGCCAGGAGTCAGGTTTTGTTCCCCTTCTGAGATGCAGGTGGCGCTGCAGCGTCACCACCGCCTCGCAGTTTCCTGTCCAACCCTGACCTCTTCCTGTCCACTGTGACATCACTGCTTCCACCTGACCTCATCACATCCTGCTCTGACATCAGATGTCCTACACCAAGACCCTGAACTTGTCCAGAGCCAGAATCATCCAGAACTCCTCATCTTAACTTCACTAACATCCTGCTCTGGTTGGATCAGAAGAGCTTACAGAAATTCACCAACACCTACACAACACAGATGATCTTTAACCTCAAGATCATCAACATCTAAATAAATCCACAGCAGGACTTAAACAACATGAAGTCAGTTTAAGATAAAACAACCCAAGTTCAGCTGTTTGTTTCTGCTCTGAGGAGAATAAAAAGAGGAAACAGTTTTTTTGCTTCCAGCTTCCTGTGTCGACGCTGCAGGAAACAAGCCACAGCTGCAAAGGCTTTTATTTTGTAGGAAAACCAGTAGCCTCTAACCCCAGTCTGAACATCATGTTGCAGCAGATAAAAACCCACAGAATATTAAAGCTGATCTCTGCTGCTGAGCAGGAGATAAAAAGTCCTATGAAGCCAGGTTAACCTCAGGAGCTTCCAGACTCCAACAGGAAATTCGGATCAGGCAGGAAACACACACAGGAACTAAACCTTCAATCCGAGCACGTGTGGTGCTTTCAAGGACCTCAGTCTGAGCCAGGATATGTTCAAGGACGACACCAAGTGTAGGTCAGCACAGAAAACAGATGTACCAGTGTTCCTACACAGCCAATCAATGCTACAGATAGAAAGTTATTCGCTGACAGTCATGTGACACTGGTTCACATGACAATAAACAACAAAGTGAATCCTGCAGTGATTAATAGGTTGGGCAGTAATACAACATGACTTTGAATGTGTCATTAAAAACTGCAGCAGGCTTCTTGTGGCCTTTATTTGTCCCCGAGTTTTTATAACAGTAGTTAGGCAAGAAACGGGGGCAGAAAGAGAGGGGAAGACATGCGGCAAATGTCGCCGGGGTCGTGACTCAAGCCCGGGACTGCTGCCTCGAGAACCAAAGCCTCTTGTACATGGATCGCGGGCTCAAATCCCTACACCATCACCACCACACTGCAGAAACTACAGGTTGCATGCATAAAAACATCAGTTTAACTCGTCTTCTACTGTGTAGCTGTTATTTTCTCTACAGCGACACCTTGTGGTTAGAAGAGTGACTTCATCGACTGCGATTAAAGAGTACGCAACCAGTCCGCCATGATGCTGCAGCTAATTTGCTCCACTGCATGGCTTCGTTTGATGTTAAACTCCATAAATAGGAAAAGAGATGTGAAAACACGAATTTGTTGCTGCCAGGGCCTAAAAGCTGAAACTGAAATAAACATTGATGTGAATTGAGGAGAAAAAGAAAGAAGAAGAAAAAGCATCATTGATTGGACGTGAAGGAGAGTCTGTGATACACACAGATTAAATGTAATCTATTTAAATTTACTTTAAAAATGGTTTTCCTTCAAACAAGACGTTTGTTTCAGATGGGAAATTATTCAAGTTTTATTTGAAAATGGCATCGGAAAAATTAATTATGTCATTCTTAAAAAAAATAAATGGAAACATCTTTGCTGGGATCACAGCAACCAAACTGAGCAGCTTTCTGCATGTTTTTGCTTCGATATTTTAATGATTTTTCTTAAGCTACAATTTATTGAGGTTGGAAGGCCTCTTTACCACCACCGTAATCTTTAGATTTTCTATCATATTCATATCAGCACTCTTTGACTGTTCTAAAATATTAATTTTACTTCCAATCAAAAGTTACATGCTTGTAAAATTGAAATATTACTTAAAACCTAAATCTGCGGGCTGCATGGTGGCGCAGTTGGTAGCACCTTGCAGCAAGAAGTTTTATGGGTTCGACTCCCAGCTGAGAGTCTTTCTGCATGGAGTTTGCATGTTCTCGCCATGCATGTGTCGGTTCTCACCGGGTACTCCGGCTTCCTCCCACAGTCCAAAGACATGCCTGTTAGGTTAACTGGTCTCTCTAAATTGCCCTTAGGTGTGTAACTCAGTCGTTTGTGTGTTGCCCTGCGATGGACTGGCGACCTGTCCAGGGTGGACCCGCCCACAGACTGCTGGAGATAGGGACCAGCTCCCCCGCGAGCCACTATGGAATAGAAAATGACTGACTGACTGACCTAAATTGGCCAGGAGTTTGATCTTACCTGTGAGGAGGGCGGGTCTACAACAGGAGTTGCTGATCCAGGTGCTGGTGTTGAACCCTTCTGCTCTCTGCTCAGAGCCTCCAGGTTCAGGTTCAGGTCCTGGATGGACTCGTAGATGTGGTGACCTCGGTACTCCTCCTCTTCATCACTGCTCTCTGAGCTTGTCGCCTCCTCAGCCAGCTTCTCTTCTTCCTCCTCTTCTGGTTCCTCTTTCTTATGCTTATCATTGTGACCTTCAGGTGTTTTGCTGACAGGGGGAACCACTGGCATCTCCACAGGGATGGGCTCATTCTGGGGCCGACTGGGAGTCCTAGGGTCTGCTGGACTGAAGCTGGGAACTCGTGGTTTCCCAGAATCCTGCTGGTCCTCCAGGAGCCCCTGCTTGTGGGGCTGCTTTTTACTGTCAGCCATGTTTGTAGTCCCAGTGGAAGCTATGGTTCTGGTCTCAGCAGAAGCAGCAGCGTGGTTGCTGTGGACCCTTGATGATGGCCCAACATGTGTCAGGTCTGGTAAGTCCAGAGGTATGCCGAACGTGGACATGCGGTTCTCATTCCGGTGGTGCCGATTTGCAGTATCGGGTCTGAGGCGGATCATCACTTCATCATTTTGTTTGGTTCTGGTCCCTCCGGACTCCTCCAGATTTTTTGGAACTGGGACTGGAACAGGAACAGGAACTGCCACAGGATGAGGGACTGGCTCTGGACCAGGTGGATCAGCAAAGTCCAATGGAGACGGGAACTCTGTGGGCAGCTCCTTGACGTACTTGGCTGGGATGTAGAAGGGTTTGGAGTTGCTGTCGTTCCGGACCTGCCACCAGTGGTCGTTGGTCTTGGACAACAGGACATAGCGCTCATTGGGTTTGATGGAGACTAGGACTCCGTCCCTGTCCTCGTACTCATACTTGAACACCACCAGGACCAGTCCAAGACCTGAAAAATCATATGGCATTACTGAGCAGGTCAAGGCGCACACAGAAAGGGTCACACTTGTACTAGGTCCATTAGAGGTTCTGCTCTTGTAGCAGGTTCGCTCGTTGATCAAATCTCAACCTGCTTAGTTGGGACAAGATTCAGATCCACAGCAGGTTGGTTTATTGATTGAAACTTAACCTGCTTAGACAGAACCTTTAAGGTCCAATTTGTTTCTGTATAAACACAGAACTTACCCCTAGACAGTACTGTGGAAGTAGCTGCCATTTTTACTTCCCTCTGCTCCTTGGCCCCGCCCCCTCAGATAGATGACTCTTCTGATGAAGGGTCAAAGGTCAGTGCTGATTCTCAGTGACCTTAAATAAAGAAAACATGAGATCAGCAACAACAGATTCCCAGTTGGATCCAGAATGGTTCTCCCACTTAATATCTCCTCACTTCATGTTTGAATTACAGTTCTTCAGTTTATCCCAGTAGGTCAAACTGTTAAAATCTCATGATTCAATTAACTTCAATTCAGTTTATTTCTGTAGTGCCGGATAACAACACGTCATGCCAAGGCTCTTCACAAAGTCAGTTCAATCAAATCATACAGATTCCCAGTCAGGTTCATTCATTCCAATTAATCCTGACTATCAACCAGTCAGATTCAGTTATTTATTCAAATTGGATAAAAAGTTTTTCTATCTAAGGAAACCCAGCAGATTGCATCCAGTCAGTGACTTGCAGCATTCACTCCTCCTGGATGAGCATGTAGAGACAGTGGACAGTCACTGGTGTTGACTTTGCAGCAATCCCTCATACTGAGCATGCATGTAGCGACAGTGGAGAGGAAAAACTCCCTTTTAACAGGAAGAAACCTCCAGCAGAACCAGAACCAGGCTCAGTGTGAGCGGCCATCTGACACGACCGACTGGAGGTTTGAGAGAACAGAGCAGAGACACAAAGAGAACAAAGAAGCACTGATCCAGGAGTACTTTCTATGGGAAAGAAAAGTGAAACATTAATGGTTGTAGCTCCTTTAGAGGCTTCGTCTTGGAGAGAAAGACTGAGCAGATGAACTATGACTCCGTTTTCAAGGTTAGAGTCTGAAAGAGAGCACATAGAGTTAGTTACAGTAGAAGCTCAGTCAGTAGCCATGTCTAGGAGAGAGAAAGGGTTAAACACTGAAAGACAGGGTCATGTGGATCATCTGTAGAAGGTGAGCATTAAGTTGTTGCCAGCAGTAGCAGCTTGGATGATGTCCCCCTCCAGGAAGGTACCACAGATAAACACGGAGCCAGGCCAGGTGTAGCTTCTAGAAAGAGAAAAGAATAGTTCAAATGTAAATTATCATGTGTAAAGTGTTGTGGTCCTGAGCTTTAATTCACTCTTCACAGAATTTGTTCTGCACTATAAAGGTTCTGAGCTCGGACAGCGTTGAAATCGCTTGCTGTCCTGTGCATGCTCAGGATGATTGATGAAATAGAACTGGACTTAGAGGGAGATTTTATTCTGCCCATCTCACCTGTTAAAGTTCTGATTGTTAGTTTGGGACATCTTATAGAACCTGTCTGATGCTCAGTTTGAACCTCTTCGTTCCTCAGCCAGAACATGTGGGACATTCTCCCACAGCTTTGTATCAATTTCAACATGTTTCTGTTGGTTTGTTTTCAGTTTTTTTGTGAGGTCTGTTGGTTCTGAGACATTTCTGGACCTGGCCCCAACCATTGTCTGGGCCTGTGAGGACTCACTCAGTGAAGAGTTTCTGCTCCTGAGGGAAGAATTTTATTGTATCAGGCAACAGCAGAGGTTGGATCCTGATCCACGCAGAAGAAGTTCCGACATCTTCCTCTAAGAGCAGATCTCCCAGGAACAGATCCAGAACATTTGGGACAAGCGGCAGATCCTAGAATCCGAACATTAACAGCCACTGATTGTTTTTCACAGAAATCCTGGAGTAACAGCAGATGCATGCAGAACCCATCAGGAATGACAGTAAAGAGCTGTTCTTCGTGTCAGAACCCGTCTGAATACGCTAACCTCCACATAACTCCAGAAACACGCAACCCAGCCAAGATTCGCTGGGAGAACATCTTCCAGCTCAAACTGGGAGTTCTGGTTCTCAGGCTCCCTTCAAGATATTGCAAATTAAAGAACAAGTTATAGAACCGTGGTTATGGTTGCAGAATATGACGAAGCACTCTAGAAGTGATTTCTTATTTAGTAGAGCAATAAAACATGTTTTCTGTATCTCCTGCTACTTTTGTCCATGTTTGCCCTCGGTCCAACAGGAGCTACAGACAAACAGCTCAGCTCGGAGAGGGAACCGGACTCCAGCTGTGCCTAACACGAATTCGGCTGGTGTTGGACAGATGGAGGTCCAGTATGTGGTGACGTTCTCAGGAATTTAACCTGCATACTTTAAATAACATGCAGACAGGCGAGGTTGTTGAACTGAATCTTGTTGGTGAACACCTGAGACCATCAGGACTCAAACGGATCCCTGAGGTCCTGTGACTTTTGTCTGCTGGATGCATCATCACAAACTAAAGGAGCTTTTATCCCAGATTCCCCCAGGCTCTAAGCTCTCCACACGATAGCCTTAGGATTTAGATCTCAAAACTGATCTTTTCAAATGTATTTTACACGATTTACCTGTTTCATCTTTGTTTTTACCTACTACTCCTTTTATTATTTTGTAAAGCACTTTGCAACTTTTATTGTGAAAGTTCAAGCTGTCCAAAATCTGTCCAACAGGCTAGGTGGATGTTTACATGTTTCCAGAAATCTAAAGTCCTGATATCCTGCAGCTGATAGTTGTGTTAAAACAGTTTAACATGAATCCTGTAGAATCAGTCTCTGCAGGAGCAGCTCTGATGCAAACAGATTTATTTATTTTAACTTCTGTTGAATGTTTAGAAAAAAATCTAGCTGCTGTTTTCTGTCCGACCCATTTTTCTGATTTGCCCACATTGCTTTATTGTCTGGACAAAGTTTGGACCTCTGAAGGACCCTGAACAGCTGCAGCATCTGATCATGATGACGTTTGGCCTGAATCCTCTTAGAAAGTGAGAAGCCCTGTCTCCAGTGTCAGAATGCTACACTCTGAGTTTTCCTGCCCAGCAGCCTCCAAGCCAGGCACTCTGTCTCACAGAACAATGACAGGGGCTGATTCCAGACCAGCTCTGTTGACAAAGGGAAGTCCTGCTCTTCCTGTCAGCTGTGAGCCCCACCCACATTGCTCTGTGGACTCCACCCCTTCATGACATCACATCATGTGTGTGTTTCCTGTCTTTGTGGAGGAACAATAGTACGACCAGAAGGATTCAGACTGTAGACAGACTGAACATTAATATCAGATCACAACCTGATCAGGTCCATTTGAAATCCGGTCGATTTTAATGACAGTTTCTGAGTTGGGACCAATGCCCAAGAGGGCCCATGGTGCTCAGAAGGGGCCCCAAGACTCAGGTGGGGTCAAAACACCCATGAAAGGCCTTGGAGATATGATGGGGCTTCAATGTTCAAGTGAGTTGTAAGACTTAAGTGAGGCCCTGGTTCTCGGGTGGGGCCCATCCATCCATCCGTCCATCCATCCACTCCAAATCTTATTCTGATCTGTTTCAGGTGTGTTTGAGACTCTGTGTTGGAATGCAGCTATCTGTCCTCCCTCCTCTCTGTTTCACTATCTGTCTGTGTGACTCGGCCCCTCCCTTCAGCAGACTGGCATGTAACTGACACACACACACACACACACACACACACACACACACATACCACTCTGTGTGAGCAGAAAACAACATGAGCTGTCAATCATCAAACCGAGTCGAGGTTTGTGGCCGGAACATCAACCAATCAGAGCAGAGCAAACATTCCTGCAGAGGATTGTCTCTTACTACTTGGTGGGATCCACAAAGGCGGCGTGCCATGTGACATCATGAGGCCAGCAGCCAATCGGAGCAGAGAACATCTGAGGAAAACCCAACCTTTACCCTGTGGGTGAGTGCGGGTGTGGTCACGTTCAGGACAGAAATAATAGAGCTGAGCTCATAAATCCATCAGCTGAGTCTTCCTACACAACACTGGAAAACAAACAGGAATGTTGAGAAAGTTCGACCACACGGAGTTAACATGACACAGAGCTACACGTTTACTATCAGACACATGATCAGCTCAAAGGCTGACAGATGTTAATCTCTGTGAGTCCACCTCATTCCCTTCATTGAACACAGCAGTTCAGGTGTCTTTCAGTTGGTGATTCACAAATTAACCTCTGAAATTTGTTTTATGAAGAGAAAGTTCTTCTACCGCTCTAGAACTTGGAACCTTCCAGCAGATCTTTAAAAAACCTTCTTAAAGATGACTGCTGTAGTATTCAGGGCCTCCAGTATCTCCCTTTTTTAATTTCCTGAATTCTTTGATGCCTTCAGGCCTCTTGAGCATAATTATCTTCAAAACCGGTTCAGGGTTCTGATTAACATGAATAAAAGACTTAATCTTCTGTAACGACCCTCATAACTTACTCTAAAAGATCTACACGCCTTCATCTCAGATGTTTCCAACATAAAAACCCTGTTCAGTTATCTTCATATCCTTCAGTCCTGTTTCTTTTAGGAAACTTTTCAAATGGATAAAAACATATCAGACCTTCTAAATCTCACCAAAAGCTAAAAACCAAACAACTGAGACCTTTGTGGTATGTCCACAGACCTGCTGAAGCACCTCTAAAGAAATCAAAGTAGGTGAAGGGATTCAAAAGATGCTCCCAGATGTTCCCAAGACCTGCACAGTGAAGTAGTAACTATCTCTAAGAACATTCAAAACTTTAGAAAAGCTCAGTCACATCTACAACCTGCTCTTGAGCTGTTTCACCCTGGGCCAGATGCTCCATCAAGATCTTGTGAACAATGTCTCCAATGCTTCATCTATAAAACCAAGACCAGGATTTGAACCAGGGACCTTTAGCTGAAAACCCACAGTGTTACCAATTCTATCACTATGCATCCCACTAATTCTGAATTAACATCTTCTAAAAGCTCTTTTGAACTTGATAAAGTGCCACTAAACCGATGTTTGAATGTCAGGGAACTTTAAGACTTTCTACTAACTGCTGGCTAAGGATCAACGTAAATACAGTAAGATTGTTATTCACGCTGGTGGTAATGACACCCGGTTACGTCAATCGGAGGTCACCAAAGTTAGTGTTGCTTCGGTGTGTAAGTTTGCTAAAACAATGTCGGACTCCGTCATTTTCTCTGGTCCCCTTCCTGATCTGACCAGTGATGACATGTTTAGCCGCATGCTGTCATTCAACCGCTGGCTGTCTAGGTGGTGTCCAGAAAACAATGTGGGTTACATTGATAACTGGCAAACATTTTGGGGAAAACCTGGTTTGATCCGGAGAGACGGCATTCATCCCATTTTGGATGGAGCTGCTCTTCTTTCTAGGAATCTGACCGAATTTATGAGTTCTCCAGAACTCTGACAACCCAGGATTCAGACCAGGAAGCAGGGTCGTAGTTTAACACTCCTCTCTGCAGCTTCTGTACTACTACCCACCCATTACCCTATTAAGACTGTCTCGCCCACGGCCAAAATTAAATATATTAAAAAATAATCTAAAAGGAGGAAATCAGGAAAATCTAATAAAAATAAACACAACTCAGACTAAAAAGAAAAATAAAACAATTAAATGTGGCTTACTGAACATAAGATCTCTCTCTTCAAAAAGACTTTGCTAGTTAGTGACCTGATTTGTGACAATCAGATTGATTTATTTTGCCTCACAGAAACCTGGCTGCAGTAAGAGGATTATGTTACTATAAATGAGTCAACTCCTACTAATTATTAAAATTTTCACATTCCTCGAAATACTGGGCGAGGAGGAGGAGTAGCAACCATCTTTCAGTCTGATTTATTGATTAGTCCCAGACCAATCAATAGCTACAACTCTTTTGAATATTTAATCCTTAGTTTTCCTCATCCAAATTGCAAAGCATTAAAACCACTTCTGTTTGTTGTTTTGTACCGTCCACCAGGTCCTTACTCTCAATTTTTAGATCAGTTTTCAGACCTTTTATCTGATTTAGTGTTAAATACAGATAAAGTTATTATAGTGGGGGATTTTAACATTCATGTTGACACTGAAAGTGATAGCCTAAATATAGCGTTTAATGCTATCTTAGACTCAATTGGCTTTGCTCAAAACGTTAACAAACTTTTTAACCGAGTACTCCCCACTTGAAAGAAATCTGTTCCACTTTTAATTTCCTCATTATCACTGAAAAGCACAGTGGAGGGCAATTATTTTGTTTCTTCCCCTTCACAAATTGATTCTCTTGTTCATAGTGTTTCATCATTGCGTGATGCATTAGACAATGCAGCTCCCTTGAAAAAGAATGTAATTATTCATAGGAGGCTAGCTCCTTGGTTTAATTCAGAGCTGCATACTTTAAAGCACAATGTTAGAAAATTGGAGAGAAAATGGTGCTCTACACACCTAGAGGATTCCTACTTAATCTGGAAAAATAACCTACTGTTGTATAAAAAGACACTTCACCAAGCTAGAACAGCTTATTTCTCATCATTAATAGAAGAGAACAAGAATAATCCTAGGTTTCTCTTTAGTACAGTTGCTAAACTTACACAGAGTCATAGCTCTGTTGAGCCATCCATTCCCTTAGCTCTCAGCAGTCATGACTTTATGGGATTCTTCTTAAATAAAATTGATTCTATTAAAAATAAAATCTTTGACATACTCCTGAAGATGATTACTTCATCCTCAGCAAGTGAGACAACATTGGAAATAACTGCAGAACCTGATCTGTGTTTGGACTGTTTTGATCCTGTGGAGCTTCCTGAGTTATCAGAAATATTAGCTTCATCTAAACCTTCAACTTGTATGTTAGACCCAATCCCAACCAAATTATTTAAGGAAGTGTTCCCTCTGATTACCAGCCCCATTTTAGATATGATTAATCTATCTTTAGTAAATGGATCAGAACCACAGGCTTTTAAGTTAGCTGTAATTAAACCTTTACTTAAGAAACCTTCGCTTGATCGAGATGATTTAATAAATTACAGACCTATATCCAATCTTCCATTCTTATCTAAAATTCTTGAGAAAATAGTTGCTAATCAAATGTGTGAACATTTATACAGCAATGACCTGTTTGAAGAGTTTCAGTCAGGTTTCAGAACTCATCATAGCACTGAAACAGCTCTGCTGAAAGTCACTAATGATATTCTTATGGCCTCAGATAATGGACTTGTGTCTGTTCTGGTTCTGTTAGATCTCAGTGCTGCATTTGATCCAGTCAACCATAATATTCTCTTAGAAAGGCTGGAATATGCTGTAGGGATCAGGGGAACAGCGCTAGGCTGGTTTAAATCTTATCTGTCTGACAGATACCAGTTTGTTCATGTAAATGATAAATCATCTTTAAACTCCAGGGTTAATTGTGGAGTACCACAGGGTTCAGTACTTGGGCCAATTCTCTTTACTTTATATATGCTTCCAATAGGTCAAATTATCAGGCAGCATAGGATACATTTTCACTGTTACGCTGATGATACTCAGCTTTAATTATCCATAAATCCTGATGAGCCCAACCAGTTAGATAGACTACAAGCATGTCTTGAAGATATAAAAACTTGGATGACTTTAAATGTTTTGCTTCTAAATTCAGACAAGACAGAAGTTGTCGTCTTTGGACCGGAGTCTTTAAAAAAGAAACTGCTTCGTCAATCACTTAACCTGGATGGTATTAAATTGACCTCCAGTAATAAAGTAAAAAACCTTGGTGTTAACTTTGACCAGGACATGTCATTTAAATCCCATATTAAACAGGTTTCTAGGATTTCCTTCTTTCACCTCCAGAACATTGCCAAAATTAGAAATATCCTGTCCAGGAGTGACGCTGAAAAACTAGTCCATGCATTTGTTACTTCAAGGCTGGACTATTGTAATTCTTTACTATCAGGATGTCCACAAAATGCAGTTAAAAGCCTTCAGCTGATTCAAAATGCTGCAGCAAGAGTTCTGATGAAAATTAAAAAGAGAGATCATATTTCTCCTATTTTAGCTTCCCTTCATTGGCTCTCCTGTGGAACCACCTCCCAGTTTTAGTCCGTGAGGCAGACACCCTGTCTACTTTTAAGGCAAGGCTTAAACTTTCCTTTTTGATAAAGCTTATAGTTAGACTGGCTTAGCTTATCAGGGAAGGAGCCTTGTTCCCTCCCTCTTGGATGGAGTAAGGGGGAGTCAGGTTTAGCCTAAACTCCGTTTCTGCTACCTGTATGACCCCTTCTCTTTTCCAATGGTTATAATCAGTCTGACAGAGAGAGGTATCCCAATCTTTGTGGTTTTTAGTTTAACAATGACCATCAGTGGGCTCTACATGGACAAACTTTATCAGTTTATTATTTTACTTAGTACCCCTACACATAACCCATTCTAAAATGGCCAAACTCTAACACTCAGTAGTTTAATCTAACCTCCCCAACAACCCTACACCATTCCTAACTCTTTGTGAAGAGCCTTGAGACGACATGTGTTGTGAATTGGCGCTATATAAATAAACTGAATTGAATTGAATGAATTACCTTGAGCTTCTTCAATGACTTATTAGGTAGAATATGAAGGATGGCTGATTGATTCTCCTAAACAACCAGAGCCATCTTCTGAAGAAGCCCTAGACCAGGACCTGAAGAGCATTTAAAGCTTGAGGACTCCTGTAGTCAGATTTATATTTCTTCATGAAGACGTTCATGTTTACACACCACTGCCAGAACAGTGCCAATTGCTTGTTAGCTGCCGGCTGGTCAGAGTTCATGGCTAATAAAGCAAGCAGTTACCATGACAACTGAAGTTAACTAACCCCAGGTTACTCCGCTCTTATTAAACCAGAGCTTAACTTTAAATAAGCTGCTTAAATCAGAGTAGGTCTGACCTTTCTGAGGATTTCAGGTGGATTTCAAGCACTTGAAGGAAAGAAGGAGAGACGATGATGATTGTTTGGATCTAACAGGATCAAATATAACCAGATCTCCTGCTGTAACTCAGCATAAACTGTACAAAGGAACCAATCTAGAGCAGATTTAAGATCCACTCTGACGCTCAGACACAAAGTGTCAGATAAACCTGACATATGACTGTTTATTAGATAAAACTCACTCATGTTTAGTTTCAATAGTTTCTAAAATTGCAGTTTGCACAAATCAATAAACATAAACATCCTGGAGTCAGAATATGAATAAAATGAGCTCAGATCCAAAACATTCCTCTGCTTTGTGTCTGACTACAGAGACTGAGGATGATGGAATCTGATGTTTTGTTGAAACGATGCAGAAAAGACGACAATGCCTTTCTATGTGCAAACATGAGAAACGCCAACATCAGGACTTCTTGTGCCTGAATGTGATCAAAAAGTGGCTCGGATTAATCGGATGGACGATCAACGCTTTCCTTTAGGGCTGAATTAAAACCGAACCAATGAGCAGAGGAATGAATATTTATACTGATGTTTCTGGGTTAAATATGGACAATGACTGAAGAACATCTCCAGGGTTGGACCACAACAAGTTCTCAATCACCGCTGCAAGAATAAACAATAACCCCCACTACCTTCAGTCAAACTCAAGAATTATGAAATCAACCTGAGACGTAGAGAAAATGATGGGATTGTGACCGATCTAGATCACGGATGGTTCTTGAGTTCCTACTGTGGTGTAAAACCAGAAGAAAACGTCTCCTGACAGTCTGGAGGTCTGGAAGGTCTTCAGGACTGAAGCTGTTTTCCATGCAGTGGTAGAGTCCCGCCTCGAGGTCCTCCTTAATATGACCATAAACCAGTTTCTGTTTTTATCTCCAAGGGACTGTTTCCAGATCATAGACCTGCTCCTGCAGAAGCAACACCTCACTGCCGGGTCAGAACAACGTCAGGAATCATCTTATAATCTGAAAGTTGTTCATTCAATTCTGGCTCCTGCTACAGAACAGTGTGCCATTGGGCAAGGCACCTCACCCAGGTTTCCCACCCACCTGTGCATCGTTGAGCATCCGGCATTAAAGACTCATTAGGTAAAAGTGTTTTGAGTGTTCAGTATTTAATATTTAGCATATTATAAATGAAATGAATCCACATGAAGCCCACTGAAACAACCTGAAAAAACTGTTTTAATAACGGCTCTTAGAAAACAAACTCTCCCCATATTTCTTCCTAAATCACAGTTTTTGCTGTTTTCATTTTTCTAAACTCTCCACTTTACAAAGTAAACATAATGATTCTTCTTAAATGTTTTAATAATGGTTAATATGAATTTAGAAAGAAAATGTAAAGAGTTCAAGAGCAAAATATTCTAAATTTAATGGCAGTATTTTAATGACTTTAATCCTTTTTGCAAAATAAAACCTTTTCACACATGAACTTTCACTCAGGCTACATATCGCCAGTATTACCTTTCTACCTCAACCAGCAGCTTTTATTCCAAACTTTGCAACAAAAGGTAAACATTTAGTAAATGTGCATCTTGCGCTATTGAGGATCTTTGCACAGGGTTGTCGAGGTGATTGGCTGACGTCAGCTCCAGCCATCTCTGTTCTGATCCAACAGGTCGTCCTCCTGTCAGGTTGTTCTCCTGTCTCATAAATTACAGTAATTGATTGCTTTGCGTTTTAATTATTAATAAGCGGTTTTGAATCAGCGAGCGGCGCTGAGCTCAGGTCCACTTGGCTTTCGGGATGAAGTAGAGATTAGCCCCGTCTCAGGCAGACAGGAAGCTGCAGCGACCACTACAGTCTCTCTTTCACTGTGATCATCAACGTTATGGGAAAACAATCACTTAGAGTGTTGGGAAAACCCAGACTCTTCAGAACTTACCCACAAACCACCAAAAACTTCCAACGTTTACTGGAAAACCAACATAGAAATCTGGACGTTGGTTCGAAGTTCCTGGGACAACAGTTGGCAGGACGCTGATCAGATTGTGTTCCTCCACTGTGGTTCCTTATGTGTATTTGAACACATCACAATGAGAATCAGACAGGAACCAGAACATAACAATGTGGGCCTGCAGTGGCAGACAATGACAACGGTTCTTTAAAGCCCTAAAGCTGAACCGGCAGATCCTGTTCTGACCTGGTATCAGAGAGAGCTGTCTCCTCTTGGAAGAACTAATGACAGTCACAGTTACAGCAAGCAGCTCTACAGGGACTCTAATGGACCCAGAAGAACCAACTGTGGTGGAGGTGCACTGTCACCGGATCAGATGTGCATCAGAGGGCCTACAGAGAGAACCTTTCTCTGATATCAGAAACGTTAACCTGAACTTCTCTGGAACAAGCTCCAGGTCTGGTATATTCTGCTGAAGTGATAAAGACTGACCCGTTAGAGAGGAAAGGAGGACCTTAAGGTCTGAAGTTCTGCCAGGGGCTCTCAGGGACTCACCCAGTAATACCAGTCATCAGAGATTCTCATGTCTTCCAACATTGACCTAACTGCAGCAGAACCTCCTGGTTTCATGTTCTGCTGCCTTCAGTGTTTGCAGGATTTCAAAGCATTGGATAGAAACAGAAGAATGTGTTCGGACCGGTTTCTCCCCTGAACTTTCATACAGTCGCCGTGTCTCATATGAACTCAGAGGTAAACAACACCTGACAGCATGAAACACATGAAACCTTCCTGATCTCTGAGACCAACATGTTTCTGGAGATCCCAGGGATTTCTCCTGGAAACTGAAACGTGTCCAGGCTCAGCGTTGGTCTGAAATCAGAACAGGGTGTTTCTTTTTCTTTGAGCTAAACACACCCGGCCACAGAAACCGGCCTGAAGCTCGGAGTCCCTATACACCGGGCCAGAGAGCAGATCTTCACAGTCAGATTTACTTCAGCAGAACCTTATTTTACTTTTAGCTGTTTGATATGGAAAATCAATCAACTTCTTAATAATATATCTGGTGCCACTCTGGCCACAAAATCAACCTATAATACATTCCTACTAAATCCAGAGGGAGAGAGATGGTTTTACCTGCAGCAGAAGTTGGATCCAAACATCCTGATCCAGTTATTCTCTGATTCTGAATCCTTCAAACAGGTTCCTGCCTCTGAGGCTCCACCTCTGTCCGACCTGCCAGTCCCAGCATGTCCTCCTCCTCCTCCTTGACTTGACATCCTGTTCTTCAAAAAAAATCCACACACGTCTCTGCAGATCAGCTGGAGAAGATCAACAGCCCCATCTTCTGGCCGCTAGTAAGTGGTGCACCTTCATCTTCCACCACCTTCTTTAAACCCAGACCCATTCTGGAACCAAGCTGAAGTTTGCTTCCAATTCAGCAAACGGCTAAAGGGCATTTCCTCCTCATTTTTCAGTACCTGAAGCATCTTAAATATGCTCTAGTTTAAAAACTACAATAATTAGACTCTTCAAACCTGGACTAGATTATACTACTCTGATTGCAGAATAATTTAAACCCAGTTTGTGATTTGTGAAACCTTTATTTGATTTATGGTCTTAATTGTAGTCTGGCATTTTATTAATTATTTCCAGACCATCTAACCTGGTACTGACCGAAGCTTTACAGGAGAACTGTTCTGCAGCAGGAGAAACATCTTCAGTGAAAAACAAAGTCTGAAACATAACTTATGTTTGTCTGATATTTAATCTTCATAGTTTTATTTTTCTTACATCGCCGATAGAAACTGGACTCATCCAGCTCAGCCTATAAACTTCCTCAGTCCAAGCCCAGCTTTTAAAAATGTTCAGTGGATCATGTATGGTGACATCATTAGCAGGTAATGTAATCAAGGTCCTTTACTGCCACCTGATGGTAGGGGTATGTTGGTGCAGCCTTTTAGAAAAGAAAGAGCCCCATAAATGATTTCAGTTTCAGCTTTTTACCTCTTTCTGCTGAGTTAACTGACAAACTTTTGTTTTTTTTTAGCTGTTTGGAGGAAAAATTAACTTCAAGTTTCAAAAGTAGCTTACTTTATACATTTTTAATTTCTTTGATTTTTTTCAGACAGAAAGACTGGATGATTGACTTTTGTTTGTTTTTCATGAGATAGGCAGAGGATGCAAGATAGGAAAGGAAGGAAAACCCAATCATTAAGGTGCCATCAGCATCCCATCAATTAGAGAAGAAACACATCAGCTATTAGGACAGGAAACAATGGATATCATAAATAAATAGTATATAAAAAAATACAACTAGGTCTATGTCTGTTATCAAATAGTATTTAACGTAATAAAGATAATCAAACCAGTTTTCTTAGTTAGAAACGCAAACCCATAAAATAAATTCAATTCATTCAACTCTCAAACACTTAGATTCAGTTATTTATTCAAATTGGATAAAAAGTTTTTCTATCTAAGGAAACCCAGCAGATTGCATCCAGTCAGTGACTTGCAGCATTCACTCCTCCTGGATGAGCATGTAGAGACAGTGGACAGTCACTGGTGTTGACTTTGCAGCAATCCCTCATACTGAGCATGCATGTAGCGACAGTGGAGAGGAAAAACTCCCTTTTAACAGGAAGAAACCTCCAGCAGAACCAGAACCAGGCTCAGTGTGAGCGGCCATCTGCCACGACCGACTGGGGGTTTGAGAGAACAGAGCAGAGACACAAAGAGAACAAAGAAGCACTGATCCAGGAGTACTTTCTATAGGAAGGAAAAGTAAATGTTAATGGATGTAGCTCCTTTAGTTGTTTCATCTAGAAAGAAAGAACAGATAAACTCTGAGCCAGTTTTCAAGGTTAGAGTCTGAAAGAGAGCACATAGAGTTAGTTACAGTAGAAGCTCAGTCAGTAGCCATGTCTAGGAGAGAGAAAGGGTTAAACACTGAAAGACAGGGCCATGTGGATCATCTGTAGAAGGTGAGCATTAAGTTGTTGCCAGCAGAATCTCGGACGATGCCCCTCTCCAGAAAGGTGTCACAGGTAGACACAGAGTCAGGCCAGGTGTAGCTTCTAGGAAGAGAAAAGAGAGAACAAATTTAAAAGCTGAAATAACAGCAAATAATGCAAAATTAGCAAGTAGTATGAGAATGTAGCGAAGAGGGTGAAAGTGGTCGTTATGTCCTCCAGCAGCTTAATCCTATAGCAGCATAACTACAGAGATAGCTCAGGATAACCTAAGCCACTCTAACTATAAGCTTTATAAAAAAACTAATGTATTTAATAAGATATGTCTGGCAGGTTGCTGCACACATTTCACTGCTTGTGCATAAAAACTGTTCTTGGATCTGCTTGTGTTGGCTTTCATGGTCCAAAATCTCCTTTGTTTTGCTAATCAAATCAGGCAAACAAGTGATCCATGTCAGGAGGTTGTTTGAAACATTTTAATACAGACAAAGCCACTCGCTACTGCGTCTCACTTTTGGTTTTTAATTACCTCAGACAGAGACAGATGAGCTTTTATTTTATTAATACAGTCATCCCACAGCAGCTCGTGGACAATTCTGATACGGTAGATGCTGCTGGACTCCAGCATGAGCAGCTGGATACGAATCGTCCTGTCACAGAGACATCAGAGGGTCATGTTGGGTAAAACAGCATCAAGAACCATCTCAGTAAACACAGGATCTCAGGGATGTGTTCTGATCCCTCTGTTGTTTACCCTCCTCATCTATGACTGCATCACAACTTCAGCACCAAATAAAGCATCTCGTTTGCTGTTGATGTGACAACAGTGTGTTTGTTGAGCAATAATCATGAGACAAATACAGGTGTTGGGTTTCACATCATGGAGCAGTTTGCACCAACATCTACCTTAATGTTGGTAAAACCACAGAGGTGGTAACTGCATTTAGGAGGGCTGGTGAGCACCATCTATGGAAGCAAATCGTTACCATATTTCAAATGAAAAAGCATTTTCAGGAAAGCTTTTTCATTTAAAGAACGTGGCTGCATTATTTGACTCATAAATGAAATTAGTTATCAATCATCCTATTTGCATTTTAATTTTCTTCTTCAAGACTGCTCATTCTTTCACTTAATTAAAATGAAAAAGACATTTGAGATTTATTTTTTAAAATGTACCCCAGCAAATAGATACCAAAATTCAATTTGAAATGTAAAATCTGAAAATGAAAAAGCATTTTCAGAAATGCTTTTTCATTTTAAGAATGTGGCTGCATTATTTGACCCATAAATAAAATTAGTAATCAATCATCCTATTTGCATTTGCATTTTCTTCTTCATGACTGCACATTTTATGCCATAATCAAAAAGAAAACAAAGCAGACATTGCTTTTTCGTTTTCGTGGTCTGCCCGTAAAGTACTGCCCAGAACTCGAAAACGAAAAAGCATTCCGAGCTGCGGGCGCAGAAGAGTGACGTCAGCAGCCGCCCTTCCTCAGCTCCCTGCTGACCGAGCTACCCATCTTGTTCGGTAGGGGGCGCTGTGCACGTCTGCATTGCATTACATTGCAAACGTGCCGAGAAATTGATTGAATTGCAGCAGGGCTGAGCTCAGTTTGTGGCAGTGGCAGGAAGAACTGGCAGTTCTGGAGGCAGACTGTGGCATCCTCGTGGCAGCATTATGGCCTGGGACATCCAGCGTGTTTTTAAGCTTTTATTTATAATTTTCTGTGAGTGACAATTTAGAATAGCCGCTCGTGCTCTATAATAAACCGGCTGTTTGTGCGATAAATCTTCGTCATCCTTTCATCATGTCACACATACACATAGTGCTATTTATTTTCCATGTCAAGTAAATACAATCACCTTATGTTATGGGTCTAAAGCTGTTTATTAAATAATAATCAATAATGAAATTATTATTTAAAGGTAACAGGCTATAACAATAATGACATCCCATTTGCCGATAATCAGCATCAGCTTCCACAAAAACAGCAGCAACTGCATTGGCAAGTTTTTACGGCCGGTCTGGCACCTTCTGGCATCCTCGCGGTATCCCCTGCCACCCTGCGGCAGGCTTTGGCAGCGCCGGTGGCAGCTTCGGTGGCAGGCTGTGGCGGAACTGCCACAGCCTGCCTCCAGAACTGCCAGTTCTTCCTGCCACTGCCACAAATTGAGCTCGGCCCTGCTGCAATTCAATCAATTTCTTGGCACGTTTGCAATGTAATGCAATGCAGACGTGCACAGCGCCCCCTACCGAACAAGATGGGTAGCTCGGTCAGCAGGGAGCTGAGGAAGAGCGGCTGCTGACGTCGCTCTTTTGCGCCCGCAGCTCGGAATGTTTTTTTGTTTTCGAGTTCTGGGCAGGACTTTGCGGGCAGACCACGAAAACGAAAAAGCAATGTCTGCTTTGTTTTCTTTTTGATTATGGCATAAAATGTGCAGTCATGAAGAAGAAAATGCAAATGCAAATAGGATGATTGATTACTAATTTTATTTATGGGTCAAATAATGCAGCCACATTCTTAAAATGAAAAAGCATTTCTGGAAATGCTTTTTCATTTGAAATATGGTAACGATTTGCTTCCATAGCTATCACATGCTGCTGACAAGGGTTGATACCCCTGTGGAGCCAGTCAGCAACATGAAGTTCCTGAGAGTCCACCAAGAGAACAATCTGACCTTTTAAACAAATACCACATTCATTGTTAAAATTTACCCTTCAGTGTCTGAAGAAGGAATGCCTAACGACTCCTCATCCCCCCAGTTTCTATAATCTCCATATGGTCTCAATTCCTGTTCTCCAGCTGCAAACTGAGAAATCGGTTGAGAAGGATTGTCAAAACGTACAGCAAAGTCTCTCTCCATCCTGCTTGAGATCTACGATTAACGGTTTATCTGCAGAACCACCAACATCACCAATGATCCTCCCCATGCTCCCAAGGTCTGTTCCTGCTCGTGCCATCTGAAGAAGATGTCTTTGCTCCAGATCTAGCAGGTTGCTGACCAGTTTGTTCTCCACAGGCAGTCAGGTTGATTAATGGACTACATCTTCCTCAGCTCACATAGTCTGAGAATCTCAGTCCACTAGAGGGCATTATTATTGAACCAACATTAACATCCTTTACACAAGTGTTTCTTTATTTTCATTGTTTTTTATTCAATAATTTAAAAATTATATATCATTTGAACTGGTTTCTGTGTGTGTATGTGGTACTGCTTCTCCATTTTGTTTAATTATTTCAGCTAGACTGGTAATCATCCATCCATCCATCATCTACGCTTGCTTACAGTATGTTATGGTCGTTTAAGAATAAGACTCTCGTGCAGGCAACAATCACAGACACCAAAGGAAAGTTTTAAAGCTTTCTTGGTAAATCTGCACAGTGAGATGATTCTCCTTGGTTTACAGCAATAATCCAGGGGGAGAAGTAAGTGATTACCATTTAAAACTGAAATAGGTTGAGAATGTTTTGTAAAAGGAGTGGAGATGGTTTCTGACTGGTGTAGAGGGGGTGAGTATATCCACAGAGGTTGAGGTTGGCAGGAGATTGGTGAATAGTGATTTTGCCTTTCTTGTGCCCTTTCTGGAGGGTGCATGGGAGTTCTACACTATACGTGCTTTGTGAACTTGGAGAAGGCGTGGGACTGTGTCCCTTGGTGAATCCTGTGGGGAGTACTCCGGGAGTATGGGGTACCAGGCCCTTTGATATGGGCTGTTAGGTCCCTGTATGACTGGTGTCAGAGCTTCGTCCACATTGCCGGCAGTAAGTCGGACTCGTTTCGGTAAAGGTTGGACTCCGCCAAGGTTGCCCTATTGTCACCGATTCTGTTCATAGCTTTTATGGACAGAATTTCTAGGCGTTGCCAAAGTGTTGAGGGGATCCATTTTGGTGGCCTTAGGATTGCGTCTCTGCTTTTTGCGGATGATGTGGTCCTATTGGCTTCATTAGCTCGTGATCTACTAGAGCAGTTCGCAGCTGAGTGTGAAGCGGCCGGGATGAGAATCACAGCCTCCAAATCCGAGGCCATGGTCTTGAGCCGGTAAAGGGTAGAGTGCCTTCTCTGGGTCGGGAGGGAGGTCCTGCCTCAGGTGGAGAAGTTCAAGTATCTTGGGGCCTTGCTCACGAATGAGGGAAAAATGGAGCGGGAGATTGATAGAAGGATTGGTGTTGCATCAGCAGTGATGTGGACGCTTTACCGAGGCTTGATTTACCGGTTGATCTACCCTCATCTATGGTCATGAGCTTTGGGTCATGATCTGACCCCGGATAAGCGGAAGACAATGGATGGATGGAAATTATTAAGTGCTTTAAGTCTATAATCACAACACCAGAGGACATCTCTGATTTCTATTCATAAGCAATGATTGTTCGTTAAGAAATTATCTTACTGAATTATGATTTTTAATTTAAATGTTTGTTAAATATTACTTAATCAATAATCACAATCCTTACATTGATTAATTCACAAAGTTGTTACTTTGCTGTAATTCACTACAAACATCCCTTAATAGAGTGTAGACACAGTCTCTCTTAACATTTTTCCATCGACAGGAACCGGCCCGGCTCGGAGCCAGCAAGGGGACATGGGGGGATTTTTTTTTTCTTTTGCGCCCCCACGCAATACTTTTGCGTTCCCACGCACGTCTTTGCGTTATCTCGCAAAACTTTGTGGGATAGTTTCCAAACCAGACAACAGCAACAATGGAACAAACACTACACCTGTTTTTGAGATTTGAGTTTTATTTTGAAATCAACCTTAAATAAAATGATCTTCAGTCAGACTTAAAGACAGTTATTACCCACATGCTGTCAGACTACTGAACTCTGGACAATATTACTGCATTAATCCACATTTGTGATACTTTATTAGCTCATTGCTTCTACACCATGTGTACTTTTTTTATTGCACGCTATTAGTGCTTTTATTTTTATAGTGAGTTGAATGGTTCTTCTTATCCCAAGCATTTTATTGCATTGTTGACTGTGTGTTAACCTGCACATGACAAATAAACCAATAAAATACCAATGCCATACCAGTGCTGTTTGTTTTGTGAGCAGTTTGTCATGAGTGCTGCGGTTCCAAAATGCACATCTTTCTGAAGGTGATTAACAATTTTTGCATGGGAACACAAAAGAAAAAAATCCCCCAGTGTTGCCTCGCGGGCTCCGTACAGACTGTCACAGCACCGTTGCAATGGTTTTTTGGACATGTGTTGGTTGTCTTCCAGCTATTTACACTACTTTGCAAAGGTATTTGGGGGCGGGAACCGGGCGGTCCAAGCGCCATGTGCAGCTATGCCAAATTCAACGCAAGTTGGGATACAGTATGAAGGCTATGTGTGCAATGACATGTCTACTCCGGTTTTGTACATCTGAATTTTTTTTGTGCACCGCAGGTTTCAGAATTTCTCCCTACCGCAAACTTCTAGTATCAGAATCAGAATCAGCTTTATTGCCAAGTTCGTACATACAAACAAGGAATTTGACTCCAGTACACTTTGCTCTCTGTGTTTTAAAATATATTTAAAATATATTTATGCATTTATGGTTATGTTTATGAAAGCTGCACACTCTTTAGTACATGAGGCCCCTGGGCTCTCCAAATGAGATGTCATGCACTGAGGTCAATGGTTCCTGCTCCGGCACAAAAGACATAAGAGAATCATATTTTGTTAAAATCTTTAAGTATTCTTTTCCAAATTAAACTGCACTGAAGAAATTCTGTATAGAATCATACAGGGGTTGGTCAATAAAACTGAAACACCTGGTTTTAGACCACAGTAATTTATTAGTATGGTGTAGGGCCTCCTTTTACAGCCAATACAGCATCAATTCATCTTGGGAATGACATATACAAGTCCTGCACAGTGGTCAGAGGGATTTTAAGCCATTCTTCTTGCAGGTTAGTGGCCAGGTCACTACGTGATACTGGTGGAGGAAAACGTTTCCTGACTCGCTCCTCCAAAACACCCCAAAGTGGCTCAATAATATTTAGATCTGGTGACTGTGCAGGCCATGGGAGATGTTCAACTTCACTTTCATGTTCATCAAACCAATCTTTCACCAGTCTTGCTGTGTGTATTGGGGCATTGTCATCCTGATACACGGCACCGCCTTCAGGATACAATGTTTGAACCATTGGATGCACATGGTCCTCAAGAATGGTTCGGTAGTCCTTGGCAGTGACGCGCCCATCTAGCACAAGTATTGGGCCAAGGGAATGCCATGATATGGCAGCCCAAACCATCACTGATCCACCCCCATGCTTCATTCTGGGCATGCAACAGTCTGGGTGGTACGCTTCTTTGGGGCTTCTCCACACCGTAACTCTCCCGGATGTGGAGAAAACAGTAAAGGTGGACTCATCAGAGAACAATACATGTTTCACATTGTCCACAGCCCAAGATTTGCACTCCTTGCACCACTGAAACCGACGTTTGGCATTGGCATGAGTGACCAAAGGTTTGGCTATAGCAGCCCGGCCGTGTATATTGACCCTGTGGAGCTCCCGACGGACAGTTCTGGTGGAAACAGGAGAGTTGAGGTGCACATTTAATTCTGTCGTGATTTGGGCAGCCGTGGTTTTATGTTTTTTGGATACAATCCGGGTTAGCACCCGAACATCCCTTTCAGACAGCTTCCTCTTGCGTCCACCGTTAATCCTGTTGGATGTGGTTCGTCCTTCTTGGTGGTATGCTGACATTACCCTGGATACCGTGGCTCTTGATACATCACAAAGACTTGCTGTCTTGGTCACAGATGCGCCAGCAAGACGTGCACCAACAATTTGTCCTCTTTTGAACTCTGGTATGTCACCCATAATGTTGTGTGCATTTCAATATTTTGAGCAAAACTGTGCTCTTACCCTGCTAATTGAACCTTCACACTCTGCTCTTACTGGTGCAATGTGCAATCAATGAAGACTGGCTACCAGGCTGGTCCAATTTAGCCATGAAACCTCCTACACTAAAATTACAGGTGTTTCACTTTCATTGTCCAACCCGTGTAGGCTGGGAGAAAGACACATCCAGCACTCATTGGGTTGGAGAGGTACACCCTGGAGAGGTCACCAGTCTATCACAGATGATATCATGTTTTATAAGTACCTCAGACAGACTGGTAATTGTAAAGTTTAGGTTTAGTTTTTTTTATTATCTGTTTTGGTCCATATATCAAAGTGGGTCACTGGATACAGGACATATAAAGTTCTGACCAGCTGCAATGGTTGAGTTGAGAGTTCAGGTAAATAATAATCACAAAGCAAACGAAAATAAGAACAAATGGGTCCTAAGCATGGCTTGGTGTGTGGCGCATGCTGGGGGTTGTAGGAAGGAGGAGGCCAGACATAGCTGTGTGGAATGTTGGCATCTTTGGTTTAGTTAGTGGAAACTTGCACAGCTGAAAAGAAAGTAGGATTTTACCTACTGGTGATCCTATAAAGGTTTTAAAACTAGATGATGACTGCAAAGATCACGTGTTTCTTAGGAGCTGTAGCAAGTCTTTGAGGACTTTTCTGGAATATTATGATTCATGGTCCATTTAATTTCTAATACTTCTGTCCTCAGCAGCTACAGGTACCATATAGGTATGCATACCTGAAAACTAACAATAACCACTACAAATCTTCAAGGAGCCCCTGAAACACATGGGCACATGGAGGTTACCAGCAATGACTATATATATCAATCACAACTACACCCATTGACCAAAATACCGAATCACCAAGCCAGCACCCAGTAGAAATGGTCCAATTTGGTTTTACTTTGCTCCACAGGCTGACCATTGATGGGTGTCGAAATGAATCATATGCAAGAAACCGCTACGTCTACATCAACCACCAGAGGGCATAAGTGATGACAACATGAGTGTCACAGGTAGTCACCGATGTGTCCGAGAGTCAGTTGGAACAGTGAGTGAAGGTCAGCAGACATGGAAAATGACTAGTGGACACATCAGACAGCACCACCAGCAGATGATGGAGTTTGATGGAGGTGTATTGCAGGGAGCAGGTTGTACAGATCCATTAACCTGGCTTATGGGCCATACGGATGTCACAGAGACCAATGATGGGACCAGAAATCTATATGCTCCAAGCCAGGTAATGACATGAAACGCCCACCAATGCTCACAAAGTGGTATGTGGGGAATTTAGATGTCTTGGTAACCAATGTTGGAACCAGACATCTGTATGTCCCACATACCAGGCAACAGCATGAAATGCCCACCCAGTCTCATTGTCTGGCATTTGTGGCATTCAGATGTCTGGTTCCAATACGGATCCACTGTAACATTTGTACATCTCACATGCCCAGCAACGGCACAAAACTCCCAACCAGCCTAAATAAGTACCATGTGCAGCGTACAGACAGCTGGTTCCAGCTTCAGCTGGTATGACATCTGTAGACCCCACAAGCCAGGTTAATAGTTCTGTACAACCAGCCTTTATACAAACCCACAACACAAACCCTATCCAACTCAATCAAGTGCTGGTGATGCTGTCTAATGAGCCTATGAGTCACACTCTGTGTTTACTGACCTTCACCTGCTACTGTGATTGACAGTCGGATGCTCCGGTAGCTGCCTGTGACACCACTGCTTCACCTGTGATGCCACCACTCATGCTCTCTGGTGCCTGTTTCTGATGTAGCAGCCTCCTGCAAGTCAACATTTTCAACACCCATCATTCATCTACTTTATCTACCTGTGGATTAAATTATGTCCAATTCAGACCGTCACCATTGGGTAACGTTTTTGTCAGTGGGTGTAGTTGTGTATTGATTAATTTCTAGGTGCCTGCTTGGTCTTCTTTTGCATCATTCAAAGCCAACAATACAAGATCATCTGCAAGTGCAGCCAATCCTTTTAGAGACCGCTCTCAACATGTCAGTGCTGAGTTTATTCAGACTCTTTTGGATGTTCTCAAAATCTCAGACAGCCTCTCAATGATTGCTTCAAAGTGTTTGTAGTGGCAGCTTATCTTTGTTGGTCTGCATAACAAGTGCATTAGCAAGGATGATGGTTGACTGCTGCTCTTCTTCTGAGCCAAATGACAGCGGTTCAACAACTTCTGTGGTAACCTCTGGGGCCTGCTTATGTTCACATTCCTTTCCATGCATTACCAGAGGACTCTGCTCCTCAGATAGTTGTATCGCAGGTTTGCATCCCCAAAGGCTAAGCAGAATTGTAGAATATAAATGGGCAGGATACAGAGAACTGATTGGCATTAAAAAGGCAGAACAGAAGACATTTATTGTGTCAGCGGGTGCTGTGTGGACAACACATGAATAAAAGGAGAGTGAAACTGTTGGGGTCTGTGAGTTTACTGTGTATTTGTGTTTGCCTGCCATTTACTCTGCTTGGTCACTAGATGGTGTTGAAGTTCACAGGTGCTGAGAGAACGGGTGCTTCGCATTGACTAATTACCCGGAGGTGTATTTACACTGGAAGCTGCCAGCACTTCAATGCCTGAGGATTGGCCACCAGTGGTAACAAACTCTTGTCAAGCTCTAGCTCTAGTTTTGCTTTCTTGTTTCTCCTAGAACTCTGATTAATTCAAGTGTGTCCTCCTCCTCAGATTGTTTCCAGACCTGGTTGAGTTCAAGCTGTTTTCCAGACTCTTCTTAAAGAGTTTTTTCTGACTTCTGGATAAGAATTCAAGTCTCCATTTATTTCCTCTGGATCAAGTTCAAGCTGGCAGCTTCCTGGCTTTTCGACTATCCGGATCAAGTCCTAAGCGAACCCTGTCCACCCTCCAACCAACTCTCACGCAAGTGCCTCCAACCTGTGCTCCACACCATCAATCCACTCTCATCACACAGTCCTGGATCAGAGCTCCTAAGGATCTACCTTCGTGCGGCTAACCCTAGAAGGATCTGCCCCACAGAACTGCTTCTGCTCCTGCTCTCAGACCTCGTATCTCTCATCCCTCTGGCGGTCCATCTTCCTCCCCCCAGTATCTCTAACCCATATCACTCCTGTGAAAATAAAACTTTTAAACGTTCTATTTATCTCCTGAGTGTTATTCTGCATGTGGGTCAGATCATTAACAAAAACTATGACAGAAACTCTTTATTGTTCTGTTTTAGGGAGATCTGACTGCCAATTCAGGAGGACCACATATGAATGTGACTCAAATGTGACTTGAAAAAGTCAGATACAGGCCAGATCTGAGCGTTCCCACTTGCTTTAAACAGTCTGATCTGATCACTTGACCCGCCAAAAATCAGAATTGGGCCACATTCGCCTGCAGTGTGAACAGGGCCTATAGTGTCAGTGATTAGTCTGGTCCAATCAATATGCACGTTCACAATATGTACATAAGTGTGCGCGAATGTTTTAGTTGCTGTTTTTCTTTAAAAAGAGGAAACTAGCTTCTAAAAGAGCCTTTAGGGTTGGTTCTAAAAAAATATTTCACGACTGAAATTAAATAGCTTTTTAATGTGATGGCATGCTGCAGTTCCTAGCACACAGTAACCTCCTGTTGCTTTCAGAGGTGAAGTGTATATTCACTCGCGGAGCGCATACCGATCCAAGTAGTGAGCAGAGGAGATAGCTGTGGTTTAGACTAAGGAGCAGGTGTAAAAAAACAGTTTAGTTGCATTACTTACATTTTTTTAAGTGCAAGAAAAAAGCCTCTAATCCATCTGAGACTGCATAAGGTGCAGGCTGGTCAGACAACCTCTTCATTATAGGATTTAAAGTAGGGATGCACCGATTTTAGATAATATTATTATTGGTGGGCGGAGTTTATGAGGTTGTAATTAACTCCTCTGAAGTGTGATATGTACAAATGTATGCATGTATGTTCCAAAAGGCAACTTGACGCAAGTACACGGTCAGAAAAGGGATTCAGGAAAACAGGAAATCCTGTTAACAGGAAAGATCCCATGCGGAAAACAAATATGCAATTGTAAGCGTTTCAAATTGACTCTATTTATTAAGTCCAAGACACATACCCATAAAGGGCAAACTTCTCTAACACTACTCACTGTGATCTCTTAAACTTTCATGTTGTCTGGTAGAAGTTTACCTTGTTTTTGGAATGACTCCAGAGGTGATTCCTACCGCCTGCTACTTCTGTCTTTCTGCCCTCTGGCTAAAAATCCTCGTGCTCTTTAATGCGGTGCCTCTTCAAATGTTTGATTAAGTTTATTGTGTCGTAGGTCGTGATGAAGCTTCTGCCTATTGGTACAACTGCTTTTTTTTACCTGGTTCTGCTGGAGGTTTCTTCCTGTTAAAAGGGAGTTTTTCCTCTCCACTGTCGCTACATGCATGCTCAGTATGAGGGATTGCTGCAAAGTCAACACCAGTGACTGTCCACTGTCTCTACATGCTCATCCAGGAGGAGTGAATGCTGCAAGTCACTAACTGGATGCAATCTGCTGGGTTTCCTTAGATAGAAAAACTTTTTATCCAATTTGAATAAATAACTGAATCTGACTGTTTGATAGTCAGGATTAACTGGAATGATTGAACCTGACTTGAAACCACTAGTGGCTTTTATTTTTGTCATTTTTGTCAACAGTAAGCTGACAGGAAAGGTGTGGAGAGAGGGGGAAGACATGCAGCAAAGGTCATCTTGTTAACATAATTTCCTGTTTTTCTGACTTCCTTTTCTTACTTTATACCTGCATCAAGTTGCCTTTTGGAACATACATGCATACATTTGTACATATCACACTTGCCTGTAGAGAGGAGTTTATTACAGCCTCATAAAAAAATCATCAATAATAATAATATTAAAGCAAACAGAGCTCTGGTATCTCTTGGTTTTACAGCAGGCTTCTTTTTTGTTGTAGGACACAAATGAGAGGAGAATGGCTGCTGTTGTGCTTGGTCTGCCACACTACAGAGCCTTGTGAAAGTATTCAGCCCCCTTGAACTTTTCAACCTCTTGCCACATTTCAGGCTTCAAACATAAAGATATAAAATTCTAATTTTTTGTGAAGAATCAACAACAAGTGGGACACAATCGTGAAGTGGGATGAAATTTATTGGATGTGTCAAACTTTTTTAACAGATAAAAAACTGAAAAGTGGGGCGTGTAATATTATTCAGCACCCTTGCGTTAATACTTTGTAGCACCACCCTTTGCTACAATTACAGCTGCAAGTCTCTTGGGGTTTGTTTCTATCAGTTTTCACATCGAGAGACTGAAATTCTTGCCCATTCTTCCTTGCAAAACAGCTGGAGCTCAGTGAGGTTGGATGGAGAACGTTAGTGAACAGCAGTCTTCAGCTCTTTCCACAGATTCTCCATTGGATTCAGGTCTGGACTTTGACTAGGCCATTCCAACACCTGGATACGTTTATTTGTGAACCACTCCATTGTAGATTTGGCTTCATGTTTTGGATCATTGTCTTGTTGGAAGATAAATCTCCGTCCCAGTCTCAGGTCTCTTTCAGACTCCAACAAGTTCTCTTCCAGAATGGTCCTGTATTCGGTCCCATCCATCTTCCCATCAATTTTGACCATCTTCTCTGTCCCTGCAGATGAAAAGCAGGCCCAAACCATGATGCTGCCACCACCATGTTTGACAGTGGGGATGGTGTGTTCAGGGTGATGAGATGTGTTGCTTTTACGCCAAACATATCGTTTTGCATTGTGGTCAAACAGTTTGATTTTGGTTTCTTCTGACCAGAGCACCTTCTTCCACATGTTTGGTGTGTCTCCCAGGTGGCTTGTGGCAAACGTTAAATGAGACTTTTTATGGATATCTTTGAGAAATGGCTTTCTTCTTGCCACTCTTCCATAAAGGCCAGATTTGTGCAGTATACGACTGATTGTTGTCCTATGGACAGACTCTCCCACCTCAGCTGTAGATCTCTGCAGTTCATCCAGAGTGATCATGGGCCTCTTGGCTGCATCTCTGATCAGTCTTCTCCTTGTTTGAGATGAAAGTTTAGAGGGACGGCCGGGTCTTGGTAGATTTGCAGTGGTCTGATACTCCTTCCATTTCAATATGATTGCTTGCACAGTGCTCCTTGGGATGTTTAAAGCTTGGGAAATCTTTTTGTATCCAAATCCAGCTTTAAACTTCTCCACAACAGTATCTTGGACCTGCCTGGTGTGTTCCTTGGCCTTCATGATGCTCTCTGCGCTTTGAACAGAACCATGAGACTATCACAGAGCAGGTGCATTTATACGGAGACTTGATGACACACAGGTGGATTCTATTTATTATCATCAGTCATTTGGGACAACATTGGATCATTCAGAGATCCTCACTGAACTTCTGGAGTGAGTTTGCTGCACTGAAAGTAAAGGGGCTGAATAATATTGCACGTCCCACTTTTCAGTTTTTTATTTGTTAAAAAAGTTTGACACATCCAATAAATTTCATTCCACTTCACGATTGTGTCCCATTAAATATATATTAAATATTAAATATTTTGTATTTAAAGCGTTATTTAACAAAGTTAGAACCGATTTTGATGGGTACTGTTGAGGTATAAAAATTTCACCACTAATAATAAACTAATAATAAACAGCCTCAACCTCACCCAGCCCGGATGTTGTGAGAAAGAACAGATGAAGAGCAGGAAATTCAGATTAACACAAGTTTAATTTGATATATAAGTCCATAATTTCCAATGCATACTTGAATACAAAAGAATAATACAAAGAAGAAAGGTTACCTAAGGCCTTAGGGAGAGACTCGGGTCAGCTAAGCTAGGCTGGATTCACCGAGTGTCTGTCTCACCATCAGTGTTAAAGCTTTTTATACCTTTAATGAACTTCAAAGCTGACTGCTGAAACTTCCTTTTAAGGAATTAGTTACGAAGCCACAGGTCCCTAATGGAGTTTTCTACATTCTGGTGTCACCACTGTAAATTAGTTACACCCTATGGGAGTACTTTATTGCCCATATCAAGCCGAACAGCCCGCATTTACTGCTTAGAGCTGCTGGCAAACATCCTGACCTGAGGGTGACCCTTCTTCCAGCCTGAAGCCTGCTGTGACCTCTCTCTCTGCGGCCTCAGGTTCACAATACATGATATATTTCAGTTTTATGCATACACATGCAAACACGTAGTGTGAAACTAAATGATTTTAATTCTCAACAGTAAGATACAATGATCTCAATTGTTCCATTTCGGCACATGATTTTTCTTTGCATTGTCAGTCAGTCATTTTCTATACCGCTTCTTCCATAGTGGGTAGCAGGGAAGCTGGTGGTCTCCAGCAGTCTATGATTCTTATAGAGAAAATATACAATTCCTCTTTTGGATTTTACTTATGCACAACTATTGACTAATATGCGCACATTTCCGTCTTTACATTCACATTGTTTTTTACAGCGTTCTTACCCCATAGTTGGTTAACTGAATTAGCAATTTTAAGTTCAGTTGCTGCCTTATAAACATCAATATAAGTGGTATAAATATAAAGATACAAATGTTGAGTTCTTTTGACAAAAGGAAAGCAACTTTTCTCCAAGGCGTACTGTAACAGTGAGTTGTTTCAACTCAGAGTATCAAGTTCAATTAATAAAAAATGTATAAAAAATTTTATAACTGTTTTTTTTTAGTTGAAATAACACATAATTATGTCACCTTAACAAGAGACGCTAAGTTTTATTTACCTCAGCTCAAGAGCATACGTTTAAACTAAACATGTCAAATGAATGATCATGAATCCAGTAACTTAAGCAATTTAATTTTCATATGCAATAAAGTATTTCCTTATATTTGAGTTAGCTTATCTTTTTAAGGCAGCGATTGAACTTAATCTTTTAAGTTGAACTACCCCAATAACGTTTAGAGTACATGCTCGTTATGCAAAGCTGTCAGGGGAATTTACTTTTTTCCTTATTTATTTCTAGTTTTTTCTGTTTTCCTTTAATTTCAAAATTGTTCTGTATTTGACCTTTTATTCTCAACTGGGGGATTATATTAAAGCACAAATATATTGACAGATTTCTCTGTCCTTAAATTCTGAGCAATGTTCAACTTCTAAACTAAAGATAACTTAAAACAGGTGAGCCCAAGAATGGAAAGAGACATTTAATTCCAATGAATGCAAATAATGTTGATTTACATTAGGAATAAACAGCATCCCATCTATTGTGTCATTTATTCAGAATCATTTTACTGAAACATGGATGGTTCCTGTCAACAAAAACCAGAAGATTGCAGGAGTTGGTGGACAGTAACATCTTGTCATGATGACCAGCTTCTAACAGTCAGGACACAGATGTGGCGCCATCTGGTGGAGGTTTATTGAGTTACAAGGGAATCCTGGGGATTTTATCTGTTCTTGTTTCTTTCTGTCAAAGACATCTTTTCGGATATTTTTTAGCAGTCGGTTGGAATTCAATCCTTGATGTCATCTTTCAGTATTCTGCAGAAATCTAAGAAATGTGGCATCTGTTCATGATTTTTTCCACGTTGTTCTCAAGGTTTTGTATCCTGTCTTGCATGAGTTTGATATGGGGAAATATGGCATCCTTTTTTGGGGCTGTTCTTGTGTCAATGCGATGCTCACAATATTCTCCTTTGAATCCAGTGGGACATTGACAAAACCATTCGTTTGAGTCTAGGATTCTTTTACACTTTGCATTGTTCTGGCATAAATACAATCTGCAGAAATGTATCCGGTCTTTGAACCGTATGGAAACCAAACCACCAGCAGGAAACCAATAGCAGCCAACTCGATAAACAGGTGCTGGGACCTCTGCAAAGTCTTCATCATAGGTGACATGTGTTATCATGCCATTATACTTTAACATGTCTGCCCCAATTAAATCAACTGATCCCCAACCCTCTTTGTGGCATTGATCTATACTGATGTTCTGGCAGTATTCATTGTTGAAACATTTTTCTGCAGTTTCCTTATATGGTGTGGCATATTTTATGCCTATATCGAAATAGTAACTCACAAGCACAATGGTGTCTCCTGCATCAATCTCAGTGGCATCAAACACGATGTGATTGTTTTTGTTTGCCTTGTTGTATACCACCACCACCCAGTTGTACCAGTTGTACTTCTGGTCCAGAACTTCTTTCACCTTAAGAGCGATGGCCTGTTTGTCATCAGTGCTGAGTCCTTTGACAGTCTCCACCACATCTTTCTTCATGTAATCTTCATAGTTCTGCAAGCAGTAGTCTATGGCTGCTAACTGAGCTTCAGAAACCTTCTTGAACATCTGCACATGTTCATCTTCTTTGGTCGTGGTGTTGAAACCAATCAGTCTCCAGTAGAACTGGTTTAGCACCATCCCCTTCCACAACAAGCTGCTAAAATACAAATTATATTTACCGATCTTAGTAATGTCACATTTAAACTTCTTCTTCAGCAGATTGTTGAGGTTTGCACTCAGAGACGTGCTGTTGACTGTCAGGTAGCGGTAAAGATTGGACACACTGGACTCAGCTCCTGAGTTTTCATAGGAGCTGGTAAATATTTCAGCCAGTCTGAGTCTGTCTTCTGCACTTTGCACCAAGTTACTGTTCTGACGAAGGTCATTGAACTTGTCCCAGGCATTGAGGATGGTGACTTCGTCTCTAGAGTAGACGCTGGCGTAGTTGAACCATTCTACATCTGTTGCCAGGTTGGAGATCTGGAAGGAGAGAGAGTCCAGCTTTCGGTTCACCTCAGCAAACCCTTTCTTTACCTCAATCAGAACTGGGTCATCCTGAGGGACAAAGGCCAAAACTATATCGAGAACGCATGCGACCAGAGTTCCGATGCCAGGTGATAGGCTGGCCATCTTAGAGAAGCTTTTCATCACATCTGTGACTTTCTTAACAGGAATGTCATCAATCACTACTTTGATGGCAGTCAAAGATTCTTTGACAACCTCTGTAGATGATTGCACCTGGTTTCTGGGCCTGGCTGGCAGGTCTCTTTGAACTCTGTTATGTTGTAAGGGGACATCTGGTGTGTCATCATAAGAAAGAGCAGAGATGGTTGTCCAGAAGAGGAGAAGGATCAGTGAGGCTAACAGGACCAAGCCAGCCTGGCATTGGGACGCCATCTCTATAAAACAGACAATAGCAATGATGCTAAAATACAAAGACACATTCAACCTTCATTATCTTGAGAAACTCTGCTAAACCTTTAAAATATGTTAAAAGGACAGAGTCCCGGTACAACCAGTCCAGCAGTCCAAAGTCAGTGTTAGGAGTGAAAGTTTTCTATGGAAAACCCCTCACTCTGAAAGCTTGCTCCACAATGGAACTTGTAGTGATAACAGAACCAGACGATGGTCCTAAGAGGAACATAGAGGTCCATAATGAGCATCAGACTTTAGGACTGAAGTCCCTCTGTGGGCAGCACTACATTATAGGGTTGGATTAATGCAACCAGAGGAGGAACATGAAGAGGAACTGCAGGAGTTTGGACATCTTCTGAATGATCTGTAGAGGTTTCAATGGGTGAGCCTGAGGAAGAGTTAATTCTCATCTTCACCAATATTTCAGGGGATTTCACATTTCTGTTGTCACTACATGCATGCTCAAGATGAGGGATTGTTGCAAAGTTAATGACACAATGCAATTGATAGCCCACTGTCACTACGTGCTCATTCAGGAGGAGGGATTGCTGCAAAGTCACTCGATCCAGTCAGCTGGGTTTCCTTAGATAGAAAATATGTTACTAGTTGGAATAATGAACTGAACTTTAAACACTGTTTGATATCGAGGATCAAGTTGGAATGTAACTGACTTTGAATCTGTCTGACACATTTCTGTATATTAATTGGATGTTTGATAAAAACATTGTTTGAGTGATGATCAAACAACTTTGATGTATTTGAAAGAAGAGTATTTAAATTTATATACTATATATATAAGAGTGGGATATATTTTCATTTTGAATAAAAACTGAAAGATTACAGATTTTTTTAGTCTGCATGTGACGACTGTCTGATCCAAGATGTTTTTAACCTCATACTTGAGGATGTTCATCCTTAGAGACCTACATCTTGGGTCACCTTTGTGGACGTTGTGTTCATGTCAGAAAATCTAGTTCATATTTTAGCCCACAGATGCAAACAGAAGGCATCATGCTCCCACCTGTTCATTGTGATGGCTGTGTTTGAGCTAACCTGCCTTTAGTGCTTTTTGCTTTGAGCATCTGATATCAAGACACAATGACACAAATGACCTGCAAAAACCTCCGCTAACACTGAGTCCAGGAGAATGCTAGAGGATCAGAGCCTCGACGGCTGTTATTGTAGGATCAACAGCAGCCCTTCAGAAAGTTCTTCTCAGACAAACACGCTTTAGCTTTAATTACTAACCTTTACTTTTGCTTTACAATCAGGTTAGACTGGTTTGCTGTTTATGGTCATTTTAACCCACAAATGTTTCAAATTTGAAACTAATCTCAATCATTTCAGTTCAGTGTAACCGGTCTCTAATTTCTCTTTCTCAGCCTCAGAATAACATCTGAATCAAACAAAAAGTTAAAGCTGCTGCTTCTAGTTGATTTCATTTTTATTGTCTTTAGGTTGGATACAAACTACCCTCCAAACACGGATATCTGTTAAAATGTCATAATGACTAATTTTTGTCTGGGTTTATTCAGTCTAGAATTAGACATTGAAAAGGAAACATCTTAAGGCCACAGGTCTGGTCCAAATGAGAAAGTCAGGTTAGTTTAGTCCATTTAAGCAACTCTTGCAACTTTTCCACCACATTTGGACATCAGAAGACGTCTTCATGTGGATGTCCTTCACAGGCAGTGTTGTCTTGTACCTGTAAGCTCTTAAGCAGCAAACATCAGCACATTCTGGATGAAGAAACCTGCTGAGTTACCTGCTGTTCTGATGGTTTTATTCTCTGTCAGCCGTAACTTCTTCCTGTCTGAGGATGAGAATGAAATAAATCATGGAGGGAGACCTGATCCAAATAGTTCTGGTGGAATATTTAAATATCAGAATGAAAATAAACTCTGCAGACCTGATCAGATGTTTGTGGAGCAGATGGAGGTCCAGTGGGGTGATCAGCAGCTCGTTAGAAGGAAAGAGGAAACTTCTGCCCTCTGCAGGAATAGTGCAGCTAACTTTAAAGGACTGAAAGTCCCACCTCCTTCTCAGGTCCATGAGTTCTGTCCAGTTCTGTCCAGTTCAGTCCATTTCTTTGCTGTGATAATGTCGTCATTGTTGACAAGTCAAAGTCCTCTCAGAGGTCAACTTTAAAACAGATCCATAAGGCTCAACCTTTGCTTAACATGCCAAAAAAAGTTTGTAAGTCTAAAGCCATGTAAAAGTCTTCACACCCTGTAAATTATTCCACACTTTAGTTCCTGCCACAGCCTGCATATTTTACAGGTGCTTTATAGATCAGACCTTACTGAAGAAAAACAGTTCAATCTGAAAAGTGTGGTGTGCTTTTGTATTCCCCCCCGACTCGGAGCTCTGTTGAACAACATCTTGTCTGTTGGTTTTTGTCTCCACCAGCTTTGAACATCTACAGATGGATGGAGAACATCTGTGAACATCAGTTTTCAAGTCTTGCCACAAATTCTTAGTTTGATTAGGATCTAGACTTTGACTAGGCCATTCTAAAAGATGAATGTTCCTCAATCTGAATCAGGTGCTTTGACAACCTACTCTTGGGTCCGGGCCCCTCTCTGCAGATGGTGTGGTCTCTGCAGAGATGCAGCTGGTCAGGATCCTGTGGATGATGCAGTTTTCAAACATCCTCATCCTCTGTAGAAAGATCAGCTGCTGCTTAGCTTTGTTCAGCAGCTCAGTGATGAGGTAGAACCAGGTGAGTTCTTCACATATATTAAGACAAACTGGAGACTCTGTCTTCTCCACTGCATCCTCTCTGCTGGTTAAGGTTCCTGCTTTTGGTGCACGTTGTGAAAGTGATTGTTTCATCACTGCAACGTCAGAGACAACATTTCCATGTTGCTGCATCATCACCATCAGACATCAGACCTGGAACTTCAGTTATGTCTCCATTTTTCAAGATGATGGTGTTGTGTAAAAAGGCCTGTGAAGACAGGACTGAGGACAACACCTTTAAGGCTTTATGTCATTAGTGAGGAAATATTCACTTCAACAAAGTCAAATATCAGGTCCACTGCTTTAACTATGGTAGTCTGCCCCCAGACCACCACCTTGAACCTCCACCCACTAAACAGTTGGTAACCCTGTTGCAGTTAATGAAAAGCTTGAGTGCATCTACTTCCTGGCAGTTTTATTCCCTCTTTACTGGAAAAACTCCTCCTCTCTCACCTCTAAACGGGTCATGCTTCGGCTCTCCGGGAAGGGGCCCAGCCCCCCCTCCCCAAACAAGGTAAACATTTGTTGAGCGGAGGCAGCAGTGCTTACCTGAACTTATTGATTACCTGAACTTATTGATCTGCAGGTTTCTGTAAATGGCCTGGTCTCTGATCCAGGATGACCAGACACTCTACAGGTGACCTGGGGTGGCCCCTCATCGTCTCCTTTTCAGCTCAAACCTGCCCTGCTGCTCCTCACTTGACTGAAATATGTCTTAAGAGTGAAGTCCTGGATCGTGTTGCCTGTTGCATGATGGGAGCAGATCTCAAGGGTTGGAAATTCAGTGTTTCCTTTACAGAGAGATCAGGCTTTTGTGTGTGCTGCAAATGGTTCAAGTGCAGCATCTAACTTCATTTGGACATGCATTTTACAGGTGTTCTTAGACATTTTGGGGGGAATGTTAACAGGTTCTGCTGATTGAGCCGCTGCTCTCTGATTTACTGCAGATTTAACCTCGGCAGTCAAACATGTTGAAACTGCAACTAGTCTGTAGTTACTGAAGATGGATCACAAAGAAATTTTTACATTTTTTCCCTCTCCCGGTTTGTTTGTTTTTTCCTGTAACTGCACATGGATGGTTAAAGATATGGACTTACTAGTCAAAAAATAGATACAAGTCTCAGCTACAAGTTCAAATTTGATTACAATATCACAAAAACTGAGTATTCTGGAGAGGTTTTTCTGAGAGTATGTCTAGACCTTTAAAGTGGCCCTTTGGAGACTCCAAGTGAAAAACCTTTGACACATGACCTTCAAAAGGCTCTAATTCCTGAAGGCTTCAACATACAGTCATCAGTGATGGCTGCACTGAGAGGTGAGACTCTGAGGAATAATGTTATTTAATCATATTCCCATTCAGCGCTACTAATGTTTAGGAACTGATGCATAAACTAAAAATATTCTCATTTTGATACTGTGCATGATAAGAAAAGGTCAGACCATGTTCCTTGTAATAAAAATCTTGTAGTTTTAAAACGAAATACCAAACAATTTACATAGTTACAATTTTTAGGCTGAACACACTGCAAAACAAAATTGCACCCAACAATGCCGTGTTTTAAACCTGACCTTCCAACAGGTTTACTGTCCTTAAGGCTGAACAGATTTTCAAACCTCAGACGCTCTAGTTCAGGAGGTAATCCTGACCTGGATCATCATCAAACTGGTAAATCTGTTTATAATTCTGCTGTAAAACTGGAACATTACGTTGTGCAAATAGAAAATAAAACAAAGGCACGTCAATAAACTTAGCTGATAACGGAGATCGGTGAAAATCAATCAAGTGGCACTTTTGCCCTTTTTCCTTCCACATTCAAGCGAGTGAGAGAAACTATAATGCAGTTATACGGAAAAGTCACCCCTTGGAGCAACGATTAGGTGAAAGCTTTTCTGGTGATCATAGGAGACTGCAATATTCAGCGGCAGCTGAATAAATATATAGGCAACAACTATTAGAAATAAAATGGGACCTGATTCAAATCTTTCCAAGTCTCTTAAAGGGAAAGTGAAATCTTTAATAATAATAATAATAAAACTGATGTCAAAATCCTGCTCATGAAATCTGATTGCCAATGCAGTCAGAGATTTAATCCCCAGGCAATAGACGTGTAGCTTCTTGTTTTTGTAACGCGTTTCGGTCTTTTCTTCTTTACATTGGCGGTTGGTTGTGTCATTCGCGGTAATGCCGCACGACACACGATGCTTTAAAGCTGCGCCTCCAGGAGATGTTCCCTTCAGCGGAGCAAAAGCGGGTTTATGGAAATACAACACACAACGTGCAGAGCCGTGCGGAGCTGTTCCGGGCAGGCCAAATCGAGCCAGTGGAAAATTTTATAAATTCTTGCAAGAATTGAGAACGGACAGATAATACAAACAAGTGTCTTGGTCTGCCCCAGACAGGGAGTTACAATCCTTTTATAGTTCTCACACAGCTGAAAATGTAATTCACAACACAAGAGACAAGAAAGTAAAACAGTCTTTGGGCATCAGATATCTAATGGTGGTCAGCACAATGTGAGGCCCTAGAGGGAAGAGAGGTATCTTCTCTTGGGTAAACAAAACCTGCATATCAGGGGAAGTGTCATGAAGTGGTTTGAGGGCGGACCAAAGTGCAGACAAGAGCTGGGCAGCAACATGTTGTAAAAGGTTTTCAGCTTTATTTCCAGAGGTTTTCAAAGAAACCAAATAAGGCACTGCAGATACAAACAAAAGTCTAGATCCAAAATCTTACAAGATAGGTTCTGCAGGAACATGGAAAAACTCAGCACAAATACGTGGGTAGAGAACGGGGTATGACAAACACAAGGAACCAGCACTGAACAAAGACACAAAACCAACTAATATATTGTGAGATAACAAAGGCAGATAATCAACGGAACAGGGAACAGGTGAAACAAATACAAAGACTGAGGATAGGCAAAGTAACTAATAAACAATAAACAGAAACACAGACCAAGCAAAACTATAGACGAAGATAAATAATCAAATGGGAAATAAGAAAACTAGAATAATCATGAACAGAGAAACTAGAGGGAACAACAATAACAACCTGAGAACAAACAAAGAACCCATAAAGAAAACCTGAATACAAACCTAACCACACTGACTGAATTAACTGGAAAGGAAACAGAAAATAAACTAGTAAACAAGAAGAGTGCAAAGGAACAAATAATAAAACACAATTAAACATAAAGATACTAAAGAGAAATAAAACTAGAGAATCCAGGGAAGACCAAGAACTATAATAATTACAATAATAATAATAATAATAAACCATACAAAGTAATAAGAAAACAACCATAAAAGACCATAAGTCGTAAACACTAGGAGGCGGAAGAGGGAGAAAAGAAAACATGATACAAAAACCAAAATAGAAAAATCTAAGCAAAAGGTAAACAAACACAAAGCCACAAACAGAGTCCAAAAATGTCAGGAAGGCCTTGCAGTTCAGGCGCCTCTAAGTGTAGCATGCTGATCTGGCAGAGTAGATCAGGTCTGAACTGGACATTTTATGGACAACAAGCTGATTTAAGACACATATAGGAAGAACAGATGATATCTTGATGATATCCAGAGGTAGCCCAGTTCTGAAAGTGCTGACCCGACTCTCAGTGATACCAAACAAGATGTCCTATTTAAATTTTTCCACTATAAGTGGTGTTATGGAAAATGTTTGTGCCTTGCTTTCTTTTCCCCTAGATACTCTGCAGGATCTGATAAAAGTATTCAAACCCCTTCCGTGTTGTTGTCTTCTGCCTCAAGGGTTAGGACAGATGGTTCTGTTTAGTCTTACAGACATGGTTCTTCAAACTTCTCTTATATACTTGTATGAGATAACATGTATGCCACACTGTGTAAGGTTCCATTTCCATTGTCAACATGTCTAGGACAACAGGTTTCACCTTGTCTTTCTGGGTCTCATGCGAGTTACCTTGAAAACTGTTGTAGCTTATAAGGAGAACCTTTGCTTGTCTAGTCAGAATGATTTGGCAGCAGGTAAAACCTAATTTTTCTACAACAAATGGTGACGAGGATGGGATTCCTTGACTGGGTTCTTCTGAGGACATCGGCAGAAGGATCTGATCAACCTGGGAAGAGCTTCCCTGCCTCAAACCCTTTTAGTGTTAAGGGGTGGAGGACTTCTGACTTGGTGTTCTTGGAGACTCAGCGCTGGAATCCAGAAGAACCAAATTCTTTTTTTCTTCCAGAGACGGTGAGAAACAATGAATCAGCATAATTTAATTATCATCAATTGTAATTTACTTAATAGTCCGATAAAAGTAACCAAAGGCCTGAAATTCAAAATATAAAAGATTCTAAATTTCAAAAGTTTAAATGGTTCTAATTCTCGTACTCGTCGTCTTCCACTTTATCCAGGACCGGGTCGCGGGGGCAGCAGACTCAGCAGAGACGCCCAGACGTCCCTCTCTCCAGACACCTCCTCCAGCTCCTCCAGGGGGAGCCCAAGGCGTTCCCAGGCCAGCCGAGAGACATAGTCCCTCCAGCGTGTCCTGGGCCGTCCCCTGGGCCTCCTCCCGGTGGGACGTGCCTGGAACACCTCCCGAGGAAGCCGTCCAGGAGGCATCCGATATAGATGCCCGAGCCACCTCAACTGGCTCCTCTCGATGTGGAGGAGCAGCGGCTCTACTCCGAGCCCCTCCCGGAAGGCCAAGCTCCTGCGATGGACTGGCGACCTGTCCAGGATGAACCCCGTCTTTCGCCCATAGACTGCTGGAGATGGGCACCAGCTTCCCCGTGACCCACTATGGAATAAGCGGTAGAAAATGACTGACTGACTGATTTTCTTTTAGTCCAAAACAGATATGTGTTGTTTTATTATAGTGTCTGAAGCTCCTTATGAACTCTGGGTTAAAAGAAAATATGACATGGGGTTAATTTAGAGCTGTGAACTGATGATTGAAACTCTTAAATCTGTAAATCTGTTATTGTTCATGCCAGAAATAATAAACCCTTTATTCTGAAAATATTTAAGGTATTTAATCCATTTTCTTTAATCTCTGCAGAAAGCTGACATCACTGTTTAAAGCAGTGGTCCTCAACCTGTGGTTCCTGGACGCCTGAGGCCCGTGAGCCATAGATTGTGGGTCAGTGAAGAAAATTTAAATAAATCAGTAAAGGTTAAAGGTATGCCATTTAACTGAACAGAGTACATTCAAATACTACACTTATTAAATAAAAGATCTAAGGCAATGATGGGTTCTGGCTTTAAAATCTATTAATACTCAGATTAGGTTTCTACTCTGGAGAACACAGATTGAGGCTGAAGGTTGTTTTGGAGCCAGGGCTGGGATTCAGGAAATTAAAATTCATAGTGACTAAAGTCCTTTATAACAGAATAAAGGCAGAAGTAATTAGGGTTCAAGAATTAAAATCCTAGGAAAGACCTTTATGGGGCATAAAGGCAGATAAAGTCCTTTATTTTAGGGATAAATAAAGGCTCCTCTTTTAACATTAAAGAGGAAAAGTGGCTCAAACTCCAGTCTCCTCCTCAGGGAGAAATGTTTGATTTCATGACAACTTGGATGAGTTTGAAAATATTCAAATAAAAGTTTATTTTTGGGGACTTATTGGGTAAATGAATGATTCAATCCTGTAAGGCTCACAAATGGAAAACACAAAGAAAGGCTATTAGAAGTTAATTTTTTATATACATTGCTTTGGCGCTCAGACCCCTGGGAAGACCTGAACGCTGCGAATGATGAGGGCTTGAATGAGTATTTTTAGGATTAAGTTAGAGATCCGACTGGGGGTGGAATGTAGGCATGAAGGAGGAGATGGGGAGGAGGTGGGTCAAAGCTTAGCGGAAGAGCGAGAGAATCTTGCCGATGAGGATCTTTAAAGCGAAGCCTTGGAGATGATTGACTGAAGAGGAGCTGCGGACTTAACGCTGATTGGATGGGCGGAGACGCATAGAGGAGCCATTGGACCGGCTGAGGTAGGAGGGAGTCTTCCGGATTGAATTTTCATCAAAACTTCATTTAAATCCTACACTCCCTAGCCCTAGGGGTTCCAAACTAATATCAAATTAGTACAAACGATAGTTTTAAAGTAGCACAAAAGATCATTTCAAAGAACCAATATTTAAAATAATGGAACATTAGCATTTGACTCAAAACAGAGGGGTGCTGACAATAATTTTCTAACCCAACTTTCAAAACTTTAATAACCCTGATTTAAAGAAAATAATGTCCAGTCCCTTTTGAAGTGCTATAATGTAATAAAATCTAGTTGGGGATTAAACTTAATTGTTCATTTTCTGGTTAAGTTTTAACACTGCAGTGTTTGTGTTTGTTTAGTGACTGTGTAGAACCATAAAATGTCAATACTGGGCTAAAAATAATTGTCAGCATTTAACCTGAGCAGAGAAATTCATATATACAGTTGTGATCAAATTAAAACTTAATGTAAAGAGAATCATAACAGCAACTTTCAGACTTATAATTGCTGTCATTACAATGTTTAAAGTATGAAGAGTTAGCAAAGAGTTTCAGCAGAAGAGAAAACTGCTGCTGTGCTTCTAAATTATTTGAGATCTCTTTGAATTGTGTTCACTTATCTTTAAACAGGATCCTGACGATCAATTAAAGCATCTGGAGATATGCTAAGAAAAAACATTTTTGAAAAGTGAGTGTTAGAAATTTTTGCTTTAAATTCCTGAAGCTTCATTAAGTCACTGAGTAAATTTGACGTCATTAAAACATTCATTAAATTTCATATTTACAATTTGATCGGGAAAAAAACAAAATTTTGTCCAACTGTGTCTCTGTCTGTGATGTTTGTCTTTATTTCATTGGAATGAGTGAGTGTTTGTTCATATGTTCCTATAATAATTCATGTTTAGAATAATGTTTTCTAACCCAGACTGATTAAAACCTTCAGTTTTCAGGAAAGATTCTTAACTCCTAAGAAGCAGCGTGTTTTTGATGTAAGTTGATGTTAACAGTTCTGCAGTCTAAGGTCCACTGAGATGGGTTGGAAGGACAGAACCGTGGGGACCGCCCACAGCCCACCTATAGATAGCCTATCAGAGGTTGGTTCCGCCTGGCTCCGCCCACCTACCAGGTTTGAACACACCTTAACTTCCATGGAAACGCTCACCCCTCCCTTCCTGAGTTCAACACTGTTTGAAAGAAAAGTGAGAATAATAAAGGGGGCTTGTTATGATAACTGCGTTAAAATGCATGTTTATAAAATGACTGAGTTAGGATAAAGCATGAAATTTTGATTTATGTGTTTTTATAATTAAAATGTTAATGAAATAGTTTAAACTTCTTCAAATAATTAGTTTTGCTTGCAGAATCATTGGGAATTTAATGGACTGAAAATGTTATCCTGGTGCCAATAAATTAAACTAGCTGAAAGTTCAAGATATGCCACAAATAAGGAATATATTTTAAAAACAAACCTGAGTCATGATCCTAAACTATAATTAATGATTAGGTTCAATTGGTAGGATTTATGCATTAAACCTGCATGATTTAAATTTACTCGTCTTAAACCAAGACCAATCAAGATGATGTGACTCATTTATAATTGAAACATTAAAATGAACTTAATAACATTTATGTTTTATTGTTAACAAAACTGAGGTGACTGCAAATAGAAACAAAATTACTTTAGGTAAATTCAGTGGTGAACTCTGAGACCAATTTAATTAATACTAATTCATTTGAAATACATGAAGATAAATGAATTAATTCTTAATTAATAATTATAATGATGTAAATGGTTAAAACATAGAGCTAACGAAGGCTATAAATATTTTAAATACATCAATCCTATGTGGTTCTAACTAGGTGAAAATTATATGCATGACTTCAAATGACATGTAAGGGAAAATGCCACATTGCCCACACAAACTGAAGCTAACGCAATTATAAAATAAACAGTCTAATAGGGAAAATAGACCTTTATATTAATGCACAAAATAAACCTTTTGGGGAACAATCTATTAGCAAGAAAGAAATAGATTCTTAATTTTGTTAAATTATATTTAATGTAGTCTTGGTCTGCGTTTCTAACAGATTTTTCCCGCTCAGTGACAACTCTGGTAATTGGCAGCTCCACAGTCAGAAACGTGGCACTAGAGACACCAGCGACCATAAAGAGACAGCAAGTGTAGAACTAAACTGCTAACAGAAGCTAAAACAAAGAGCCCTTCTTGATGTTTTATTCATAGATGAATAAGAACATTACATTAAGCTGCAAAATATCTGGCCAGATAATTACCCCTGATTCCCATTTGGTAAAATCTCCATCAGTTTGCAGTAGTTGGGCCCAAACATCTGAGGAACATTTTGCCCACAGAGGTTGTATAAATAATCTATAAGTCTGGCAAGAGTGGGAACGTCTGGCTTTCATTCTGCTCTGTTTGAAGACACCAGGGCAACAACAGTGGTACCGAGGGCCGCCCTGTGGGGCACCAGGGGTACTTTTCTGTGGGTTCAACCAGGTCTGTGTGTATTTGTGCTTTAAAAAGCTTGATGGTTCATCTGATTTCCTTCAACTCTCTGTGATGCAGCTTTTTTGGAATGTGTTGCTAAAATTAAATTCAGAAAGAGTGAAATCTGCAAAAAAAAACAAAGTTTATCAGTTTCAACATTAAATTTACACATAAGTTGAACAAGATTTGAAAATCATTATATTCTCGTTTTAATTACCTTTTACGCGACGTCCCAACTTCATTTGAATTGGGGTTGTATAAAAAATGTCTAAATCTAAAATCATTTCCCTTCCGCTTAACTTTTTCTAATTACTTTGTGTTTGTCACATAAGATCCCAATAAAATACACTGATAGTTGTGGCTGTGATGTGACAAAATTCAATTAACATGAAAAGTTTAGCAGAAACGTCACAGCACTGCAGATTTGACAGAAAGTCTGACAAAATTCATCTTTTAAAGAATGAAGCCTTCAGTTTGAAAAGAGATACATTACTGAAAATTAAACTCTAAACAAGAAAATGTATCTATCAAATATTTGAAATAATGAGAACACTCTTCATGTCTTTCAGTGTTTTTTATTGACAATAATTTGACAGAAATTCGTCCTGCCATTGAACTGGACCATAATGTCATGTGAAACATCTGCAGGTTTCTGTTTTCAGATGTGTTTCAGGTATTAGTTGGCATTGAATCATTCGTATTCTGCTGAAATCTCCTAAGAAGTCTGACATTTGTTCATGGCGTCCACTTTGGACTCAAGCAGTTTCAGCATGCCCTTAATGGTTCTAAAAGGTGTAAATTGGTCTTTCATCTCCGGAGTCTTACTGGTCTGCAGCTCGCAATGTTCTCCATAGAATCCATTCTTACACCTGCAGAACCACTGGTTGGACTCCAGAACTCTCTCACACAAGCCATTGTTCTGGCATTTGTCTTCATTGCAGACAGACTGTTCTCTAGAGTAATGAAAAGAAACTTTACCCGAAGAAAATGTACTCCAACTACAGTCCTCTTGATGAAAAGGTGCTGGGACCTCTACAGCATCTTCAACATAGAAGGCATGTGTTACTGTGGCGTATTGATTGAAAATGATTGTCAAAGAACCAGATTCATGGCCAGAGACATCATACGGAGGATTATGAGTGTACTTGCACTTGTCTGGTTCAAGATTAGAACAAGATTTTCCTCTAAAGCAATTTTGTACCATTCTCTTTCCATGGTCTTGGAACTTCATGTCACCATCCCGAACGAACCTGACAAGCACAATGGTGTCTCCTGCATCAATCTCAGTGGCTTCAAGCACGATGTGATTGTCTTTGTTTGCCTTGTTGTACACCACCACCACCCAGCTGTACCAGTTGTACTTCTGGTCCAGAACTTCTTTCACCTTAAGAGCGATGGCCTGTTTGTCATCAGTGCTGAGTCCTTTGACAGTCTCCACCACATCTTTCTTCATGTAATCTTCATAGTTCAGCAAGCAGTAGTCTATGGCTGCTAACTGAGCTTCAGAAACCTTCTTGAACATCTGCACATGTTTATCTTCTTTGGTCGTGGTGTTGAAACCAATCAGTCTCCAGTAGAACTCGTTGAGCACCATCCCCTTCCACAACAAGCTGCTAAAATACAAATTATATTTACCAATCTTAGTAATGTCACATTTAAACTTCTTCTTCAGCAGATTGTTGAGGTTTGCACTCAGAGACGTGCTGTCGACTGTCAGGTAGCGGTAAAGATTGGACACACTGGACTCAGCTCCTGAGAATTCATAGTAGCTGGTGAATATTTCAGCCAGTCTGAGTCTGTCTTCTGCACTTTGCACCAAGTTACTGTTCTGACGAAGGTCATTGAACTTGTCCCAGGCATTGAGGATGGTGACTTCGTCTCTAGAGTAGACGCTGGCGTAGTTGAACCATTCTACATCTGTTGCCAGGTTGGAGATCTGGAAGGAGAGAGAGTCCAGCTTCCGGTTCACCTCAGCAAACCCTTTCTTTACCTCAGTCAGAACTGGGTCATCCTGAGGGATCAATATCAACACCATGTTGATGATCGAGAAGGCTACAGCACCAATCCCTGGTGCTAAGCCAGCGAAGACAGACAGGTTCTTTACTATATCCCTTATGTTGTTTTCCTTCACTGTTTCTACACCATCTTTAAGAAGGGACAGAATGTCTTTTCCCAGATTTAAGATCCTATCTGTTTTTTCTCTGTCTTCAAAGGCCAGATCTTTCTTGATCCTTTTCACTTCTGACAGATCCGTGGAGAAATGGGTGCAAGCAGAGGTCCAATGAAGGATGAGAGAAGCCAGCAGAACTGAGGCAGACCTCAGTGAAGACACCATAACTGCAACACACAAAATATTCAACATACAAAACAAAAAGAGGAAACTTGAGATAATATTAAATTACATTCAGACAGCAAACAGTCAACAACATCAATAAGCCAGCAACACAGTGCAACTCTTGGCACATATATATGAAGATCAAAGAAGATAAAATATATGAGTTAGCTTAAAGGTTTTCAGGCTTTGTCCACATTGTAATTTAATTTTCCATGGACTGAAATGTTTTCTTTACAAATGTATAAAATATTGTTATAGCCCCAGTAAGTCCCAATAAGGACCAGTAATTTTGAACAGGGCCCTATAAATATTAGAAAATTGAAGAGAAAATAATGCACCACACATGTAGAGGATTCCTACTTAATCTGGAAAAATAGTCTACTGTTGTATAAAAAGACACTTTGCCAAGCTAGAAGAGCTTATCCCTCATCATTAGTCTTTAGTTTCTTTACTTTAGTTAGTTAATTTAGTTTACTTTAGTTTCTCACTGTAGCTTCTCTTGGCTGTTTTGATAATCTTTGTTAGTTTGTTCCTGGCGTAGTAGAGGCAGGCCAGGAACAAACTAACAAAAGAGATCAAAACAGCCAAGAGAAGCTACAATGAGAAACTAAAGAACATCCTTTCCTGGTGCAATATTTAAATATCAAAATGAAAAACTCTGCAGACCTGATCAGATGTTTGTGGAGCAGATGGAGGTCCAGTGGGGTGATCAGCAGCTCGTTAGAAGGAAAGAGGAAACTTCTGCCCTCTGCAGGAATAGTGCAGCTAACTTTAAAGGACTGAAAGTCCCACCTCCTTCTCAGGTCCATGAGTTCTGTCCAGTTCTGTCCAGTTCAGTCCATTTCTTTGCTGTGATAATGTCGTCATTGTTGACAAGTCAAAGTCCTCTCAGAGGTCAACTTTAAAACAGATCCATAAGGCTCAACCTTTGCTTAACATGCCAAAAAAAGTTTGTAAGTCTAAAGCCATGTAAAAGTCTTCACACCCTGTAAATTATTCCACACTTTAGTTCCTGCCACAGCCTGCATATTTTACAGGTGCTTTATAGATCAGACCTTACTGAAGAAAAACAGTTCAATCTGAAAAGTGTGGTGTGCTTTTGTATTCCCCCCCGACTCGGAGCTCTGTTGAACAACATCTTGTCTGTTGGTTTTTGTCTCCACCAGCTTTGAACATCTACAGATGGATGGAGAACATCTGTGAACATCAGTTTTCAAGTCTTGCCACAAATTCTTAGTTTGATTAGGATCTAGACTTTGACTAGGCCATTCTAAAAGATGAATGTTCCTCAATCTGAATCAGGTGCTTTGACAACCTACTCTTGGGTCCGGGCCCCTCTCTGCAGATGGTGTGGTCTCTGCAGAGATGCAGCTGGTCAGGATCCTGTGGATGATGCAGTTTTCAAACATCCTCATCCTCTGTAGAAAGATCAGCTGCTGCTTAGCTTTGTTCAGCAGCTCAGTGATGAGGTAGAACCAGGTGAGTTCTTCACATATATTAAGACAAACTGGAGACTCTGTCTTCTCCACTGCATCCCCTCTGCTGGTTAAGGTTCCTGCTTTTGGTGCACGTTGTGAAAGTGATTGTTTCATCACTGCAACGTCAGAGACAACATTTCCATGTTGCTGCATCATCACCATCAGACATCAGACCTGGAACTTCAGTTATGTCTCCATTTTTCAAGATGATGGTGTTGTGTAAAAAGGCCTGTGAAGACAGGACTGAGGACAACACCTTTAAGGCTTTATGTCATTAGTGAGGAAATATTCACTTCAACAAAGTCAAATATCAGGTCCACTGCTTTAACTATGGTAGTCTGCCCCCAGACCACCACCTTGAACCTCCACCCACTAAACAGTTGGTAACCCTGTTGCAGTTAATGAAAAGCTTGAGTGCATCTACTTCCTGGCAGTTTTATTCCCTCTTTACTGGAAAAACTCCTCCTCTCTCACCTCTAAACGGGTCATGCTTCGGCTCTCCGGGAAGGGGCCCAGCCCCCCCTCCCCAAACAAGGTAAACATTTGTTGAGCGGAGGCAGCAGTGCTTACCTGAACTTATTGATTACCTGAACTTATTGATCTGCAGGTTTCTGTAAATGGCCTGGTCTCTGATCCAGGATGACCAGACACTCTACAGGTGACCTGGGGTGGCCCCTCATCGTCTCCTTTTCAGCTCAAACCTGCCCTGCTGCTCCTCACTTGACTGAAATATGTCTTAAGAGATAAGTCCTGGATCGTGTTGCCTGTTGCATGATGGGAGCAGATCTCAAGGGTTGGAAATTCAGTGTTTCCTTTACAGAGAGATCAGGCTTTTGTGTGTGCTGCAAATGGTTCAAGTGCAGCATCTAACTTCATTTGGACATGCATTTTACAGGTGTTCTTAGACATTTTGGGGGGAATGTTAACAGGTTCTGCTGATTGAGCCGCTGCTCTCTGATTTACTGCAGATTTAACCTCAGCAGTCAAGCATGTTGAAACTGCAACTAGTCTGTAGTTACTGAAGATGGATCACAAAGAAATTTTTACATTTTTTCCCTCTCCTGGTTTGTTTGTTTTTTCCTGTAACTGCACATGGATGGTTAAAGATATGGACTTACTAGTCAAAAAATAGATACAAGTCTCAGCTACAAGTTCAAATTTGATTACAATGTCACAAAAATGCTGGGAACGTCTGGCAGCGCCCTCGGCCAGGGATGTATTCATTGCCCACCTTGAGCAGACTACACAGAGGCTCAAAATAAAATATAATAAATATTTACACATAAATCTAAAACTGATTATTCTAATTAAAGTGGATATAGGAAAACAAACTGTCAAAACCGTCTGGCTTCTGCTGTGTAAATTTAGTGCTTAAAGTGACTTAACTAAAAAACTTGATCATATAATTCATTATAAATTTATGATAAATATATAAATTTTCAAATGAGTCAGTTTCTCTTTTGCTAAGCCATAAGTAAAGAATTTGAAACAATACGCTCAGTGCTCTTTTCAAATGTTCTTACAATTCTTATTTCCTAATAATTTCATACAGCCCAACAGTGCACCAGAAAACAGATGAATATTCTCCACCTGTCCAGGAAAACTGGAACCAGCTGAATATCCAAAAATAACTTCACATCTCCCCTCCTTGAACCGTCACCTTAACGTGGTGGAGGGGTTTGAGTGCTCAAATGATCCTAGAGGCTATGTTGTCTGGGGCCTAAATGCCCCTGGTAGGGTCTCCCATGGCAAACAGGTTCTAGGTGATGGGTCAGACAAAGAATGGTTCAAGAACCCCTCATGAAGAACACAATATCGAGGCACGTGACGTCGCCCGGTACGGCGGAGCCGGGGTCCCACCCTGGAGCCAGGCCTGGGGTCGGGACTCGTCGGAGAGCGCCTGGTGGCCGGGTTGCTCCTCGCGGGACCCGGCCGGGCCAAGCCCGAACGAGAGACGCGAGGCCATCCTCCAGTGGGCCCACCACCTGCAGGGGGAACCGTGAGGGACCGGTGCAAAGAGGATTGGGTGGCGGACGAAGGAGGAGACCTCAACGGCCCGATCCCCGGATGCTTAGGCTGGCTCTAGGGACGTGGAATGTCACCTCGCTGGGGGGGAAGGAGCCTGAGCTTGTGCGGGAGGTCGAGAGATATCGACTAGAAATAGTCGGGCTCGCCTCCACGCACAGCGTGGGCTCTGGAACCCATCTCCTTGAGAGGGGTTGGACTCTCTTCTACTCTGGAGTGGCCCACGGGGAGAGGCGGCGGGCTGGTGTGGGTTTGCTTGTTGCCCCCCAGCTCAGCCGTCTCGTGTTGGGGTTTACCCCAGTGGATGAGAGGGTTTCATCCCTGCGCCTTCGGGTTGGGGAGAGGTCTCTGACTATCATTTCAGCCTACGGGCCGAGTGGTAGTGCAGAGTACCCGGCCTTCTTGGCGTCCCTGTCGGGGGTGCTGGATAGTGCCCCTCCCGGGGACTCCATTATTCTGCTGGGGGACTTCAACGCCCACGTGGGGAACGACAGTGACACCTGGAGAGGTGTGATCAGGAGGAATGGCCTCCCCGATCTGAATCCGAGTGGTGTTTTGTTATTGGACTTCTGCGGTAGTCACGGATTGTCCATAACGAACACCATGTTCAAACATAAGGGTGTCCATCAGTGCACTTGGCACCAGGACACCCTAGGCAGGAGGTCGATGATCGACTTTGTTGTCGTATCATCAGACCTTCGGCCGCATGTTTTGGACACTCGGGTGAAGAGAGGGGCTGAGCTGTCCACTGATCATCACCTGGTGGTGAGTTGGATCCGCTGGAGGGGGAGAAAGCCGGACAGACTTGGCAGGCCCAAGCGCATAGTGAGGGTCTGCTGGGAACGCCTGGCGGAGCCCTCGGCCAGGGATGTATTCAACTCCCACCTCCGGGAGAGCTTCGACCAGATCCCGGGGGATGTTGGAGACATAGACTCAGAGTGGACCATGTTCTCTGCATCTATTGTCGATGCTGCTGCCCATAGCTGCGGCCGTAAGGTCTGCGGTGCCTGTCGTGGCGGCAATCCCAGAACCCGGTGGTGGACACCGGCAGTAAGGGATGCTGTTAAGCTGAAGAAGGAGTCCTATCGGCTGTGGTTGGCTTGTGGGACTCCTGAGGCGGCTGACGGGTACCGTGAGGCCAAGCGTGCTGCGGCCCGGGCTGTGGCAGAGGCAAAAACTCGGGCCTGGGAAGAGTTCGGTGAGGCCATGGAGAAGGACTACCGGTTGGCCTCGAAGCGATTCTGGCAAACCGTCCGACGCCTCAGGAGGGGGAAGCAGTGCTCTGCCAACACTGTTTATAGTGGGGGCGGGAGACTGCTGACCTCGACTGAGGACATTATCGGGCGGTGGAAGGAGTACTTCAAGGATCTCCTCAATCCTGCCATCACGCATTCCGTGGTGGAAACAGAGGCTGGGGACTCGGGGTTGGATTCTTTCATCACCCAGGCTGAAGTCACCGAGGTGGTTAAAAAGCTCCGCGGTGGCAAGGCTTCGGGGGTGGATGAGATCCGCCCTGAGTACCTCAAGTCTCTGGATGTTGTAGGGCTGTCATGGTTGACACGCCTCTTCAACATTGCGTGGCGGTCGGGGACAGTGCCTCTGGACTGGCAGACTGGGGTGGTGGTCCCCCTTTATAAGAAGGGGGACCGGAGGGTGTGTTCCAACTACAGGGGGATCACACTCCTCAGCCTCCCTGGTAAGGCCTACCCCAGGGTATTGGAGAGGAGAGTCCGACCGATAGTCGAACCTCGGCTTCAGGAGGAACAGTGTGGTTTTCGTCCCAGCCGTGGAACACTGGACCAGCTCTATACCCTCTACAGGGTGCTCGAGGGTTCATGGGAGTTTGCCCAACCGGTTCACATGTGTTTTGTGGACCTGGAGAAGGCATTCGACTGTGTCCCTCGTGATGCCCTGTGGGGGGTGCTCCAGGAGTATGGAATCGGGGGCCCTTTATTAGGGGCCATCCGGTCCCTGTACGAGCGGAGCAGGAGTTTGGTCCGCATTGCCGGCACTAAGTCGGACCTGTTCCCAGTGCATGTTGGACTCCGGCAGGGCTGCCCTTTGTCGCCGGTCCTGTTCATAACTTTTATGGACAGGATTTCTAGACGCAGCCAAGGGCCGGAGGGGGTCTGGTTTGGGGACCAGTGGATTTCGTCTCTTCTTTTTGCGGATGACGTGGTCCTGCTGGCCCCCTCTAGCCAAGACCTACAGCATGCGCTGTGGCGGTTCGCAGCCGAATGTGAAGCGGCTGGGATGAGGATCAGCTCCTCCAAGTCCGAGGCCATGGTACTCGACCGGAAAAGGGTGGCTTGTCCTCTTCAGGTTGGAGGGGAGTTCCTGCCTCAAGTGGAGGAGTTTAAGTATCTCGGGGTCTTGTTCACGAGTGAGGGAAGAATGGAGCGGGAGATCGACAGACGGATCGGTGCAGCTGCCACAGTAATGGGGGCGCTGTGCCGGTCCATTGTGGTGAAGAGAGAGCTGAGCCGAAAAGCAAAGCTCTCAATTTACTGGTCGGTCTACATTCCTACCCTCACCTATGGCCATGAACTTTGGGTCATGACCGAAAGAACGAGATCACGGATACAAGCGGCTGAAATGAGCTTCCTCCGTAGGGTGGCCGGGCACTCCCTTAGAGATAGGGTGAGGAGCTCGGCCATCCGGGAGGGGCTCGGAGTAGAGCCGCTGCTCCTCCACATCGAGAGGAGCCAGTTGAGGTGGCTCGGGCATCTATACCGGATGCCTCCTGGACGCCTTCCTCGGGAGGTGTTCCAGGCACGTCCCACCGGGAGGAGGCCCAGGGGACGGCCCAGGACACGCTGGAGGGACTATGTCTCTCGGCTGGCCTGGGAACGCCTTGGGCTCCCCCTGGAGGAACTGGAGGAGGTGTCTGGAGAGAGGGACGTCTGGGCGTCTCTGCTGAGTCTGCTGCCCCCGCGACCCGGTCCTGGATAAGCGGAAGACGACGAACGAACGAACGAACGAACTTCACATCTTGCCAGTCACATGTCCAATGTGATCGATGTGAGATGCTACATTTAAATGTCTTCGTTATAAATTGAGTCATTAGTTTTATTATTTTTATTTTTACATCATTCTGTCCTTTGTTTTTTGTAGACTACATAATATACCTCTGTGGACTGGGTTGTGATGGGAAGGCAAAGCGAAGCATTTTCTTTTTTGTCACTGCTCAAAGACCAATAAAAATAAAAACAACATTTTAAAACGTGGATCTCCATTGCCCAGATGCCCCATCCAGCCCATCTGCAGCAACAACCCTGGGGTAATGCAGCCACTATGGTGCTTTGGATGCAGAAGTCCAGCTTTTTTACTGTAATTTCCCCCATCAAAATAAGTAAGAAGTAGCACCCTAATGGTGCTAGGTATTGTTTTTGTAATGGATGCCATGACAAAGGATGTACTTTGAATTTAAAATCTACAAAACTACACAACCCAAAGTGATGCCTGCATTTCGATCCGTCATGTTGTTTAATGTTGTCAGAATGGCAATAAAATGTTGGCTTATAGCACAAATAAATCCTATATTATCTGAGAATGTTTAAAGTGAATAAGAAATGTTTTAGAAAAAAAAGACAATCCCTGAATCTGTTTTGTGTGCTCTGATGTGTATAGACTCTAAAGTTATTTAAAGTCCTGAAACTAAACCAAAACCATTTCTGAGAACACAAAGATTTTTATAAGATATTCCAGCCGAGTGTCTGTCAAATAAAAAAAATAAAAGTTCATGTTCCTGTGGCTCTGCAGTGAAGAAACAATCTCACCTTCCATTATGTGCCTCAAACTCTACTTAATACACAGCTGATGATGAACCAGTGATGGTAAAGTGCATCAGTGATAGTTGGCCGTTAAATCCTTTAGTGCAGCTGAAAACATCAGAACTCATGTTAAGACTTTCATGATTTAAAAAAAAACATTTAATATAATCTGATGAATCAGAAATTAGGAAAAAACAAAACTCCTTGTTTCAAACAGTGTTTCTGCACAAATGCAACCAGTGGGCCAAACAGCGACCCCTACTGGATAAACTGCTCAGAATCAAAGAGTTTCTGCTCCATGGATCAGTAGATTTCAGTGATTGATCAGTTTCTGGTTTCTGGCCCAATCATGTTGGTTTCCCTCTGTTTATTCAGCCCCATCAGAGTAACTCCATGGATAATCAGTCAGATGTGTGGGCTGGCAATGATGTACGGGACAAGATGTTTGCATCCTGATGGTCTCCAAGCTGAAGGTATCAGAAATTCATGAAATACACGCAGGGCAGGTTCCACAAGAAGAACACAGTAGAGGTAAAGTGATTTTATTGAAATTATTCTTAGAAAACAAGTTTGCCTCGAAGTTATTTAAGCAAAGTTTTGGCCACATGTCCCCTAGAGCCGGATTAATTACAGCGGTTCATAAAAACGCTGAAAATAACAGAGATAACAGCAGAAAGTGTGCATTATTATACTTCTTCCTCTCAGTAGGTGTTAGTTTGATTACTCCCTTAGAATAATGTCTCTACAGACTGAGATCACTCTGTAACTTTAGGTGTGTGTTGATCTTCATCAGTCCAGAAAATGGCTAGAAGAGCTAGAGAACAGCCACTGGGTCCAACTTCATATCTACAGTCAGAACGATGGTTAAAACATTTAGACCAACTAGGGCTGAGACGAGCAAGGCTGGACAAGGACACAAGTTTATCTTCTCAGTGAGGAGGATGGTGAGAGAGGAGAATCATCTCCAAAACTTAGAGAACTGCAGCAAAGGCTGGCATCTTGGTCTCCATTAACCCGTTGGATGCTATCTACATGCCAACTGGTTGTTTTGGAGGCATGCTGGGAAAAAGCCTTTTCTGTCCTACCATCACGAACATAAACGTGGTTAGTTTGCTGAAATCCGCTTGGAGTTTACCTGGACCTGTGAGAATTGGTCAGATGAGACTCAGACTGAAGTATTCAGCAGTGGGACTGCTGTGAAACAAAGCACGATTATGTGGAAAACCACATGGTGGTCACTGTTAAGTAAGGTGGAGGAACTGTAAGGCTGCGGGCCCATTGTGGACTGACATCTTCAGCATTCAAAACATGAAGACATCTAATCAAAAACAGCCCTCATCATGTTAAGCAGCAGGGTGTTAGGGGTGCCGAGTGTGTTTTTACAAATGTTCATGCCCGTATTGTTCACAGAGACGACTTCAAGCCACTGAAGTCAGGAGAGAAGCTCACTGCTGGAAGCTAACTTTGTGTTCAACAGTTATAGAAACGAGCAGAGCACTTAACCCTATAAACTGAACAAAGAGTATTTAAATCAATCACTTCCTATAACCTGTCTGAACTGATCTATACCAGCATGTTGTCCTCTTCTGAATCAGCCGTTAAAAGACGGAAACACGTCACCAAAAACAGCCTTGAACATCTTAAACAATGGAGAGTGTGTGGAGCGGATTGTTTCTGATGGAACGGTCATGCCTGTGTTGTCCACAGTGTAGGCGTACTGCCGATTCAGATAATCCTCTTCCATCGTGGTTTCTGGAGATGTTTTCCCCAGACAAGCAGCCAGATGGACGGTGGCTTCATACTCTGAAACATGGAGCACCACAGACAAGGCCAACATGACGGTAAAGAAGGGCACGCTGCCGAACCCTGGGTGAAGGTACGGGATAAGATACCGGTGGGCTGCTAGTGGATCTATAAGACCAGGTCGATCCTCCTGCCTTTCCTCCCTTTCTTCTTCTCCTCCTCTTCAACCTTCTGTTTGACAACGTTAAAAAGGTCTAACAGTTCGAAGAAGTATTCAGAATCTGCGTTCAGGTTCAGCCACCGTTGAACATCAACATCTGGACAGTTTTCAATCACATAATTGAATAATTCACTCTTCTCAGCAAAGGTCCTGTTTTTCTTCTCTATGATGGATTTAATTCTGAATAACTTCTGGAGAGATTCCCTGTGGAGGAAATAAAGGAACGCCTTGGGCTCCCCCTGGAGGAACTGGAGGAGGTGTCTGGAGAGAGGGACGTCTGGGCGTCTCTGTTGAGTCTGCTGCCTCCGCGACCCGGTCCCGGATAAGCGGAAGACGACGAGTACGAGTACATTTTAAGATTAACAACTAAACAACTCTGACTTCCTGACTTGACTTCAAACTTAAGGATCTTCATGAAGAAAACTTTAAATAATAACGTTTATGTGTGTTTTCACTACTGACCAACATACTCAATGATGTTGAACTGTTCCCTCAGTGTCCTGATGATCTTTCGGATCTCCTCAGCTTTGCTCCTCAGAGACTGGCAGGCTTCTGTCACATTATTGTTGTCGATCAGATCAGTCCAGCTGTCGATTACATCTGGAAGAAAATATGCCATCGTAGCTGCCCCTGCAAACTGAGGACCAGCAGGAGCTGATCAGAACAGGACTGGATCTCACTGTTACCATGTACCGAGCATCATGTCCAGTCAAAGCATACAGAGACTAAATCTGCACTTAGTTATGGAACAAAATCAACAGACTCCCCACTGGACTTACTTATTAAACAAAGATGAAACCAAACTGGAAAGTGTGTGATAAGTCCACCCAGTGATCCAGCAGGTTGTAGAACCTCGTCCAGCAGGTTGTAGAACCTCCTCCAGCAGCTTGTAGAATCTCCTCCAGCAACGTGTAGAACCTCCTCAACAGCTTGTAGAATCTCCTCCAGCAACGTGTAGAACCTCCTCAACAGCTTGTAGAACCTCCTCAACAGCTTGTAGAACCTCCTCAACAGCTTGTAGAACCTCCTCAACAGCTTGTAGAACCTCCTCAACAGCTTGTAGAACCTCCTCAACAGCTTGTAGAACCTCCTCAACAGCTTGTAGAATCTCCTCCAGCAACGTGTAGAACCTCCTCAACAGCTTGTAGAACCTCCTCAACAGCTTGTAGAACCTCCTCAACAGCTTGTAGAACCTCCTACAGCAACATGTAGAACCTCCTCCAGCAGCTGTAACTTACAACAGGTTTTCTGTCTGACGTCATCAGTCTCCTCACATTGTTTTGGAAGACTTTAGGTCCACTCATCGCTGCAACGTTGCTTCAGTGCATTGAGTCCTGCTAAGCTCTCTGAATTTCCAACCACAGCCTTTCACTTAGGCTTAGAACTAGACTTTGACTAGGCCATCTAAACTTCTGAATTGTTTAAATGCTGCTGTTTGGGGTCATTATCTTGTTGCTGACCCAGTATGGGCCAGACTTCAGCTGACAAATGGTCTCACATTGGACTCTAGAAAACTTTGGTATACAGAGAAGTTCATGGTCCACTCAGTGATTACAAGCTCCAAACACCAGCTCCCTCAACAATCCTGCTTGGCAGTTGGTGTGAAGTCCTTGGTTTTCTCCAAACATGGTTCTGTCCGTTATTGTTACACATCTCTACTTTGGTCTCATCTGTCCGGAGGACATGGTCCTAGTCATCCTGTCCTTCATCCCAATGCAACTTCGCTAACCTAAGTCCTGCTGCCATCTTGTTTTTAGAGAGAAGAAGCTTTCTCCTTCAACCATTCCAAACATCCATGCTTGTTCAGTGTTTTTCTAATTTTCCTGTCATGACCTTTAACCTTTAACCTGCTAGCTGAGGCCTATAGAATCTGAGATGAACGTCTTGGATTTCTTCGTCATTCTTCTGAGGTGCGCGCCCTGACCTTGGCTGAATCTGCTGGGATGTCCACTCCTGGGACATTGTTGGGTCATCATCCATTTTATGAGCCAAATGATCTACAACGCAACTCAACAGGCGTCGCAGCTCTGTCGTCACTGGAGGTCAGCTATATAAGAGCTTGCAAGACACTTCGCCCTTGCTTTTTCCAGCTGGAACAGTGACTGGTTTCCACGCAATAGAAGCACATCTGTGGAGAGTCAGAAGCTCATTCTCCATCACTGGCCAACCAATTGACAAGCTAGAATCTTACTGTGATAAGAAGACCAGAAGATTTACTTTACTGATCGAAGGCGTGTCTGTAGCATGCTACTCACGTAAAAAAAACCCAAAGACATTTTTCCAAGGAGATCATTTTGTCCATCACATTTTCCCCTTTGCTGAAGGAGGAGAAGCTGATCGCTCATGAGTTTGTCATTGAAGCAGACTGAAGCTGCGGTCTGAGCCCCGTGGTGATATCGGACCACACCATTGTCCCATCGTTTATGGCCCGTTGTGTTTTTTACTTCCCGCCTCGGGGGGTTTATGACTGTATGCTTGAGTAGCTCTGTTAGCAGGTAAAGAGCTAAGCTGCTCCCAGAGGCGCTGCCTAGGTGGAAACTCATTGCTGCCCACTGATTGTATTTTTCAAGTCAATCCTAAGCTTTGATCCATTCCCACTCCCACTGGTTTGGTCTCGGTCTACCTACAGCATGCATCCTTAGTTTTGGATGTTAATGTACCCCTTTTGTAGAATAGTGCATAGTTAATTAGGTGAAACGCTGCTGAACAGAAGAGTTGAGTGTAAGAGAGACTATTGGTTTATTAAATTTTCACATAGATAGACAGCATTTGTGTTTATTCTGTGTAAGAGTGATTATCTGTCAAATAAGGTTAGTGTTTCCCACCATTCAGTAAAGCAGTTGACAACACAGTGACATTTAGCTTGGTTTGGTTAATAATTATAAATTATTAATGACAATTAATTAATTGTAATTACCATAAATTCCGGACTACAGAGCGCACCTGATTAAAAGCTCGGATTTTAGAAAGAAAACCAATTTTGTATTTGTACAGGTCGCACTGGATGTCCCACGTTGTAATATGATTTATACAGAAAGATATTAACACGTGAGGATTTTTAACATTTCATTTAATCCGTATGGCAAATGCTTTTTTTCCAACAGTGCCTGTAACACGGCTACCTTTAAATATACGTACGTTATCAGCAAATTACGTTGCTAATGCTTTTTTACTGAACAGAGCAAGAACAACAGTCCAATATCTCCTAACTGATTTACACTGCAGCCTACCAGGTCAAAGGTCATTGATCGCCTTCTTCATCTTCTTCCTGCGAACTGAAACCATCAAAGTCCTGTTCTTCAGAGTCCGAACTGATCAGCCTCAGGATCTCGTCTCTTCAGCCTCTTCGTTGACGCTCTCACCTGAGCGCACCTGGTCCTCTTCACCACGCAGCAGTCCAGCCTTTCAAACCCGTTGGTTATTTTCCACGTTGATGAGGGTGAATATAAATGTCTGATTTACGATACCAGTAATTAAAATTGTGAAAGTGCTCTTGATGTATCGCACAAGTTCATTGGACCTCTTTGAACTACTCATTAATTTGATTGGTCTACTGTTACCAGGCAACATGTTTTTGGCGGCATAAAAAAAAAACATGCATTAGCAGCACTGTTGTGTTCAAAGTGTTGGAAAAAAGTAGCAGCTTATGATCTGTAATTTACGGTAATTAAGTGCTGGGATTCCAATGATCACAACACTAGACTGCATCTCTGATGTCTCTTTGTGACAAGTGATTTTTGGCTAAAATTTATTACTTTTGAATTATGATTTTTAATTATAAGTTTTGATAAATATTTATAATCAATAATCATAAATCCCTTACAGACGTCTACTCCAGGGAAGATTGGCAGTTGTCTCAGATGTTTTCCACTTGGGAATCATCTTTCTCTGCAGAATGAGGGACTCCAGGTAGTTCAGACTCAGACTTTTAATCCTCCCCAGACTGATGACCTGCAACATTTGCTTCTCCAAGGTCATTGCTGGTGTCTTTCCATCTTAACATTGTGTTAACACACACCTGAACGCTACTTTTCCTTTTTAATCCAGAAAAATCTGCATGAGTGGACTCAGCTCCTTCAGCTTTTCACCCTTGTTGTAATAACTAAGAAGACAGTCTGCTGAGGTACATTTCATTATTTTTTCCATGTCCTGATGGACAAATTGCCAGAAATAAAAGAGGGTGTACTTTTTCACTCTGCCTGGAGTGATCCTATCACTCCAGTTGAGGCGCCAATACATTTAAGAGGAGTGGATCCTTTTTATCAGACTCCAGCCTCTTTGCCAGTTTCTCCAGCTGGGATGCACACTCCTCACCCCTGCGTGATCCAGGAGAAGATCTCCTTCACTAACTGGTCAGCTGTGGCCATCACAAAGGGAGAGAAACTACAGGAATCTGGAAGATAAAATCATTCAAATGCATAATTTCATGGATGAAAAACACAGAGTTAGAGAACATGAACCAGAGGAAGTCTGGGTCAACTCAGAGAATCAGGATCGTTGTTATGGAAAATACATAAACCTGAACCTGGTCTGAAGTTCTAACAGTTTCTGGCTTTTCTTCCACTCACGCTTATCCTTATAGGGCTCAGATATATACATACAGCCCCACTAATATTTGGTCAAAGCATTCACAAGGGAACAATTTGCTTGACTTGTTGCAGTTTCAACAGAGTCTCAGTATGATGTGATAAATCCTCAGACGTCCCCATGTCACCTCTGCAGACATCCCAGAATGATCATTGTGATGTCACTGTGGTAGACAGGAAGTCGTCAGATCACATCCTGGAGTAGGTTGTTCCTCTGCAGACATCTGCTGGTCTGCATGGTGATTGGCTGTCTTTCCAAACAACCTATTTAACGTCAACTCCTTTTTAATGTATCTTTAAGTCTAATGAAGCTTTTTGAGGATAATCTGAAAACAATATGAGCTGATGGCACAAAACCCAAAGCTGCAGAGTTTTAGTGAGCGCAGAACCTTCATATAGTAAGTAGCATTACTTCTGTTGGACCAATAGAGGGAGCTCACATACCATCAACTGACTGTACAGCACAGTTTGAGAACAATCTGATCCAAACATTTCAGTGAGATGTCTCACATCTCAACATCTGGAAACATGTTTCCTGACAGAGGTCAAGTTAACCTGAAGCATCAGAACCGACCCACTAACGGCCATGATGCTGCTTCACGGATATAACCAACCCAGAGTTGAGGAGGGCTGAGTTCTTCAGGGGTTGTTCCACCATTCCTGTTTATGAACCCTGGACAGTTAGGGCCTGATCATCAAAAGGTTTGTGTGTACAAAAACACGTGCTAATCGGAATCGGCGTGTTTGCCTTTATGAATATGCAAAACATATGATATTGACCCAAACACAAAAATTCATAGGAGGAGGATATGCAAATGTAATACCTTACCACCCACAATGTGATTTATCAAACCTGAAAAGGACTGCGGTGCCGTTTTTGTGCCTAGATTTAGCACGTTTGAAATGCAGAAACTAATTGGGATGCAAAAATGTCTGCTGTCATTTGGCCAGAAGGAGGCATAGATAGAATGACAGCTGACAGGGAGAGAGGATCTTCTGTTCATGTGTCAACAGATTTGGGTTGGAAAGAATAAAAATAATAGAAATGGATGAGAATAGAAGATACTATGTAGGATTATCTAAGCTCTGATTTGCAGCCAATCACAGACAGAAGCCATGATATATCTCCTATAGTAAAACTCCACTTTTTTCTTGCATCTACATCATTCCAGCGCAACATGCATCGGTGAGATCATCTGCTGCTGAAGCACAAACCTGATCATGCAGAGATGCGCACATAACTGATCAAGCACGCAGTTTGTTAACTGTGATCGCACATCATGCAAAGGACCCACTGTGCTTTGATGTTGATATATAATTAGAAATATTATAGATTATATAGACATTATAAGGCAGATTAAATGTATGTTTTAACCTTGTCACTAAACCAAACACATTGCTTTATTGACAGTAATGTTATGTAATTTCAGGGCAATCGGAGCTGGATCAGTTTGATTACATTGTTTAAAAGTGAATATATGCCAGGGGAGGGTTTTGTTTATGCAGTAAAAATGATTTTGTGTCACCAAAAAACAATTTAAACAATCAAACACATTGAATATCATTAAAATATTGGGAAAACAAACAAAACAAATTCAGTAAAATCATTGGAAAATTATTCATTATTACAAACATAAATGTTCGATTTAAATTCTTTGCAGGATGGTTACGTGACGTTATTTTTTAAAATGAGCAAATCAGTCATTTTCTACCGCTTATTCCATAGTGGGTCGCGGGGAGCTGGTGCCTATCTTCAGCAGTCTATGGGCAAGAGGCGGGGTTCACCCTGGACAGGTCGCCAGTCCATCACAGGGCAACACAGAAACAACCATGCACACACTCATTCACCTAAGGGCAATTTAAAGTGACCAATTAATGCCTAGCAGGCATTTCTTTGGACTGTGGGAGGAAGCCAGAGTACCTGGTGAGAACCCACGCATGCACAGGGAGAACATGCAAAATCCATGCAGAAAGACCCCTGGTCGGGAATCGAACCCAGGACCTTCTTGCTGCAAGGCAACAGTGCTACCAACTGCGCCACCGTGCAGCCCCATGAGCATATTAATCAATCATGAAATCAATCATTAAAGGCGAAGCAGGATGTAGCCTCACTGGATCCATCCGGACCACAAACATAAAGCATCTGCTTGCAGAACAACTTCAAACTCTGCCTTCTGCATTCACAAGTACACACTCAGAGGCGCCCAGCTCAAATGAACAGAGAGGAGAAATGATCTCATCAGGGCAGAGGCTGCGATGATAAACCTGTTGCTGTGAATAGCAACGAGAAAGGTTAACTAACTGTACCAGTCCAGAAAAGCAGGAGCAGAACAGAACAGAAGGAAAAACATAACATCTGGATCATTTATAATGATGCAACAACAACCCCTGCATGTTTTAAGTAACACAGCAGAAAGGATCTGATGGATTTTCCTCTGGTTCCACTGGGGCCAGTAGCAGCCCCCCAGTAGCACATGCAATTATCCAAAGCACAAGCAATCTTTGAAGATCGTGCACAACACGCCCAGATCAGGCCCCATGGGTGCTGATTCCTCTCCTTGCTGGTCGCAAACCAGAGTCCAGCTCTGGTCAGAGGGAGTCAGAGAGATAAACACCTCCAGGGTTCAGGGTTTCACTGTCCTGGTAGAAAAACAATCTGAAGCCTCAGTCTCAACATATAATCCATATAATAGATTAAAACGTATAATAACCAGGATCAGGAGGAGTTACTGAGCTGCTGCTGCTGTAAGGATGGAAATGATCGACCCTGAACATAGAAATAAAAAGTTCAGATTGCTTCATACTCACAGTGGAGCACCTCTGTGTCGGTTGAGCTGCACAAAACTTACAGCAGCTGCTGCGGAAGGAGGAGGAGGGGGGATTTCTGGTTTTTTGCTGGTTTCCAGTAAAAGGAAACTGAAAAAAATCTCCCTGTGGGATCTTGGGTCTTTATATGATCTTTGCAGCAGGAGATTTAGAAGATTTCACTTTGATGGACCACGTTGAGTCAGAGCTGAAGATGAATTAAACCATCTTCCGTCTGAGAAAGTTTCACGGTGGTTCAGCTTTAAAGAACTATCATTTTCTTTGCATGGTTACTGACTCTGCAACAACCACTTTCCCATCCTGCAGAACAGAACCCGGCCATAGTTTCTGTCTGATCCAAAAATAAAGTTTCTGATATTTTTCCACCTCAGTAAAAAACAGAAATAATCAAATAATTAATTAAAATGCATTTTAGCTTGGAGAGAGAAACACTGGATTTATATCGGAAATAATCAGTTGTTTCTATCAAGCTTCTCTGGACGGAAGCTGAACATTAAATGTTATTTTTGTAACTATTCTGATCAAGTCAAACCATTTCAAACCATCAAAAGTGTTATAAAGTGCTGAGGAAATCATAAAATGATTAAGAAGAGCTGGGTTGCAGACCAGCGGCATTGTTAGGGTCTGGAAACATGGAGGGCTTTAGCCCAGACTTCTCCTTACTCCCCTTCCTCTTTAAAAAGAACTCTTTACAGTCTGGATTTATGCAATTTCCTTGCCATGTTTATCCGTCACCCGCAGCACAGCTGGTACCACCTTCAACTTGAGACTAAATTAGTAAATCAAAACAGAAACATGAATTTAATGTCTCCACAGTTTTATTGATGGATACATCGCTGCTGAAGGACAGTTTCAGAACATCGGTGCAAAGCAAACGGCTGTAACTCAGTGGTCGCGATCCAGAGGCCAGCAGATGCTGCAGAGTTCTGTGGGTCGTGTTTAGGAGAACATGATCATCCTGATCAATGAGACCAACATCACTCTGCAGTTTGAGCCGAACAGCTCACCTTTGACCCCTGGTACAGAGACGGCTTCAAGCCACTGAAGTCAGGAGAGAAGCTCACTGCTGGAAGCTAACTTTGTGTTCAACAGTTAAAGAAACGAGCAGAGCACTTAACCCTATAAACTGAACAAAGAGTATTTAAAGCAATCACTTCCTATAACCTGTCTGAACTGATCTATACCAGGATGTTGTCCTCTTCTGGATCAGCCGTTAAAAGACGGAAACACGTCACCAAAAACAGCCTTGAACATCTTAAACAATGGAGAGTGTGTGGAGCGGATTGTTTCTGGTAGAACGGTCATGCCTGTGTTGTCCACGGTGTAGGCGTACTGCCACTTCAGATAATTCTCCTCCATCCTGGTTCCACTGGGTGATTTTCCCAGGCAAGCAGCCAGGTGGACGGTGGCTTCATACCCTGAGATAAAGAGCACCAGAGACGAGGCCAAGGTGACCACAAAGAAGGGCACTCTGCCAAACCCTGGGGCAAGGTATGGGATGAGATACCGGTTGGCTGCTGGTGCACCAAAATTATTTTCTAGAGCAATGAAATATTCAAAGGCCTTATCATTTGACGTTCCTACAGGACTCACCATGATTTTAGGGATAAGTCCAGTGTTTCTCATGGAGTTCCAGTAGTTTGGCAGATTGAATGTCGTATGAGCTTCAGGAGAAAATGGGCATTCTAGCTGTTTGGCGCACCCAAACAGCCTGTGGTGAGGCTGGATGGCTCCTGTAGCGATGCTATAGGCTGCTTCAGGAAACAGGAGGCAGTTCCAGGGAGAATACAGCAGGACGTCTGTGATGGACGTCAGAGGCAGCAGACATAAGGCAGGTATCATGAAGTTCTCAATCTCTCCATGAGCTAAGAAGACCAGCTCAATCTTCTTCTTCTTCCGATCTTTCTCCTTCTTCTTCTCCCCCTCCTCATTCAGCCTTTGTTGGATAGAGTAGAAAAGATCTACCAGATTGAAGAAGTCCACGGACTCTGCGTTGTGGATCAGCCACTCTTTAACTACCTGATCAGTAGCGTGTTTAATTGCATACTCAATTAACTCTTTCTTCTCATTTTGGCTCCTGTCCTTCTTCTGGATGATAAATTTAATTCTGGCCAACTTCTGAAGAGCTTCTCTGCAAAAAGATTTAAAGAAACCGTAAATCTCTGTACATTTTTGACAGATTCCTATTTAAATTCACATTTTTACATTTTATATTCTTGCACCCTCTGGTGGTAAAAAATAGAACTCATTTTAATTCAGCATGCATTAATATTTTCAGGGTTTATCAAGGTAATCAGTTCAAAACCTTCCAGTTTGCACAAAGCTACCACACATTCAACCATTTCAGGATTTAACCCTTATATTCCCACTTTAATATTTAAATTATTAAGCACAAATAATGAAGTTATGGCATAAAATGGATCTGCAGGAGGATGCAGCTTCACAGTCCCGAAAAGCTGAAAGATCAGCGATAACATCGATGTGATTGCATCTGTATTACTCATGTAGAACCAGATGCTCCCTCATATCTTGGTTGTCGAGACTTCCTCACTGACTTCCATCAAACCTGATTATTTATCTCACTGTCACCAGTGTATGCATTCTGTGGTGTTTTACTTGGAAGAGAAGCGATGTCTGATGATTTTATTGTGTTCAAACAGCTTCAATCATTTTCCCATCAAAGACCGTTCCATAAATTCTTGTATATCTTGGAGCCATAGGGCTATGGAGGGCACCCCAAGCGGTTTTAGTGTAGTTGTTTTCCAGCAGCAGATCAGCAGGTCTTGCAGCGATGGACTTGGTGCTCTCGCTCCACTTGGTGCATCTGGAAGAAGACCTCTTTTGTTAGCCCTGTGCACAACCAGCACGCAGTTTGTTTTTTAGTCAAGCTGTTGGTAGTTTCTGCGAGGGCGGAGCAACCGTGGTCTGCAAAAGAAAAATTAGCACTGGTGCCCCCCAGGGATGTGTTCTCTCCCCACTCCTCTTCTCCCTCTATACAAATGACTGGACCTGAGTGGACCCATCTGTGAAACTCCTGAAGTGTGCAGATGACACCACTGTTATTGGACTAATCCATGGCAATGATGAGTCTGCATACAGACAGGAGGTAGACCGGCTGGTACCCTAGAACCACCTGGAACTTAACCCATTCAAGACTGTGGAGATGATGGTGGACTTCCAGAGAACACCACCCCCACTGCCTCTCCTCATCATCCTCAACAACACTGTGCCTACCGTGGATCACTTCTGGTTCCTAGGAACCACCCTTTCTTAGGACCTGAGATGGTCCTCACACATAGACACTATTTAGAAGAAGGCTCAGCAGAGACTGTACTTCCTACAGCAACTCAAAAAGTCCAACCTTCCCCAGGAGCTGCTGGTCATCTTCTCCACTGCCATCGTTCAGTCTGTCCTGTCTTCATCCATCTCAGTGTGGTTTGGTTCATCCACAAAACAGGACAGGTCCAGACTGCAACGACCAATCAGGTCTGCAGAGAGGATCATCAAAGCTCATCATCACTCTGTCTAGGACTTGTACAGGTCCAGGGTCAGGATAAGGGCAGCTAACATCTCTGCAGACCCCACACACCCTGGACCCAAATTCTTTAGACGTTTACCTTCAGGGTAGAGCTACAGATAAAGTTTCTTCCCCCAAGATGTCTCTCTGATGAACAGTCAGAGAACCCAGATCCATACCAGACAGAATAGCATTAATTCAATTGTCTTTCACATTTGTAAAAACCCTGTAAACATATTTACAAAAATGTTTTTCGATTTTTACCAGGTTTGTGTCACAAACTTGGTGAATAAAGCAGACTCTGAAGTAGTCACATGGCTCCAATAAAGGTCGTAAAAATGCAGGAATTTCCTGCATCAGCCTAAAACGAAGATGGTTAAACCAGCTGGAGAACAGATCAAATTACTACTGATTACAAATGAAATTGCCTTCATAACAGAATGCTTGGTTTAATACTGATATGACCGTAAGGTAAATAAATGTGGTGTAGATGGAAGTCGATGGGGCATTTCTGGCTACTAAGATGATAATAGTGAATTTCTGGTTTAAGATAAAAAATACTAATGTAATTAAATACATTTTCTTCATAAACTTTGATTATGATCCATTCTTTGGGGTTAATATCCCTAATGATGGGATTTCACAGTAATTTAAAGAGTCCACAACGGCTCAAACAAGCCGTTCCAGTTTTATTACAGCTACCTAATCTCAGATTGAACATTTAAAACATATTTTGCTTTATTTCAACGTTTCGCAGCACATTGTGTTCTTTTCATACCTTATTTTCTGCAGCTCTTCCTCCATCTCCTCAGCGGATCTCCGTATGGCCTTGGCATTTTCCCTCAGGGTCTTACTGGCTTCGGTCTCAATGTTGTCAAGGTTCTGGCAGTCACTGACCAGCTCAGGAACAGAGAACAAGAGTCCAACTGCTCCACCTGCAGCCTGAACACAACACAACCTCCAAGTTTATCTCTGGAAAAGAAATTTAATTACAGATAAACACCAATAACTTTGTTTCACTCATTAAGCAAAATTTCAACAAAAACGTGTTTTCTAGCTGAGGAAGAAGTTAGGACACCCTGCCCCCTAACATCTAGTCTTACCACCTTCAGTGAGAAGCTTCCTGTCTCCATCCACCATCTCTCACATCAGTCTGAGGGAGCTTTGTTCCACTCCTGAGTTTTAACTGGGAGATGTTTTAGGGGTTTGTTGCAGCCCCCTTAAGGTCACCCCAACATCTCAATAAAATTAAGATCGGAGCTTTGACTAGGCCCAGAACTTTCCAGTTCCACTTCTCAGCCAGTCCTTGGTGGATTCACTGGGGTGTTTGGGGTCATTGTTGTGTTCCAGGGTCCAGTTCTGCTTCAGCTTTAATGTTTTTACAGATGGTCTCACCTTTTCTTTTTACACCTTTGGTCCGCGGAGTTCATGGAGGATACGATGATGGTGAGCTGGACAGGTCCTGCTGCAGCAAAGCATCCTCAAACCATGACACTTCCACCTCCAAGCTTCACAGCTGGTATGAGGTTATTTTACTAGAACGTTGTTTTAGCTTGTTCAAAGAACATTGTTCCAGAAGACCTGGTTTTTGTCCAAGTTCTTTCTGGCAAACCTTAGTCTGGCCTTAAATGTTTCTTGTTAAGGAAAGGTTTCCTCCTTGCACACCTCCCATGGAATAAAAACCAGTACCATCTCTCTTTCTGCTTGGACAGACGTGCACTTTCACATCAACAACAGCAGGACCCAGCTATAGGTCTGTGACATTTAAGGGTTTCTGGGGACTTCCTCTTCATCTTGATGTCTGCTTTTAAGGTAAGCATACATGGACAACCAGACCAGAGGCTTCAAGTATAAAAGAGTTTACACTAAAAGTTGGCATAGCGACAAATTTTGAAAAGTGTGACAAAAAAATGAGATGTCTAAAATCGTGCGTATGCATGTTTTTGACCACTTTTGCTTCATACATCTTAATTTGAGTAAAATGGAGCAGCAGCCGGTGCCACCTGGACCAACCTCTCCCCGGCCATAAAAACATATGCAACTTGGTTCAATACATGAAAGGCTTTCGCCTTGTGTCCAAATAACTATGGCAAATGTGGTCAGTAAAGCAACAAAGTGTCATAATCCACCTGTGTCAGGTTTTTAAGTTTGTTTCTTTCTCTGCACAGCCTGGTTCTTCTCGGTTCACTCAGGTTATTAGATTATTTCTGTTTAGTTTTTGTTGCTTCCTGTGTTAGATGTGTTCAGTTTATATTTCCTTATAGATCTGGTTTCCCCTTGTTTATGTCCTTTAGTTTAGTCTCATATTTTTCTGTTCAGTTAGAGATATCCTGTTACCTCCCTGCTCTCCTGCTCATATGTTTTAATTAGTCATTCTCTCGCTGTATTGTTTAGCCTCCCCTGTTCCCAGCTGTCTCACAATCTCCAGATCAGCTCCCCTCCTTGTTCATTGGTCCACACTTCACTTCCCTCAGTATTTAAGTTCCCTTGTTTTCACTGTTCACCTCCGGTTCCTCTTGATATCATCTTTGCTGTTTCCTGAGACCTACCCTGTGTGTGCTACCCTGTTGCTGCCCTGCCATGTCCAGCCTGTCTGTAAGTCTGCCGTTTATCTATATTAAGATTAAAGCTGAAAGAAATTTAAACTTCACAGTGGTCTACGTTGTTCTCATATTAACAGAATCATATAGTGAGCTAGAATTAATAAAATGTTCATTAAAAATACAAAAAAACCTGTTGTTAAGCTGCTTATTATCTTTGGTAATGTATGTCGGAGGCTTGAAATCAGTCTTAACAGTTTTCCATAATTTTAAATGAGTTTAAAGGAGGTTCTGAAAGAAAATATGCAGACTTTGCATTTCTTTTAGCCCCAGTGCATTTATTGTGGAGCTTCCTAAAACATTCCAGTCTGAGCTGGCAGCTTCTTTTCTGGCTTGGGTCCACACCACCTGACGCTCAGGGAATACATATCAGGGTGAACCAAGGATCTTCATGACCTTTAACTCTATATTTTATGAATGGAGCATATTTATCAATGATTTTACCAAAAACACTGATGAATAATTCTCTTGCGTTTTTTTTTTAACATCTGGAATAAGACAAAGGCTATCCCAAAATATGTACAGATCTTAAAGATCTTACAGATCCTATAGATGGACAGAAAAATGTCTCCTTTTGGTTTTGGGAGTTTTTATGCTTTTACTGTAGATGCACAGTGATTGCTGAAGTCATTAGGAAATATGGAAACATGTATATTTATGAGGATGGTTTGTCAGAATAAAATGAAGTAAAGTTGAGTTACCTTCAGATTTGGCCCCGTAGGACAGTCAACTATTTGAAAAAAGGTAAATGTGTTTAAAGTCATTGGACACTAACCAGTTCAGGTTTAAGTCTCCAATTACTAAGACTTTATTCAAGTTTAGCTACAAGTCATCTGCAATGTTTTGAAGATCTCAAGATTAGGAGCTAAGAGTTCTGCTTTCTTACTAAAGTTGACAGAAACATTTAAATGAAACACATCTGTTTTTTTTATTCCCTGCTGGGAATTACAAAAAATAGCAGAACCAGCACCAGCTGGGGGGAGTGGTGCCCTAGTGGTTAGAGAGCAGGACGTTTGCATCCCAGAGAGGCCGCAAGCTCCCCGGTTCGAAACTCAGCTACACTGCCGCTCTGGGTCCCTGAACAAGATCCTTAGCCCCTGAATGCTCCCCAGGCGCTGCACAATGGCAGCCCACTGCTCCCTAAGGGATGGAGGCTCAAGTTAAATGTAGAGGACAATTTAGTTACAATTGCAATGACAAATAAAGATTATAACTAGTGTTGTAGGTCTTACTCACACATCCAACTGCTGCTGATGCTGCTTTTTTCCCCACAGAAGAAGCCACTTTCTTGCCTCCCTGTCGAGCCGCCAGGAGCAGAGCTTGTACAATGATGGTGGCACTTGCTGCCAGCAGAACTTCATTGGCCATAATCCTCCTGGAGATGTTGAATTGTGGAAGCCTGAAAACCTTTCCGATCCTGACACTGTGGGAGAGACTCAGTCCATGTCGTCTGGCCTCTGATCTCAGGAGTGCCTCCATAATGTTGGCATCATCATCGCCATCACAGGAACTGGAGGCTTGACCTTGCACTGACTTCAGAGGCTTCATGAGGTCTTTTATTTCTTGTTCCAGACTCTGTAGCTTGTCCAGTATCTGTTTGGCTTCGTTCATGATGTCTTTGGTCTTGCTGGCGCTGTAAGCCTCAGAACCGACGCTGGTCAGCAGACTGGTCCCTGAAGCCACAGCCCCAACTGCTCCCACTGTAGCCAGAACAGGCAGCGCTATTCCTCCGGTCAGAACCGTTAACACTCCTGCCGCAGTCATGGCAGCTGCTCCCCCTACCGACACTGAGCTGCCAACAACTTTGGTCACATTGGCAGCCTTCACAGCTTCTTCCAGCTCATCCGACAGTCTGCTCAACTTCTTTGCACAACTTTTCTGTAGATCGACCCACTCATTGATTTTGGTAACAAGAACATCTGAATCATCCATGACTGTTGAGAGGACAGAAGATCTGCAACAAGAACAGGAAACTGTTACAGAGCAAGTTGGAGGAAAGGAAACATCTGAAGAAGGAGCTAAGATCAAGCTTTACATTTAACTTCCTGTGATCTGAGGCCATCAGACAGTAACTCAATGACCAACTCAATGTTCATGGCAAGTCTCTGAATGCTGAAGCATTTTCTGAGCTGAGTCAGGACCTGCATGGTGCAGCTAATAGGAGATATATCTGTATTTATTAAGATTCCAGCAAGTTTGCTGTTCTGGAGCTTCCATGTGTGGTGGAAACATTTCTGAAAACTATTTGAAGTCCCTCATTCTGCAGAGAGAAAGATTATCCCCAAGTGGAAAACATATCAGACAGCTGCCAATCTTCCCTGGAGATTCCCAGGGCGTGAAACTCAGAGAAATGACCAAACTCCTAGGAGCTCCACCTTAGACTCAACAGGTACAGTTGGCAGGTTAAAGGTTGAAGTTCACCCCGAGGTCAGGCTGGTTTATTTTAATCAGTCATAATGAAATATTCCAGAACCATTATGGCACAGGAGCTGAGCCATGTGATGCCTGCTGCTTATCAGAACCAAACAGTACTAAAAACAGCTCCCAGTGAGCTCAGCTTCTCCTCATCTCTCTCTGGAAGAATGCAGAACTGAGCCAAAGAGTCCGGTCATAGCTGGGTCAACATGAAAAATGTCCCCCTGACCTCCAACCTGCTTTATCATAGATTATTTTAACAATGAGACGAAGCTGAAGATTTTTCCTCTTTAACTTAGTGTTTGAAAAGTAAACCGGAAATAAAAGTTTCTGATTGGTCAGTAGTGTAAAACAAAATATATAATTTCTCATTTTCTTTATCCACCACTAGAGGCGCTGCACCTACTTCTATGTAGCAATCAGAACCAAAAACACACGGAGAGCTTCGATGGGTGCAGTAGAGTCACATTTACTTCATCCGAAACCAAGTTGGAATGCACCACAATACACCGTGAAAAGTAAAAATAAAAATAAAATACATCTGCTTAGGTGCTTTTGTTTGACACAAAACATAGATACATTACATAAATGCAGACTTCACAAAGTAATACATCTCTAAACATGTACCTCGCTCCGCTGTCCAAGGGATGCAAAGTGTTTATGCTGGTAAAGTTGTGCCGCTAGGAAGCCTTGAGCTGTTTTCTGACAAACGTGCCCTACTAGTTCAGAGTCACAAAGATGAAGCACATCCTCCTCTTCTTCTAGTCTGCAAGATAATTCAGCCTCAAGTACTGACTGACAGGAGGAGACCGGGGTCTCTAAAGACTAAAAGTGGGCGTTTCTCAACCTGTAGACGTTCCGTGATTGGTTGGCTTTATGTCCTCTGTTTTTCACAGAGGTGTAAATACAGAGCTAACCTGCATGAAGTTGTATGGAGAAGCGCAGAATGAACGTAACGCAATTATCAGTCATTAAGTTAATTTTCGAAATTATATTTTTAATGTTGTCAGTGTGTATTATGAAGCCTACATGTACAAATGTGTATGTAAGGAAAGTACAGGTCAAAAGTACAGGTTTAAAATGTAAGTGAAGAAAGGTAATCTATTGTTCTTATGTTTCAAACGTGATAATGTCACGATGCAGTTTTGGTGTGGACCAAAGTGCTAACAAGGGCTTGGATGCAGCAATTCAAAACAGTCTTCAGCTTTATTCAAAGGATTCCAAAAAACATAATGAAAACACTGCAGGTACAAACATGAGTGAATTCAAAACTTACATGTGTACTCCTTGCAGGAACGAAGCAAACACAGAACTAAGTCCTGGTGTAGCGAGCGGGCAGAACAGAGAGTGAATGAACAGAGGAACCAGCAGGGAACAAAGAGCACAGACCAATTCATATACAGCAGGATGTGAGAGGAGAACTAAGGACAGATAATCCAAAAAAACACAGAACAGGAGACAGGGAGGCCGAAGGGACAAATGGAACAGATTAACCACTAAGGAGAAACACAGACCCAAGCAGAACAGGAGACTACAGTAAAATAACCAAAACAAAAGAAATCTAAAATAACCAGAAGATAGAAGAAACAGAGGAATCTGGAAGGAACAGGAAAAACAACAGAAACCTAAGGCCTAAGAAAAAAGGGACCATAAAGAAACCCTGACTACAAAAGCAAACACTGAAAGAATAAACTGAGAATGAAGCAGGAGAAATGATGATTAGAATAAAAATAAACGGTAACTAAAGCTAACCTGTTAAAGGAGGAACTGGAGAATAAAGATAAACAGAAGAAACGGAGCTAAGAGGAACCATGAATGTAAAGGGAACAGAAACTGAGTAATTAACAACTAAAAGAAGAAAACTAATGATGAGAGGAGAACAGACAGGGAGGCAAAAGGAAACCAGAATTGTCAGAACACAAAGTGATGAACAAGAATACAAAACTTCAAACAAGAAACATCTAGTAAAACAAAAACACCAAACCACAAAGTCCAAAATCTCACATCCTGACAGATCGTAGCGACACCAATCAGTGAAGTCAACGAGTGAAAAATATAAAATAAAAAGACTAGTTATGCTACTTTCAAAGTTATTTATACTTAAAAAATTAACACATTGGAGAGACATGGACCATAAACGTCTTAATGTATTGTGTTGAGGTATATTACTAGAATGTCACCATAGCAAAAATACACCTACAGGTCCTTCTCAAAATATTAGCATATTGTGATAAAGTTCATTATTTTCCATAATGTCATGATGAAAATTTAACATTCATATATTTTAGATTCATTGCACACTAACTGAAATATTTCAGGTCTTTTATTGTCTTAATACGGATGATTTTGGCATACAGCTCATGAAAACCCAAAATTCCTATCTCACAAAATTAGCATATCATTAAAAGGGTCTCTAAACGAGCTATGAACCTAATCATCTGAATCAACGAGTTAACTCTAAACACCTGCAAAAGATTCCTGAGGCCTTTAAAACTCCCAGCCTGGTTCATCACTCAAAACCCCAATCATGGGTAAGACTGCCGACCTGACTGCTGTCCAGAAGGCCACTATTGACACCCTCAAGCAAGAGGGTAAGACACAGAAAGACATTTCTGAACGAATAGGCTGTTCCCAGAGTGCTGTATCAAGGCACCTCAGTGGGAAGTCTGTGGGAAGGAAAAAGTGTGGCAGAAAACGCTGCACAACGAGAAGAGGTGATCGGACCCTGAGGAAGATTGTGGAGAAGGGCCGATTCCAGACCTTGGGGGACCTACGGAAGCAGTGGACTGAGTCTGGAGTAGAAACATCCAGAGCCACCGTGCACAGGCGTGTGCAGGAAATGGGCTACAGGTGCCGCATTCCCCAGACCTGGGCTACAGAGAAGCAGCACTGGACTGTTGCTCAGTGGTCCAAAGTACTTTTTTCGGATGAAAGCAAATTCTGCATGTCATTCGGAAATCAAGGTGCCAGAGTCTGGAGGAAGACTGGGGAGAAGGAAATGCCAAAATGCCAGAAGTCCAGTGTCAAGTACCCACAGTCAGTGATGGTCTGGGGTGCCGTGTCAGCTGCTGGTGTTGGTCCACTGTGTTTTATCAAGGGCAGGGTCAATGCAGCTAGCTATCAGGAGATTTTGGAGCACTTCATGCTTCCATCTGCTGAAAAGCTTTATGGAGATGAAGATTTCATTTTTCAGCACAACCTGGCACCTGCTCACAGTGCCAAAACCACTGGTAAATGGTTTATTGACCATGGTATCACTGTGCTCAATTGGCCTGCCAACTCTCCTGACCTGAACCCCATAGAGAATCTGTGGGATATTGTGAAGAGAACGTTGAGAGACTCAAGACCCAACACTCTGGATGAGCTAAAGGCCGCTATCGAAGCATCCTGGGCCTCCATAAGACCTCAGCAGTGCCACAGGCTGATTGCATTCATGCCACGCCGCATTGAAGCAGTCATTTCTGCCAAAGGATTCCTGACCAAGTATTGAGTGCATAACTGTACATGATTATTTGAAGGTTGACGTTTTTTGTATTAAAAACACTTTTATTTTATTGGTTGGGTGAAATATGCTAATTTTGTGAGATAGGAATTTTGGGTTTTCATGAGCTGTATGCCAAAATCATCCGTATTAAGACAATAAAAGACCTGAAATATTTCCGTTAGTGTGCAATGAATCTAAAATATATGAATGTTAAATTTTCATCATTACATTATGGAAAATAATGAACTTCATCACAATATGCTAATTTTTTTAGAAGGACCTGTATGTGTAGAAAGTTTTGTATCATAACGTAGCTTAGCTACATGAATTTGGCTGGTATGTTGCATTTTGCGGATGAATTAATATTGAATATATATATTTCTTGTATTAACTAAACATAGTTTTGTAAATTTTGAGATGTGTGTAGTATTGATATCAAAATTGGGTTTTGTGGGGACTTGCAACTGGAAAGTCGCCATTTTGTAATCACAGTCTTTGACTATGGGACCACAAGAAAGAAGTGTTAGATGGCATTGGAGAACATTACAGAATTTCAACAGACTGTCACGTAAAGTTGATATTAAACTAAATATTTCAAAATAATTTTCTATAAAACCCCTTTCTTTTGTTGTTTTGTGTTGCTTGATCCGTTCCAAAAAAGTTACATGAAAAATGTTTGAGTTGGGCGTGTTCATAAGACCATTGCTTGACTTGTGTCAAACAATGTAAGAAGGTGTTAAATTTGTTTTCTCTTAACTTCTCTTTCGCAATATATGTCAAAAGCTGTGTCCTGGACTGTGGACACAGTTTACCACTGAGGACATTAAGGTATGTGTGCTGATTTGCCACAGTTTTTGTTTTTAATACTGAAATGTGGTTTGTATTGCTGTAAAATATACTACGTTTTTTTCAACTTAACTCTAGGATGTTCCCAGACAAGGACTGTCCCATAACTGTGGCATTTTCACATTGATGGTAAGTGCTGTTTCAAGCAATGCTTGTACATGACTATTTCAGTTTCATAATATGATAATAGTTTTGTTATTATTGCTCTCTCTAGTATGCTTTGTTACATCACTCTTGGTGGGCAGTTCGACTTCACAGAGATACGTAATTATATGTCATTTAAAACTTATTGGTTCGCAAGCTTATATTGTGTTTCTGTCCATAAACAGGCTGACATGCCAACCATTAGGCTATGGTGGTCTGTTCTCCTGCTTGAGAACTTTCCTGCAAGGTAAATGTACAGATCATATGTTGACATGAATGATTAAAAAAATGTCCAGACAATTTAGAAAATGTGTGTTATTGAAAGTCAGAATGTAATGGAAATTAAATCAAAATTACATTGCTGAACTTCAGTGAAAGGATGCAAACTCTGTTCATCAAATGTTTTTTTTTTTTCTTTAAAAATGTAGCTGTGATGGAGTTCAGATGGTTCTAAATTTATTTTGTCTGTTCAAGGTCCACGATTGAGAGACAGTGTTCCAAGAAAAGACTGAAGGCAGCTCATCACCAAAGCGGGCAGACAGGTAGTGTTATGTTTCCTTCTAAAGGATGGATTTTGTATTTCATGCAAATCAATAATTCTCCACCTATTCTTGAGCATTTATCATTTGTTTCCCTTGTAGAAAACAACAGGGAAGAAGAGGTTAGCATTTTGCAGGCACTTATCTACAACAGTCTAAGTGGTTCTTACACAAGAATAAAATTGGTTTTTAGAAAATGTCTTGTTATTTCAGCTACCAGTGGACATATTGTATGAAATACTTCTTGTTGTGCTGGAGAAAGGAGACGCAGCGATGGGAAAATTATCACTGAAATGCAAGCGGTTTCTGGACGTTGTGTCTCAGACATCATTCTACAACAAGGCACATTTCCTGTGGTTGGACAGTACGTAATCGGAAGGTTTAGCATTATTTTTCACATGTTGCTCCTGCACTAACAACATGTAATGTATGGATTATAGCATGTCTGTGTTATTCTGGCATCACACAGTAGTTTGAACTAACATTAAAGACACAGTGCTTCTATGCAAATAGAAAAGATAACCTTTTTTGGATTTGTTTCCATATTAGGACCCTAACAAATGTCATCTTCGTTGTCCTATAATGTTAGGTTTGTCTTCATCAAGACTTTTCATTGAATTTTAATAACTTCAGAGGTTTTGCAGACATAATAAAACAATAAATGAGTCATTGGCCTTAGCTGCACAACATTAAAAAGTGAAAATGTTTTATATGGATCCACAAATTACTTTATTTATAGTTACATTTTTAGTTACATAGTTACATTTTAATCATCAGGCGTTAATTGAAATCTTCTGTCACCAAGGACCTTTGCACTGCATGTTGAATACATTGAGAAAGGGAAAGGCCTTGTCCTTATGCAAGTGCTACTTTGTAAAATGTTGTTTGGTGATTTTAATCATTTCTTTTTACAATTGAAGGTGTCGTTTACGGGAAGAAATTCTCTAAATCATTTCAGGCTGAGTACCGGAAGCCGTACCTCATATCAACCTGTTTAAGTTGTGGAAGCACATTTAAAGATCGTGGTGCAGGTTACTGGGGCAATGGGAAACGAGGACAGCTGAGAGGCTTTTATTCTGAACCCAGTACTCCAGGATACTGCAGACATTTCTGCGCCTTGGATGCAGGGTTAGTTTCCCAGATTCCTCCTGTAATTCCCTCCATCACATGAAGTAACACCCTAATTATACTATGCTATTTGTTTTTATGAATAGATGCTATGAAGACTTTTAAGATATTTGCGACAGAATGTCTTCAAAAGATAAATACTTCAGAACTACACCACCACCAAGTGATGCCTAAACAGGTTTTATGTAAAATAAAGAACATCTTTATCCTCATGTTGTCTCTTATTGCTGCCTTTGTTGTGGGCTGTCAGTGAGTCGAAATGTGATGATTTCTAGACTTTGTGTATAATATAGTACAGTTTTTCAGTGTAGAGCAAATGGCTTTATCACTACGATTATTTTTGGCACAATAAGAGGTAGTTCTGCATGGTCATTATTACTGTTAGAAGATATATCTGAAAGAGAATTCAATTCAATTCAATTCAAAGATACTTTATTGATCCCCGAGGGGAAATTAGAAGTCCAGTACAACCCATCCAAACATACATCATGACACAAGACGAGGGGGGACGGGTCACCGAGGCTTTGCTGCCCACTCACAGGCGCTGCCCTTGTTAGATGAGAAAAGAGGCCACATTAGGTAAGTAGAGGAAAAAAAATCATATTTCACACTTTATCCTTAGCAGGATACAGTTTGAGATTGTAAAAAACCTCAGAACAAAGAAGCAACAAGTTGACAAAACAACATCATGCTGGGAACGGTGAAGGTGGTGTGAGGGGGGTGCATATGTTTATCTTGAGCATGTTAGTGTGTGTGCAAGTAAGTCCATGAAACACTGTCCCAGAGGCCATTGTCCTTGATGGTTCGTTGGAAATTTCATCAACAGGCCACAAAGTTCTGAGCAGGTCCACAGATGTCCTCAGAGAAGGGAGGGAGCAGAGCATCATGTTTACATAACTTCCAGGAGAAGTTGAAGATAACCAGCCATCAAGGCCGTGCAGAGGAGCCAGATTCAGAAAAACAATAATTATTTGGGTTAGGCTGACTTTTAATTTTCTGTCAGCCTTGAGAGTCTCAATCTGCCATAATCTGCCTTTAGCCAGACATAAAGCTAAATACATTATGAAGTGCATGTGTGTAAAAAACATTTATTAATGAACAAAACAGATTCACAATAGTTTATGCAGTTATCAAAATTTACAAGAGGTTCATAGGAATGCATTTTTCTGCAGTAAATAGTTTTATGTTAATGAAAGAAAAATAGGACAGACAGCAAAAAAACATTGTAAGCAACCAATAAAAACAAAACAGCATGATTTACAGCATTTAAAGAAAATGCAGATTGTTTATAAATATATATATTTATATTTGACAACTACCCACTAATCTAGACATGTAGACTGATTCACATCCTGTTTGCATTAGATCGTAGACTAATGTTAAAATCAGAGTTGTGTGTGTAGTTAGGTGGGGAGGCTTTTTCATTCATATTCATGCTGATGGTGCGGTTCCTGAGCTGAGACATCATCATATGGACAAATGAGACAACACTGGATCTTCTGGCAAGTTACACCAGCTCTTTGTTCAAATAAAGCTTTCCAAGAAAGAACTGATATGTTGTTGAACATGAGAAGGTTCACTTCTATTATAGGTTTGTAGGATGTATCTGGCACAGATTGGCTTGAACCTGTGAAGGGTGCAATAAAAGATCATGGCATATAAAGCAAAGTGTGCTGCCTGGTCTCAGTCAAAGGTCATAGGTCCTCCATGAGATAATGACCCAGAACAAAAAGCTAAAACTAAACTTACTCTTGTGTTTTAACTGAAACATGGAGTGGGAAGAAGTGACCTGTCAAACCTGAGAAAGCTGGAGCAGTTTACTAATGAGATGTGAGCCAAAATACCTGCTCCAGCTGCTGAAATCTCATGTTTGCAACATGCTGCAGATCTATAAGTCTGTTGTGAGAGTGTAATCTGTTTTGCCATCATCTGCTGAGGAAGCAGCATCAGAACCAGGGACTTAAAAAAGCTCAACAAGCTGATAAAGAAGGCTGGTTCTGTTCCGAGGACTCCTCTGGAGATCATTGTGGAAAGAAGGATTCTTCATAAAATGAAAATTATGGAGAACCCTGAGCATCCTCTTCATGAGACTGTCCTACAACAACTGTGTCTTCAGTCAGAGGCTTCTTCAGATCTGCTGTAAGACGGAGCGCTACAGGAGATCCTTCCTGCTCACAGCCATCAGCATCTACAGCAGCTCTTTGAGGAAACCTGGCTTATATGAGCTGCAACAATCAATTACCCTTTGGGATTAATGAAGTATTTTTGAATTTTAATTGAAAATGACAGTAATCACTTATCAGAGGTGACTGCTTCAAAAGGTTAAGAAAATATGAAGTCATGGGAACCATCCTTTGTCTCCAAGCTACTCTCATTACAATTATTCTTTTTTTAAATACATTTATGTCTTCATTATGATTTGTTTCAAACTACTTTTGTGAGTTTCACATTATTTTCATACCCAAAACGGATATTCTTTTAGAAAATAACAGGGTACCAATTGTTTTGTCCCAATATGTACTTTTAGCCCTCACAATATCTCTGAAAAATCAATACCGTTGATTATTAAAATATCAACTTTATGAAAACAAACAAAGTAAGAGTCCGATGCCAGAGAATAAACAACTGAAATAAAAAAAAGATAGAATAGAAAAAAAAATATATATATATATATAAAAAATAGAAATAGAGTCCGTAGAGAGACTTTTCGATTCGATGTAAAAAAAAAAAAAAGAAAAAAAAGAGGGTTATTGAAGATTAAAGTAGAAAAAAAAAACTCCAGTAGCAAACGTCAATTTAAAAAAAAATAAAATAAAATCACGTCCTGTTATCGTCCAATCATATGTGGCGGTTGAGTTACGCCCATAGTCATGCGTTCGTCAAATCCTGTGCTGCGCTTCATTTCGTTCGTCCAATCAGGATTTGTGGTTGAGAAACGCCTACTTTGTCTGCAGAGACCACTACTTGGACAGGAGACTAGCAAAACTTTTTTTACCCTCTTTTCCGCTTTTTTAAAGTCACAGCTCGTAACGAACTAGGCTACAGCATCCTCTGCTGGACATTACTGGTAATATAGAATCAGCTTATAAACATAGAATGGGCATTTACAATCTATTCACACATTTTTAGCCCAGTATAGCTTATCTTTAGAAGGTAAAATATCAAAATGAAACATATTAAAAATATGAGGAGTGTTCACGTTCAACGATTGTTTTCCGTTTTACTTCCTTTAAATCAATATTTTCATTTTTGAGAATGAATTTGTTGATTTTAAATAGTTTTAAAGTTTTTAACAAAGAACATTGTGGTTTTTGTAAAGCAGCACAATGAAAAAAAAATTAAAAATTAACAATCCTCAGAAACACCAAAATATATTACTGCTTTTGATTAAAATTCTACATTTCCTCATTGTTCTGAATAGTTTAACACCAATTTGGACTGGAAAAACTTTAATGTTCTGTGATGAGGAACATGTTAAAATAAACCTGTTATCAGGCCTGTTTCAAAGCAGGGATCATAAACAGGTGCATCAATGAGGGCTGCAGAGCTACTATCCTGCAGCTTTTAGATGCATCTCTCCTCAGCACACCATTTCGAACTGAAACCCTTTAACATTCTGTGATGATCAGGAATATCTCTCCTCCAGCACACCTGAATGTCTCGTTACCGGGGCTCTGCAGAGCTGATGAGGGAACTCTGGTATTGGAGCAATGAATCCATCTAAATGCTGCAGGATTGCATTTCTGCAGGACTGGAATTAGGTACCCTCGAATAAAGATGAATCAGAATTAACTTTATGGCCAAATTTTTGAATACAGGAGGAACCAGAGATCCTATATGTTCAAAGGACGTCCTGATAGAACAAAATTCTGGCCCTACAAAACACTGGAAACAGAATCCCCACCTAACTTTAAAAGTCTTGGAGCAGAACCAACAATCCTCTGAGTTTACTCACCTTCTGCTGCCTGGGTCAGCTGGAGCCGTTCTGTTTGGGCTTCTGTTAGAACAGGAGGAATGTTTGCACAGAGATGCTGGTCCAGTTTAACATGCAGCCAACAACAACTGCTCCCTCCGAGTTCTGACCAGATTGAAAGTCCAGCAGCTGTTTGTTCCTCTGCAGCCAAGCCCAGTCAGAAGCAAAGTGGTCTCTTGCAGAGCTGCAGTGGGAGGGACTGCTCCTGATGGACAGATCCAGTTCCAGTAGGAGGGGATGATATTACAAAATAACAAGCAGAACACACTCAAATAACTTGTTCATGAAACGTAATGAAATAATTTACAGCTAAATAAAATGCTTTGATTTGGCAAGAAAGTATTTTGTTGAGTGACTTTAATCAAAATATGTTGAGCGAACAGGATGTGTTACTGTTGATAACCAATGATTAATCCAACTAGATTTCCAAGTCGAAATCTAGGGTGAAAATGAATATTGCTGAGCCAAAAAAAAAAACAGAAAGTGAGAAGAATTACCTTCAAAGAAAATAGTAATTATTCAGAAACTAAACCATTTTGAACAGAGTTGGCTAACACGAACACATTAAAAACGTAAAACGTCACCAGACGAAGCAACCCTGCCTCCCATGTTGCTCCGTATCTCCAGGAGTCTACGGAGAAAAAAGAAACAATACTGCATGAATTCAACTCACTTTGCTGATATTAATCTAAACGGAAAGTGTTAACGCCGCAGCTCTTCATGCCAACTACTTTCCTCATTCATGGTTACCCTGCTGAACCGTTTTACACAAACTAGCAAAAAACAAACACTTAAACTAAAAAAAAAAACACACAAAGGCTACAAAAACAAAGGCACTAATGTCTTCCAATAAAAAAAAGTACAGATTGTGCTGCAGGAATAAACTAATAAAAGCCAACGTGGACCACATTTGTCACAAATGTGGTCCACCCTTTTTGGAGTCCTTGGAGGGGATGTTAGAGAGCACCCCTGCAGGGGACTCCTTTGTTCTGCTGGGGGACTTCAACGCTTACGGTGGTAGTGAGACCTGCAGGGGTGTGGTTGGGAGGAATGGCCCTCCCATTGTGAATCTGTTTGGTTAATGGACTTCTGTGCTCATCATGGATTGTCCATAACTAACACCATGTTCAAGCATAAGGGTGTCCATATGTGCTCTTGGCACCAGGACACCCTAGGCCGCAGTTCAATTATCGACTTTGTTGTTGTGTCATCTGATCTGCAGCCGCATGTCTTGGACACTTGGGTGAAGAGGGGAGCGGAGCTTTCCACTGACCACTACCTTGTGGTGAGCCGGGGGAGGATGCCGGTCAGACCTGGCAGACCCAAACGAATCTTGAGGGTCTACTGGGAACGCCTGGTGGAGTCTCCCATGAGGCGGAGCTTTAACTCTCACCTTCGGAAGAGCTTCAAACACGTTCCAGGGGAGGTGGGGGGCATTGAGTCTGAGTGGGCCATGTTCCGCACCTTACCGGAGATGTGGTTGCAAGGCCCTTTGTTACAGGCTGTTAGGTCCCTGTATGACCGGTGTCAGAGCTTGGTCCAGTAAGTCGGATTATTTTCCGGTGAAGGCTGGACTCTGCCAAGGTTGCCCTTTGTCACCGATTCTGTTCATAACTTTTATGGACAGAATTTCTAGGCATGACCAAGGTGTTGACGGAATCCGTTTGGTGGCTGTAGGACTGCGTCTCTGCTTTTTGAGGATGATGTGGTCCTATTGGCTTCATCAGCTCATGATCTACAGCTCTCACTGGAGCAGTTCGCAGCCGAGTGTGAAGCGGCCGGGATGAGAATCAGTGCCTCCAAGTCCGAAGTCATGGTCTTGAGCCGGAAAAGGGTAGATTGCCTTCTCAGGGGGGGAGGTCCTGCCTCAAGTGGAGGAGTTCAAGTATCTTGGGGCCTTGCTCATGAATGAAGGAAAAATGGAGTGGGAGATTGATAGATGGATTGGTGCTGGGTCAGCAGTGATGCGGGTGCTGTACCGGTCTGTCGTGGTGAAAAGAGAGCTGAGTCAAAACGTGAAGCTCTCGATTTATTGGTCGATCAACGTTCCTCCCCTCATCTATGGTCATGTGCTTTAGGTTGTGACCAAAAGAACAAGATCATGGATACAGGCAGCCGAAATGAGTTTCCTCTGCAAGGTGTCTGGGCTCTCCCTTAGAGATAGGGGGAGAAGCTCAGTCATCTGGGAGGGACTCAGAGTAGAGACGCTGCTTCTCCACGCCGAGAAGAGGCAGTTGAGGTGGCTTGGGCAGCTTGTTAGGATGCCTCCTGGACGCCTCCCTGGTGAGGTGTTCTGGGCACGTCCCACCGGGTGGAGGCCCAGAGGAAGACCCAGGACATGCTGGAGGGACTATGTTTCTCGGCTGGCCTAGGAACGCCTTGGGATTCCCCCGGATGAGCTGGCCCAAGTGGCTGGGGAGAGGGAAGTCTGGGTCTCTCTTTATAAGCTGCTAGCCCCGCTACCCGACTCCGGATAAGCGAAAGACCATGGATGGATGGATGGATGGATGGATGGAAATATAGTTTAGTGTTGTATTATTGTCCAAAGTTCAGCAGTCTGACAGCTTGTGGATAATAACTGTCCTTATGTCGTTGTGTGCATGCTGGCAGACACCTGCACCGCCTGCCAGAAGGTAGCAGACAGAAAAGGCATTCTGCCGGGTGGGTGTGGTCCTTGATGATGCTGCGTGTTTTACGCAAACACCGGCTGTGGTAAATGTCCTGGATGGGTGGAGACTGCTTTTGGCTGCTTGTATCCAAGATCTCGTTCTGTTGGTCATGACCCAAAGTTCATGACCATAGGTGATGGTAGGAACGTAGAGTGATCAGTAAATCAAGAGTTTGCCTTTTATTTCTGTCTCTCTCTTCACTGCAACAGACCGGCGCTTCAAACAGGCGTTAGCCTCATTATTTCCTTTAAACTATTTTGTGTAGCTGCATTCTCCCATAGACGAGTCAATAAGCAGAAAACTAAGCAGCAGGGTCAGAGGTCAGTCCTGCTTCAGAGAGACACTCCAAAAAACTTGGTGGTACAAAATGCTTTGGTTTCATAATAAGGTTTCACGTTCTCTATCTTTGCAATAAATGTATTCTATTAGACAATTTTCCAGATGTTTTTCAAATATCTTGATTTTTATCATCATACTTCTTTGTTGTATTTGTTCCTTTTTCTGTTTTATTTTTTATTTTTTGTTTTCTTTGTCAAGTTTATTATGCAGCAGACGGGACTGTCCAAACATGGAGAAACCCAGAAGAGAAGGTTCTGATGAACCTTGGCTAGAACATTGTCCAGTAACTGCTGACCAGTGGATTCAAAGTTTTAGCACCATGATTTTTAAATGTTTCATAACGTGTTTGTTTTGTATTATTTTTTTAATAGATTTCTCTATGACCAAACCAGTACTACTGCATAAAATCCAGTAGAATAAAATGTGACGGATTAACGTCCCACTAAGTGATGAGTCGTGTTTTATCTTGTTTGGACACATCTGACCCGTTAGAACAGCTGCACCACAGAAATAGTACAGCTTCCTGGACATGTTTCCGGTTATCAAACACATTTATTTATGTAACAAATCTAGTTATTTAAAAAAATATTATTACAATATTATTACAAAATTAGCTTACATAATTTTACATTACAATTGAGTAACAAAATGAGTAATAGGTTACAAAAAACACACAAGATGGAAGGCAAAATGGAAATAATTTTTTTTCATATAAAAAACAAGATTTTTCACTAACACTGGGAACTTTCAGGTAAAAGATAAGTTTATTTTAAAAGACAGAGCAAAGAAACAGTTATTTTCCACCCATGCTGTACCTTTGCAGGTGTGTTAATATGTTTTTGCATCAAAGGGTGAATTACTGGTCTCTGGGTTTTCATGCTAATCTCTTGCTTTATGAATTCAAATCGTCGAAGTTCAACGATTTTCAGACTGTTACTTGGTCTGATAACTTATCAGGTCTGGGTTTGTACTTCCTAAAACGTCTGGGAAGTTCATAATGTTGGAAGAGGAGTAGCAGCTATGATGAAGAAGGAAATGTAGTTCAGATATTTTATTGACATTTCAGCAAGAAACAGCCTGAAGTCCTCAGAACGTTTCACTGTCCATCCATTGCTCCATGTTTAAAGCCTCGAAACGAACCCGCTTTGGTTCTAGTCTTTATGGAAAGGATTCCCATTTAAAGATGTAAACTATGTTTTCTCCACACATTCCTGAATCAGTTCTGGTGGACCCCAAGGTTCTGGACTGAGACCAACTTAATTCTCTGTTTATGTTATTCTGGATAATATCTTGATAATATCATCAGGACAGGACATTTTTTCTTACGCTGATGAGATCCAACATTATTTAACCTGAGAAAACTAACGGTTACTGAGACTCTAAGTTTGTCTCGGAGACACAAAAGCCTGCGAGATCTTTCATTGATGGTTTCTGAATTCTGCTAAATGGAAGACTTTGTTCTTGGCTCTGTGAAGAACCAGGAGGCCTGCAGACATAATGTTTGGTTCTCACTATCATTGATGTGTTGAGAATACATGGCAGAACTCGGTGTGGTGTTTACACCTCATTTCATGGAACCCGGGCTGTTCAACTGGGCCTGACTGAACATCTCAGGAGAGTATGCCAGTCCGGTGCTGTCGATAGCACAGGCATACTGCTGGTCCAGGTAGCTTCTTTCAAGCTTCTGCCCAACAGATCTGTCGCTCAGACAGGCATCCAGGTGGACGGTGGCTTTAAACCTGGACTGGAGCAGAACCAGAGACAAGGCCAAGGTGACCACAGAGAACGGGAAGCTCTCAGCTTCTTTTCCTGGGAGGATGAAAGGGATCACGATCCGGTTTCTTCCTACAGAACCATGTTTTTTGGTGAGAGATTCAAAGCTTTTCCACACTCCATCGTCTGGTCGAAGAGGACTAACAGTGATGTTTGGGATCATCTGATCTCCAGCCTTCTTCATTGAGTTCCAGTGGTCCGGTAGATTCTTGGGTCGATGCATTTGATCAGGAACTGTACATCCATCCTTCTTGGAGCAGTAGAAGATCCTGTGCTCAGGCTTCAGTCTTCCTGAGGCGATGCCGTACGCTAGACCACAGGTGACACAGTTCCAGGGAGAATACAGAACCACGTCTCTGATGGAGGCCAGAGGCAGCAGACAGCTGGCTGGGATCATGAAGTCTCCGATTGATCCATGAGCTACAAAGGTGATGTCCACAGTGTTTCTGTGGTTCTTCTTTTCTTCCGCTACAATGTGTGTTTTCAGGAGGTTAAACATGTCCACCAACTTGGTGAAGGTGTCTGATTCTGAATTTACTCTCAGCCACGTCAGGACAGTTTGATTGGTGCAGTTTTCCACAGCAAGCTTCATCAGTCTGCTCCTTTCATCTGGGATCCTGATGCCTTCAGAGTGCTGAACTCCTCTGAGGCGTTTCCTCCTGGAGAAAGATCAACAAACTGAACATCAGCCGTCCAACCAATCATGGACCCTGAACCTATCTATGCATCGTTATTGAGGCCAGATGATCTGTATCCATCTTTTTTGGACAAGCCTATTATGGTAGATTGCCTACAGCTAAATACTATCTTACCTATGAACTCTTTGTGATCCTCCAACAGGAACTGGAAACAGTGTCCGGACAGAAGAAGCAGGGGAATCCCAGCTGAGGCGATTGTTGCTGTGACCCGATCATAAAGAAACACAAAGAAACAGATGGGTTATTGGCCCTGAACAAGTTTTTGTTTCTTTAAGACTATTATCTGCTCATTGGAGACCACCTCAAGGTGCAGCTTTCTTCACACATATGAATTAAAAACAGATCCCAGAGCACTGAGAAGAGAAAACACTTAATCATCTGACTATAGAAGCCCTAAAAATTGGTTAGTTTATCCCACATTACTGTAAGGACAGAAATACTTTTGCTTTAAAGGATTTTGTCCAGGTTATTGATACAAATGGTATATTGCTTGTGTTTAGAGGACAGGTTTCACCACACCTGACATTCATTTGAGGTTTAGTCAAGGTGACTCCTGCAGGAGACCAGTAGGGGAGTATAGAGCAGACATGACTGTTGTTTAAAGTTTCTGAACACATTGACAATCATGTCATAATTTAATAACTAACATGATATTCCAAAAGAAAGAAGCTCTGTGTAGATCAGGTTCTCTACTCTGCCCCCTTGTGGATCATTCTGGCAACACAGAATACCATGGGATAAAGATATTTGCAGTTAAATTACAAATTATTATTAAAGTAAAAAGAAAAACATCAGCAAGTGATGTATGGTGGACTTTTATTGCTCTTAATGCACCTGAAATACAATTTTACTGACTAAAATGCCTAAATTCATGAAAGTGTCTCTTAAGAAAGCATTTAGTGAGTACCAGCAGCGGTACCAGTTTATATTACTTATTAATAATCCAGAACCTGTTTGGTATTAGAGAGATGATGCTCATTTCAACATTTTACAATAGACTCTGTAATTAAGGTATTAATAGTTTTATTTGGTGAAGTAATTTTGACCAAGATGTGAACACTGTATCACATTACAAATCGATATTTATATAAAATATTAGAAGAGTATTATTATTTCCCCCAGAAAGACCAAAAGTAGAAAGAATAAAGTGATTTCTGGGATGCTGCATATGAATAAACTTGTTGGCTCTATTTGTCTCAATAACCTGGAGGTGGGGATCATGTGGGAGGGTTCACTTTTGTGGGAAAGTTTCTTGGATCTCTGTTCTCATGTAGCATCCTTAATGTAGGGGGTTTCCTCTGACAGCTGCACTGGAGATAACAAGAACATTGACTGTTCCAAGTGTTTTTCTCAGGTTGGGTGCTCTTCCTTCACAGTTAGTGTTTCACTGATGTTTGTCTGTATGTTCTTTGAGGATCACAGGAAGGCCTACGGTCAATTTGGTTTAGAAGGAGAAATTCACATCTTCCCTCCTTCAGCAGGAACATCCAACCACCTAAAACCACCTGAACTACAGCAACCAACAGCCGTACATCCCACATCTTGACCCTTGTGTTGGTATTAAAGGTACTGGCTTTAAACTAGAAGTTGAGCCTTTTCAGTGTTCCTGTTTTGAGGAGGAACCTACCTTTGAAGATCAAAGCTGTCCCAACCATCAGGATCATCTTAGGTTTCTTTAAATATGGACTTTATATTTGGCTGATTTAATGCTTCTACACTAAATGTGCAGCAGAATACACAGTTTAAATAAGCTGCAGAAACTGACTTGACTGAACTTGATCTACTTCAGATCGCCTCTCTCCTATTTACTCTGAGTCTTTTCAATTCAATTCAATTCAATTCAAAGATACTTTATTGATCCCCGAGGGGAAATTAGAATTCCAGTACAACCCATCCAAACATACATCATGACACAAGACACGCTGCCCTTTCTTCTCTCTGCAAACTCCTGATTCCCAACAGTCTATTTCTGCATCTTGCAGCAAAATCCCTGGAAAACATTTTTTGTCAAATTAATTTCTGTGCTGAATCAGATCTCTCCTGATTATTACTCTCTCGTCTGTAAACGTCAGAACTTCTTGTTTGTAACTTTCTGTCGTGGCCGTTCATCAATGAGCCTGCAGAGGGAGACAACGAGATGCATTTTGGACCGAGGTGGGACTAAATTAGAGACATTTCAAGATTTCTAAATAGTGAACAACCCAAAGCGTTTATTACACTGGAGGTACTTTCAGATGAGAACGAATTATTTTCATGTAAAAAAATATAATCTAAATATATCTTTTAATGACCAGAGGTGAATTTGAGGCATTTCATCGCTGCTTTTACACAGAGTTCATTGTTTTCATTGTTTTTTCTCTCTCTGGTGCTTTGGACCAAGTGACTGAGATGTAGACAAACCATTTAAAAGCAACATGGTTTTCACCAAGCATGAAGAAGTTTGCAGAAACTCACAGATCCTCCAGCAGCTTCTCCAGCTCCTCCATGGCAGCAGACAGCTGCACCAAACTGGGGATGAGCAGAGCACTCATGGCTGGTTTTTGATGGGAACCACAGGAAAATAACTGATTTAATACATTATAACAGCATATAATCAGGAAACATATCAGTAAATATTTAAATAATTAACAGAAACACAGATTAATGAACTGACTCCAGAGAAAATAAACTTTATACCAGTCTAACTGTAAGTTTATCTGACATTAAGGTGTTATTTTAGTGTTTTACAGTTTATTAGAGACATTACTGATCTGATGGTGTCCCTCTGCTCAGGACAACCTGCTGTCACCTGTTCTTAACATCAATAATCTGCAGACATTAATATTAATATCTTTGTCTCAATATGAGACAGGATGTGTCAACAAATATAAAATGGAAAATAATGTTTTACAGGCTGATTTTTAAAGAGAAGCTGTGATCTGGCTGCCTCCTTACCTCTCAGCTGGGTTTGAAGAGAAAACCTGGACAGAACCTGAAGAGAACCTCGAGTTACTCGTCTGTCAGAGCTTCAACTCACTTTCATTCACTCCTGCATCGATGCTTTAGTTTACTCAGACAGAAAGTAAAAGTTGTCCATGTTGTGGAAAGAACCTAAAACAGAACCTGAACTGAAAGGAAAAGATTCTAACGGGTTTGAACCAAACTTTATTTAAAGCTCTGAATAAAAAACGCCTTTATTTCTCTCAATTTTAAAACATCATGTTAAAAACAGGAAGTTAAATCATGTTTTTGTTTCTCTGTTTAACTCAGTCTGACTCAGAATAAACTGATTTTTATATCTGGTTAAATATTTGCAACAAACTGAGCAGAACATGAATGTATAATTTATTCAGAGCAACCAGAGGTCAGATAAACACTGAGGTCACACGGAGATCATCTGACCCAGAGAAGCTGCAGAACAGGTTTACATGCAAACACATGTGATGAAGGGATATATAAAAAATATTCCCACACCCTTTCAGAATAAAGGTTCCTGTAAATCAGCTGGTTTATTGTAACTGGGATACTCTTTTCTTCTCCTCTGCTATTTTGAATATTTATCTCTTTTGATGAGCTACAAGTCTTTGAGGCCTGAAGGTCTCCGTGCCATCACCCTAATCTTTATCTCTCTCCACAGCTCCATATCCTATTGCAACTGTGGCTGGGCCGCTCCAAAAACGTAAGATGTTACTTTAGGTCTACGTCTGACGGGGGCATGAATACTTCTGAGTTAAAAACTACAATGATCCAAAATGAGCCACAAGCCTGTAATCAGTTTATCTTTAGAAGTTATTAAAACGTGGAGATGATGGAGTTTTGTTGTAAAATGGGAGTTTTACTCTCTTTCCTCCCTGTGCACCACCGGGTCCGTTTCTCTCCAGTTCCGAGACCCAACCAGTAAAACCAGTAAAGTATTTACCTTGTGAAATAATGAGAAATGGTTAATTATAAAATCAAGATTTAATGCCAAAATGATCAGTGTACAGAGTATTCAACTGAACAGATACTGAGTGACATTCACCTTCGGTACCGGGCCCCCATCAGTCCATCTTAGGGATGAACCGAGAGGAACAAAGAATGGAGCGTGAGTCCTGCTTTTATCTACGCCTGTTCTTAACCTTCCTAAAGGTCATCCTCTTGTATCAGTTTATCTTTGACTATGTGTTGCATCTTATGTGAAATCAACTGTTATGTTGTGTCAGCTGTAGCAGTCAGCGGTGCTGCAGATAAGAAACAAGGGCAGATATATTTAATTAAGGCAGCAAAGAGATGATTAGAAAAAGCCACAGAATCAAACATCCAGAACAGTTCTCTTACAGAGCTTCCCTTCATTATTCTGCACCTTTTAGTCCACAGATTCATTCCAGCCATGTGAAAGTTAGGACACCCCATGAATTATTACAGCAGTCTGAGGTTCAGAAACAGACATTATATATATTTATGGCATGCGACCACATATAGAGGCTATAGTCCTCGAAGCGGCCATCCTGGGTTCGAGTCCCGGACCTGGCGACCTTTGTCAAATGTCTCCCCCCTCTCTTTGCCCCTCCTTCCTGTCTGCCTACTATACAAATAAAGGACTCTAGTGCCGAAAAAATATCTTTAAAAAAATACGGTCATTCAGACTGAATGAGAGGTAGACACAGCTCCAACATCAGCCCAGAACCGCAGGATAACCAAAGCAATGAGTCAGAACGGAGAACCAAACAGACCACTGAACCGGTTCCAGTAAAAACAGAAAAATGATTGCATGGTATGCAAGGTTTTATTAAGGATCCTCGTCACAGATTAGACAGAAGCTCTGAGCAGGAAACGCATTTGGTTGGTTAAATGAAACATGATCACAGGAGGTTCTGAGTAAATGTAGGGGATATTATGTTGTACTTCAGGATCAAGGTATTCTTCTACAGGGGCTTCTCCTGCTTCTAAAGCACGAGCACTGTCGTGTATTTTATGAATGTGAGCATGAATGGCTGAATACATGTCCATCATTTTTATTCCATCCATTTCTTTAGCACAGTTTTCTAACTTAGCTTTAACTTGATCACAGGTCACTGTTTCATCAAAAAACTCCCTGAAGGTATGTATTACCTGAACTGGTTCTTATGGTTTCCTTCAGCTTGTTTAGCTCCAGCCACACTGTTCACCCTCAGAATAAATCCTGGAAGTCTGACTGATTCTGCTGGTAGGCGGCCTTATTTAGACATGCAATGAATCAATAATCAACATCATGATGCAAAGGATTTTAATTTTAGGTGTAATTGTATTATTGTTTTTCTTCAAAGTTTGTACAGAAGCTTCAAGCAGGAAAAACATTTAAATGGAAAATGATCACATGGTTTGACAGGAAGTCAGAATCATCAGTACAACCGATCAGGGAAACAGAATATGGGTCTCTACTGTTTAGTCTTACAGTTTATTAACTAATGCACACATTTGAGGGAAGTGGAAAAACACAACTAGCATGATTCATAAAATAAGTTGGAACATATGTTGGAATAAAGTCAGATTCAGTTTAAAGAGCTTCATTGGCAGAGCTTATTTGAGATGGAAACCAAAGATTGTGGATCTTTCACACTTTGGGCATTCCTACTCTGATGGCATTCGTGAATTCTTTCAGGCTAATTTCACATCTTGAACCCATGTAGTCTTTATTACATTGACACACTGCCTTCTGGACATTTGGTAAAGTAACACATTTGCCTTTTTCTGTTCCGCCACAGTTCACATTTTTACACGGATTATCCTTCTTCAGGTCCTCATCGCTTCGGATCAGAACTCTAAAGTGTCCACCAGTTTGAATATTGTATTTTTTGCAGTCTCCTGTATAAATGTACGGCGGTGTGGACCGACCTGCATCAATAAACTCATCTTGCTCTACTTCAGCGCTATCATGGCTTTTACTGACATATGCATGAACAGCTGTATAATAGTCAGAGAGAGGTTTTCCATTGATCTGTGGGCATTTGTTGAGCGATTCTATAATTTTTTTACAATCAGTAATTTTAGAAAGGCAACTTTGAATTTTGCCCTTTATGACCTGTTCTGCCATGACGTGGTTCCCCTTCATCTGTTTGGCCACAGCAACGCTCACTTCCCCCTTGGTTACCTCTGTAAACCCTGCCAAATAATGCCTGTTGAGGAACTTATTGTAGAATCTTGAATATTTAGAGTGTCTGGTGATGAAGGCAACAACAATCCAGTCGTAGTTGCTGTACGTTTTCTCCAAAAACTTCTTGATATCTTTAGCCAGCTTCTGGCGGTCCTGGTTTTCATCAATCAGGTCGATTACGTCCTTAATTATGTACTTCTCAGGCTTTAAAATGCAGAACCTGTGGATCTCAGACATGACTGATATCACTTCAAAGGTCATCTGAGCTATTTCTTCTGCTTTGTTGACCCCATGGAGACTGTAGTAGAAGAGACTGACGGTGTTGCTCATAATCATAAGCTCTGTTATCAGCTGTCCAAAGTCTTTGACGGCCTTTTCATGACACCTGACGTGGTCTGTGAAAAGCGTCTTAAAGTCGGTGATGAAAGAAGGTTGCTGTGTTGTCAGTAACATGTGCAGCTTATCAGGGGAGAACGCCAGGTTTGAATGAAGTTTTTTGAACAGATTCATATATTGCTCTTTATTCTTTGAAACAGAACAGGGGCTTTTACACTTAGCTGACAGCTCATTTAAATTTTTCCAAGCTAACTTGATATTAGACTCAGCTTCCTGGTACGGACCGCTGGCCCAGGTGTTCCACGTCATTGTTATTAGTTGATTATCAAGCTTTTCGTGTAGCTTTTTGAACTCAGCTTTAACAAGACTAATAATTTTTTCTCCATCTCCTCGTCCTCCTAACAATAGTTTAATAAAAGCACTTAAAAAAGGTCCAGCATCAGGTATGAGTGCAATAAAAGGTTCTACCTTATTTAGTAATGTCTTAGTGTCCTTTCCTATGGCAACAATATTTTTATTTGCTCTCTTCAGCAGTAAATGATGCTCTTTGTGTTTGGAGGCTTGAGGATCACTTTGGCTGGAGATCAGGAAGGAAACCAACATCAGCAGCAACATAACCAGACCAGAGGACGCCATGACTGAGAGAAAATACAGAAACATTCAATTAGACTGTTGAGAACATTAAGAGTTAAACTTGTAACTGATCTACTAGATGTAAAATCTGATCTTCGCATAAGAAAAACATAAAGAATAAATCAACAAATGAAAAAAAAAAAAAGATAAACAGTTGCTGCAGAGAAGACACTGAAGAACATCTGTCCCAGATGTTCCTGTTCTGTCCTTCAGCAGGACGGGAGGCACATTAAATCTAAAACTGCATGAAGCTTGCATTGAAATAATTTTAGTCAGTAAATAATTGATGACCCAATTATCTCCGTTGTGTCTGATAGCATTACAATTATTTTCAAATCAACCTTTTTCTTGACCCATAATTGTTTGCTGGTTCAGTCTGAACACAGAACAATACCTAAAAACTAAGAGCTGAGCTTTTGAAATGAAGAGTTCTAGACCGACCTGTAGAGGAGTTCTGGAGATCTGGTTCAGTTTCTGCGGATCAACGGATATACCAACAACGACTCCAGCTGCAGACTGAAGGAGGTCGCTCACAGGCATGTTCATATAGGGACAATATCTAGGTTCACTCCCCATTCCTAATTTGCTTCTCCATCTTTGGTCTGATGTCAAAAAGGACCTGCTTTGAATAAATTGTGGTCCAATCTACTTACAGAGTGGCAGCACTCAGATAAAGAACCATGTCAATGGCACCAAGATGAAAATCATCTGCCGTATATTTTACTCTTTATTTGTAACAGTTTCGCTTCTTGTATTCCTAAACTTCCCTTTGTTGCTCATTCCCAGGGCCATGACCATAGGGGTACCTGAGGATGGCACCGACTACCCCTGGAATCTAATTGGCCACCCCACCTGACCACAACAGCCAGAGCTGTTGATCAGTTTGTGGCGTCTGACATGCCGGGTAAAAGCGGATGGTGCTGCAGCTAAACATTCGTCTTGCTCTTAAGAGTTTAATAGCAATCAGGGCTCTTGCTGACGCTGAATAAAAAATTGGAGCCGATTACGCAGGACAATTTATAGCAAGCAGGTGGGCCTAACCCAGACCGTAACCGGTCTGTACCAGGAAGCTTTTCTGCGCTGCGCAATGCGACACGTGAAGAGATGAACCCACTAGTGATAGCCATAAAGGGGGAAGCCTATACAGAATAAAACAGAGCAGCTCGTGTATGCCCCTTTTCCACTGGCTCCATTTAGACTTCACTCCATTTGGTCTCGCCCTACTTCACAGAACCTGCTGTTTCCATTGACTCACTAATGGTTTAAAGCCCCGCCTGAGCCGTCAGTGTAGTGCCCTGTGCTGCTGTTAACGTTACTGTGTGAATTGTCACTTTAAAGGAATGTGTTTGAAACAATAAAATTAATAATACAATAATAAAAATAAATCGAAAATAAAAACATTAACAAATAAAAATAATGTTTACATTATTGTATGTGCAAGAATGTCTTATATATGTTTTTTTATGTGTAAAATTTTCCACTAGGATAATTTTCTGGGCCACAGCCCAGCCAGAACATATAAAATAAGGCTCAGAGGTTCTGATGTGAGGGGGTGTGGCAGGAGAAGCAGAGAGGAGAGACAATGCGGTCTGGATGGTGAAGCCCCAAAGTTTGCCTAAAGAAGTTGCCTGAACAATTTTGGGCTTTATGAGGAAATTTTTGTCTCAGTCATGGCAACAACTAATCGATGTCTTTTGGCTGCAGTGAAGTTAGTTTTAGGTTGGATATTGGATATTTGTGCTCCACGGATTCAGCCTCCTGTTTGGAGGTTGACATTTAATGATGGTGGTTTGCTTACCGTCATTGCACGCTGTTTCATGGTGGTATTGTTTTGTGTGTTTTGGAGGAAATGTTTGTATGTCTGAACGGCTGATTTTATGTGTGATCAGCTGGTTTAGGATGTTATTAAATACAGCGCCCCCTACTTGCATGTAATTCAGAAAGTGGACCTTTCTTTCAGCCTTCAGGCATGGTTTATGATTTGTAAATAGTAAAATTATATTTGAGTTTGACCAGCTTCGGTCAATGTGGTAATGTTACTGACGTCACTCAGGAGTTTTATTAACTTTTTCCTGCACTACCTCAGTGAAAAACCTTCTCATTTCTCCTGGTCCCATAGTTGGTCAGTGAACAGCAGTCAGTTCAGGTTACATGCTCAGGAGCAGGGACCATAAAACAGTAATGGAAATGCTCACAAATAGGGCTGAGCGAAGTGGAGCCGAGCTAAGTGAAGTCAGTGGAAAAGATATAGATCCCCCCGACTGCCAAGCTATCTCCAACTACACATGCATAGCACTCCATGGTACTCCCAAAACAGTTGTGAGATACTATATCTAGAGCAAAATGTAGGCCTCTGCCAAGGTCTCCTCCCAGTGGGGCATGCCTGGAAGGAAGGTCCATAGGAAAGTTTCAGGATAGTTGACCATAACAATTGACCAAAACCCCAAAAACTGATTTCTTTGAATGTGGATGGACAGTAACTAAATACTGACCTTAGGGAGTCCCTACATCACCGATGCCCCCAGCAACCAAACAATCTTAGATCCCGTTCTGCCTCCTAGACTCTTAGACATTTTAGGTTCTTTACTCTCCCAGACCAAAATAACAAAACTCAAACAAAGGTTCTGTTTAACAGTAACTGTCATGGAATCTAGCCTGATAAAGTACAGAGTCCTGGCATGGGATTCATGTAAGGAATCCCTTGAGTGCAAATGAGCTCTGGATGGTGGTCCTGAGATAACACAGACAGGTGTGGTAGGTCAAGAGGCTGCTCCGAAGTTCAAGGGCCTGGCAAAAGTACTACCCCAGACCACCTCCGGGTTAGTATAGAGGAGTATTGATTAAGAGATGTATAGAGTATGTATGAGGAGTGTGAGTAAATGTCCGGTGTCCATTCTTGTGCATCTTTATGTTGGGTGTGTGGGTGTGGGTGTTTGTTTAAACAAGAGGGTGGGAACGTGTGATTGTGACTGTGTGTGCCTGTTTTTCTGTCAGGTTGGGTCTTGGGCTGCCCCCTCTCCTGGATCGTCTTAGGCCCCCCATCAAATGTGAGGCCTATTTCCTCCCCATCACACTACCTGCTAATGGCTGGAGTCTCTGTCCACCGGTGCATTGGTGGTTCACAGGGACCGGGGTTGAGTGCTGGGGTGTGTGCTGACTCAATCTCGGTAACTGCTTGGCGGGACATGGGCCCCCTGGTCTTCGAGCTTCTGCTGGGGGCTTATGTGCCCTTAGGTTTGAAATTATCCCAAAGCAGTTTCTAATAACATTGTATAGATATATCAAGCGGAGCATTATAGCGTTTGCCATAATGTTCCACTTGTGAAACTAAATCTGTTGGGCTTCTTCTTTGCACTCAGACAACAATTCTGAGTCTCTGCTGGATGGGACACAATAAAATAAAAGAACAGTAGATGAACGGTGATTCGGGCTCTGGCATTATTAAAGAGCAAACTCTGCACACATATGGAATAAATTCACAACCTCCCGCTAAAATATAAGAATTTATTAACAGTCATCATGTTCAGGAGAATGCCAAAGATTTTATTTTTAATAGAATCTATTTTATTTATAAAAAAATCCCCATAAAGTCATTACTGCTGAGAACTAAAGGGTTGAATGGCTCAACAGAGCTATGACTCCTCAGATTATTAAAGCTACTGATGCTGAGCTGGAGTTTTTCATGAAGAACTTCTGCTTCCACCTTCAGGAAGGTTGCAATAACAGCAGAAATATTATCAAATCCTTCCTGTTAGTAAAGGAAGAGAAAAGCCAAATGTTGTATATAATGCTTGTCACTGTTCTCCTGTTCTCGTTACGGCAACAAATAGGTAGCAGCTTTGCTGTGTTTTATGGGTTAAATTGTTTTATGAACTATTATTTAAGTTTCTTAGGATGGCTTCTTACAAAACTTTGACATCAGAGCTCTTTTTTGTCATTTCAGAAAACAAATTTACATTTCAGAAAATCAACCGGAAAGGGAATGTACCAACGCCGAGGCTGACCCGGAAGTCAGCCTCAGGGCTGCATCCTTCGAAGGCCGTATTTGTAGACCGATTACGTTACAGCGCAGCGACGAAGGCTGTCCCAATTCATGAATCATTCCGAGCAAATGCTGCCGACAAATGTGTCCTTATTTTGCCCGATTTGAAGGATGGGTTGTGAGTATCCTTCGCGGCCCATCATTTCCCATCATTCATTGCGGGTCGCAGCGGATTGGTCAAGCAGGGGAAGCCATGGCGGACCATAGCAACAAAAGCTGAGTAAATTGTGGAAAATTACACTTTCTGTGATACAAATTAACTTCTACAATGTTTTTAGTGCGGGAATATAACTATGTAGACGTGAAATATCTGCTTGATTTATCTAGACATCGCTTAATTGTAATTAAGTTATAATTATTTAAATTTTCACATTCCTCGAATTACTGGACGAGGAGGAGGAGTAACAACCATCTTTCAGTCCGATTTATTGATTAGTCCCAGACCAATCAATAGCTACAACTCTTTTGAATATTTAATCCTTAGTTTTCCTCATCCAAATTGCAAAGCACTAAAACCACTTCTGTTTGTTGTTTTGTACCGTCCGCCAGGTCCTTACTCTCAATTTTTAAATCAGTTTTCAGACCTTTTATCTGATTTAGTGTTAAATACAGATAAAGTTATTATAGTGGGGGATTTTAACATTCATGTAGACGCTGAAAGTGATAGCCTAAATATAGCGTTTAATGCTATCTTAGACTCAATTGGCTTTGCTCAAAACATTAACAAACCTACCCACCTTTGTCTTCATTCTCTGGACCTTGTGCTGACATATGGCATTGAGTGTAAAGACATAACAATATTCTCTCATAACCCTGTCCTGTCTGACCATTTCTTAATAACCTTTGAGTTTAATTTAACCGAGTACTCCACACCTGAAAGAAAATTTCATTATAGTAGATCATTATCAGACAATGCTGTAACAACCTTTAAAGAATCTGTTCCACTTTTAATTTCCTCATTATCACTGAAAAGCACAGTGGAGGGCAATAATTCTGTTTCTGCCCCTTCACAAATTGATTCTTTTGTTCATAGTGTTTCTTCATCATTGCGTGATGCATTAGACAATGCAGCCCCCTTGAAAAAGAAGGTAAGCATTCATAGGAGGCTAGCTCCTTGGTTTAATTCAGAGCTGCATACTTTAAAGCACGTTAGAAAATTGGAGAGAAAATGGCGCTCTACACACCTAGAGGATTCCTACTTAATCTGGAAAAATAACCTACTGTTGTATAAAAAGACACTTCACCAAGCTAGAACAGCTTATTTCTCATCATTAATAGAAGAGAACAAGAATAATCGTAGGTTTCTCTTTAGTACAGTTGCTAAACTTACACAGAGTCATAGCTCTGTTGAGCCATCCATTCCCTTAGCTCTTAGCAGCCATGACTTTATGGGATTCTTCTTAAATAAAATTGATTCTATTAAAAAGAAAATCTTTGACATATTCCTGAAGATGATTACTTCATCCTCAGCAAGTGAGACAACATTGGAAATAACTGCAGAACCTGATCTGTGTTTGGACTGTTTTGATCCTGTGGAGCTTCCTGAGTTATCAGAAATATTAGCTTCATCTAAACCTTCAACTTGTATGTTAGACCCAATCCCAACCAAATTATTTAAGGAAGTGTTCCCTCTGATTACCAGCCCCATTTTAGATATGATTAATCTATCTTTAGTAAATGGATCAGAACCACAGGCTTTTAAGTTAGCTGTAATTAAATCTTTATTTCGTGTGATCGAGATGACTTAATAAATTACAGACCTATATCCAATCTTCCATTCTTTTCTAAAATTCTTGAGAAAATAGTTGCTAATCAAATGTGTGAACATTTATACAGCAATGACCTGTTTGAAGAGTTTCAGTCAGGTTTCAGAGCTCATCATAGCACTGAAACAGATCTGCTGAAAGTCACTAATGATATTCTTATGGCCTCAGATAATGGACTTGTGTCTGTTCTGGTTCTGTTAGATCTCAGTGCTGCATTTGATCCAGTCGATCACAAAATTCTCTTAGAAAGGCTGGAATATGCTGTAGGGATCAAGGGAACAGCGCTAGGCTGGTTTAAATCTTATCTGTCTGACAGATTCCAGTTTGTTCATGTAAATGATAAATCATCTTTAAACTCCAGGGTTAATTGTGGAGTACCACAGGGTTCAGTACTTGGGCCAATTCTCTTTACTATATACATGCTTCCAATAGGTCAAATTATTAGGCAGCATAGGATAAATTTTCACTGTTACGCTGATGATACTCAGCTTTACTTATCCATAAATCCTGATGAGCCCAACCAGTTAAATAGACTACAAGAATGTCTTGAAGATATAAAAACTTGGATGACGTAAAATGTTTTGCTTCTAAATTCAGACAAGACAGACGTTGTCGTCTTTGGACCGGAGTCTTTAAAAAAGAAACTGCTTAGTCAATCACTTAACCTGGATGGCATTAAATTGACCTCCAATAATAAAGTAAAAAACCTTGGTGTTATTTTTGACCAGGACATGTCATTTAAATCCTATATTAAACAGGTTTCTAGGATTTCCTTCTTTCATCTCCAGAACATTGCCAAAATTAGAAATATCCTGTCCAGGAGTGACGCTGAAAAACTAGTCCATGCATTTGTTACTTCAAGGCTGGACTATTGTAATTCTTTACTATCAGGATGTCCACAAAATGCAGTTAAAAGCCTTCAGTTGATTCAAAATGCTGCAGCAAGAGTTCTGATGAAAATTAAAAAGAGAGATCATATTTCTCCTATTTTAGCTTCCCTTCATTGGCTCCCTGTTAAATCCAGAATAGAATTTAAAATTCTCCTCCTCACATATAAAGCCCTTAATGATCTAGCTCCATCATACATCAGAGATCTGATTGGTCCATATGTTCCTAACAGAGCATTTTGTTCTCAGACTGCAGGTTTACTGGTGGTTCCTAGAGTCTCTAGAAGTAGAATGGGAGGCAGATCCTTTAGTTATCAGGCTCCTCTCCTGTGGAACCAGCTCCCAGTTTTAGTCCGTGAGGCAGACACCCTGTCTACTTTTAAGGCTAGGCTTAAAACTTTCCTTTTGGATAAAGCTTATAGTTAGAGTGGCTTAGGTTATCAGGGAGGAAGTCTTCCTCCCTCCCTGTTGGTTGGAGTAAGGGGGAGTCAGGTTTAGCCTAAACCGGCTCAGTTATGGTTGAGGTGCAAACACACCCTCCATTTCTGCTACCTGTATGACCCCTTCTCTTTTCCAATGGTTATAATCAGTCTGACAGAGAGAGGTATCCCAATCCTTGTGGTTTTTAGTATAACAATGACCATCAGTGGGACCCTTTGTGGGGTTCCTTGAGACGACATTGTTGTAAATAAGCGCCGTTTAACTAAATAATCTGAACTGAAACTATCTGTGTAGTTATGCTGCTATAGGATTAGGCTGCTGGAGGACATAATGACCACTTTCACCCTCTTCGCTACATTCTCACACTACTCTCCAATTTTGCATTATTTGCTGTTATTTCAGTTTTTAACTTTGTTCTCTCTTTTCTCTTCCTAGAAGCTACACCTGGCCTGGCTCTGTGTCTACCTGTGACACCTTTCTGGAGAGGGGAATCGTCCGAGCTTCTGCTGGCAACAACTTAATGCTCACCTTCTACAGATGATCCACATAGCCCTGTCTTTCAGTGTTTAACCCTTTCTCTCTCCTAGACATGGCTACTGACTGAGCTTCTACTGTAACTAACTCTATGTGCTCTCTTTCAGACTCTAACCTTGAAAACTGGCTCAGAGTTTATCTGTTCTTTCTTTCTAGATGAAACGACTAAAGGAGCTACATCCATTAACATTTACTTTTCCTTCCCATAGAAAGTACTCCTGGATCAGTGCTTCTTTGTTCTCTTTGTGTCTCTGCTCTGTTCCCTCAAACCCCCAGTCGGTCGTGGCAGATGGCCGCTCACACTGAGCCTGGTTCTGGTTCTGCTGGAGGTTTCTTCCTGTTAAAGGGAGTTTTTCCTCTCCACTGTCGCTACATGCATGCTCAGTATGAGGGATTGCTGCAAAGTCAACACCAGTGACTGTCCACTGTCTCTACATGCTCATCCAGGAGGAGTGAATGCTGCAAGTCACTGACTGGATGCAATCTGCTGGGTTTCCTTAGATAGAAAAACTTTTTATCCAATTTGAATAAATAACTGAATCTGACTGAACTGTTCAATTGTTAGGATGAATTGGAATGTTTGAACCCGACTGTTGTGAAGAACCTTGAGACGACATGTGTTGTGAATAGGCGCTATATAAATAAAACTGAATTGAATTGAATTAATTTCAAATGTGCTCCGACGTGTTCGGAGTTTTCCGTTCCCGGCGTAGTAACCGGCTCGCCTCGCCAGTCCTACCGGCGGTGAGGTGAGCTAGACCCGGTAGAGATCTGACCGGACTATCGGCACTAAGCTCCCGCTGGCAGTCATCACAGTGAATGTTTAACACAAGTGATTTCTAACAGTTTATGTTATTATTTTAATTGTTACTGAAAATCGATTTAATATTTCAGGTGATATTAAGGTTAATCAGAATAAATGGACAGTTTTATGTAATCCAACTGTATCACTGGAGAGTGTGATTGAGAATAAATAAGCTTTACAATATGAATTTTTAATGAAGAAATGTTCTATATGTTTTAAAAGTTTATTTATAATTCAGTTAGCATTATAATTTCTGATTCCAGGTAAACCCGACGAGGAATAAACCTCCAAATGTAAATGAATCTCAGTAAAGAAATGAAAAGTTTGAAAGAGCTTGTTTTAGACATTTGCATAGAAATATTTAAATATTTTCTTCAAATTAAGACAAATGTCAAATTAAAAAAGGCTTTATTTTTGCTCTGATATTAAGCAAGATGTTTTTTTTTTTGGTACAAAGGAGCAGACGGGTCAGTTTATGAAGCTCAGGGGTGAGAACTACCACCTTTTTACTGGAGCTAAAAACTCAGCCATCGTGGCTTGGAGGTACAATAACAACATTCTTTACAGTCAGTTTCTGTCCAGTTTTAATAACTTCTATCTTTCTAACTTTCATAAATATCCATCCAGTGATTAACATACTTCTTTTGGTTCAGGACAATTCTGGAGAAGATGGTCCAACAGGTGAAGGTCACCCCTTGCAGGCCAAAACAATGTGGGACAATTTGAAAAGGAAATATAAAGTATGTTCAGAAGTTCTCATGTCACACAAATACAAAATATTTCTAAAAGTCTTGTTGATTTCTCTGTTATAGGAGAAATATGATCTCTCTTTTTAATTTTCATCAGAACTCTGGCTGCAGCATTTTGAATCAGCTGAAGGCTTTTAACTGCATTTTGTGGACATCCTGATAGTAAAGAATTACAATAGTCCAGCCTTGAAGTAACAAATGCATGGACTAGTTTTTCAGCATCACTCCTGGACAGGATATTTCTAATTTTGGCAATGTTCTGGAGATGAAAGAAGGAAACCCTAGAAACCTGTTTAATATGGGATTTAAATGACATGTCCTAGTCAAAGTTAACACCAAGGTTTTTTACTTTATTACCGGAGGTGGATCAAATGCAGCACTGAGATCTAACAGAACCAGAACAGACACAAGTCCATTATCTGAGGCCATAAGAATATCATTAGTGACTTTCAGCAGAGCTGTTTCAGTGCTATGATGAGCTCTGAAACCTGACTGAAACTCTTCAAACAGGTCATTGCTGTATAAATGTTCACACATTTGATTAGCAACTATTTTCTCAAGAATTTTAGATAAAATGGAAGATTGGATATAGGTCTGTAATTTATTAAGTCATCTCGATCAAGCAAAGGTTTCTTAAGTAAAGGTTTAATTACAGCTAACTTAAAAGCCTGTGGTTCTGATCCATTTACTAAAGATAGATGAATCATATCTAAAATGGGGCTGGTAATCAGAGGGAACACTTCCTTAAATAATACAAGTAATAATACATACAAGTTGAAGGTTTAGATGAAGCTAATATTTCTGATAACTCAGGAAGTTTCACAGGATCAGAACAGTCCAAACACAGATCAGGTTCTACAGTTATTTCCAATGTTGTCTCACTTGATGAGGATGAAGTAATCATCTTCAGGAGTATGTCAAAGATTTTATTTTTAATAGAATATTTAATATTATGTAATAATAATAGAATATTTCTGAACTATTTAAGAAAGAAGTACATTTAATACAAATGAGCTCTGGGTCTAACTCTGTATCCAAATTTTCTTTCTTCCTTTTATGGCTTTATGAACATAGGTGGGAGTGGTTCAACCTTTGTACCTGATAGCAGGTTCACCGTCTCCCCATATGTTCTCATTTGAATGAAGCTTTCAGAAAAGGAAAACTTCTGTTAAGTAGGGACTCCTCTCAAAATGAGTTTTTCAAGGACTAAAGACACATGTAGTGACCTAGTGGTTCTTGCATAAGTCGGTAATACCACAAGAGATACAATTGAACAATGCTCTAAAGCAGAGGTGCCTGAATCCAGTGTGGAGAGCTACTATTCTGTAACACTTAGATGCAACGTACCTGAACTCCCTCATCAGTGCTGAAGTTTTATTTGATTCAGGTGTGTTGTAGCATGGATGCAGCTAAATGTTGCAAGATGGCTACAGGACTACTGCCAGTATTAACCTCTTCTGTGCTTCCTTCATTTTTAGCTGCCTCCCATCGTTCTTTGAGGTCCAAGTTTTTCTGTACTTTCCGTCACTGCTTTGTTGCAGGTTCTTTTGAAAACCATCTCACCTGAAAAAAAGCTAAACTGGCTTCAGAAATCGATGGTAAAATGTGTATTTAGGGAAAGTTTGTGTGGGAGCTATTTGGTCTCCATCCACTTAATGTGACATCATCACTTGACTGGGTAATGATCCAGGACCTCAACTTTCAAAATCATTCTGTTTCTGCCTTTTTTTGCATTTGGGTCAACCACCTGACTGGTTCTGTCAGTCCTGATCCATATCTCAGGACAATAAAAAAGGGTTGGAACGTAGACAGAAGGCCCTTTCCCACCAAAGGTCCTGGGATTTAAATACCTGGGTTTTTTTTTAAACCAGGGCTAAAGGAATCCTGCGTAATTTGCATGCCTTCTAAAAGGCCACAGAAAATGTATGTAAATCAGCCTAAAGACGTCTGGGGAAGTTGTGAAGAAAACTGCAATACACCTCCCGTCAAGCAGGTGACAGTAATACGGAAACAAAGGCCAAACATGCAAAGTCCGACCGAAAAGCCGATATATCGCTATTTGTTTACAAAACAAGATGGAGAAAACTCAACTGGCTATTCTGCTGGGGTGGTGAACCACATTGTAACTGAAACTCAGTGATCTGCGAGGGAAGAAGACTGGCGATCTTCGGAAACAACAACAACACGCAGATCTTAAATATGGCGGGAGAGCGGAAGTCAAAACATTGCAAGAAGGTTACTGTGGATGAAGCCCAAATCCATCTGTCTATCTCCTGCTTCGTCTCCCTATCAATCCTGAAAAAAGACCCCCTCCTTACTTGAGTTCACTTGGACACATGAGTTCCTTACAAAGTTCATCTTCTTTCTACTTAAGTCTAACCTCCAATATAGAAAAACACACATCAGACTATCAAAGGTCATCATTTATTAAAGACGACCCCAGCATGGAAGAACTGCGTGTTTAAAATAAGTCAAAGGTTGCTGATTATATAGACTTCAGGGGGGAAAATGGCAGCGAGGAGCTGCTGATCAGAAGCATTGATTAACAGGTTTGGCTGTTGGGTTAAAGGAGGAAGCCTCTTCTCTTTAATCACAACATGGCAGCAGGACTTAGGTTTGCAAAGCTGCATCTGAATGAAGAACAGGACAATGTCCCCTGGACAGATGAGACCAACGTGGACATCACTGATCATAACATCAGAAAATCAATCCAGACAACCTGGATTGATTTTCTGTGGATCCTAAAACACTGAGCAGGCTAGAACCAGTTCACATCTTAGCCCAATCGGATGTCTTCGAGTGAGAATTAAAATACGTCCTTTTATTTTTAGCAGCCAGAGACAAACTGTAGGAAGAGCTCAGAGCTGTGAGAGGTGGTTTATAGCTGAACTGTTGGCTTCTGTCAAACAGTCCAACAAGGCTGTAATTAAGAATATTAAAAACACATTAGGTCCCAGATAGAGTGCTGCTTACTTTGCAAAGTAGCCTACATGAAATGCAGACTGAAACCGGATAGTTTAATGATCAACCAGGTAACTGAACTTGAGGAGCAGGAACAAGCATGGGTATCTCCAACAGTTACATTATCTACACACCTTCTTTGTCAACGCCTTCACAGCTGCAGAACATTACAGACAATTACACGTCCAATCAGGTCTGGAAGTGAGACAGAAGATACACTGTTCTTTTGTCTTCATGTGAGATATTTCTGGCAGGACGTCCTGCAGTCAGTCAGTGATAACTGAGGAGGTTGATAATGAGTAAATGCTTGTAAATTATCAATGTTGGCAGTGCAGACAGTTGAAGAGTGTCTGAATAAAGGGAGGCATGGTTCCCAGTTGCCAGACAGCAACCTGCTGAAGAACCAACCAAACATTTGAATGCAGTGCTGGACCTTGTGTTATCTGGGTTAGAGGCTCACAAAAAGCCTCACGGAGTTCCGTCTAACTGGTTCATAAAGTAATTTCCAGTTAAAACGCTCGGGAGCAGCATGGTGAATTGAAGAGCTTACTTTAATAACAAAAACAGAAAAAAGTTTAGTTAGTTTAATAGGTACGTAGCAGGGTAGGATTCAGGGTAACTAACAGGAGGAACCAGTGGCAAACAATGAACCAGGAAGATTAAATACTGAGCGAAGTAGAGCATGAACCAATGAACTGAGAGAGACTAAGAGACAGCTGGGGACAAGGGAGGCTAATCAATACAGACGGAAAATGACTAATAAACATGATGAGCAGGGAGGTGACCAGAACACAAGTAAACAATGACTAGAATAAAGAACATAAACAAGAGGAAACCAGATCCATAAGGAAATAACTAAACACATCTAATACAGGATCCCAGGGAGCAACAAAACTAAACAGAAGGAATCTAAATAAACCAGAATGAATAGAAAAGTACCTGACTGAGCAGAGAAAATAAACTCAAAAACCCAACAGGGTTCTGTAACAGGTTCTGTAACTGTTGGCTTATCTGACTGCACTCAGTCCAGGTTTTATATTTTCTAACACAACACCAAGGTGAATGAGCTCTGTTGCTGACTGAAGGGCTTACAAGTTCATCGCGGTGGCCGTAGACGTTTGCGGCTGTATTATTAGCACCAAGCTAATAACAGAACTCCAGGACTGGTTCATGTTCTTCCTCCTCATCTTCTAGGAGACTTACTAAGGCTGTGGAGCACAATGGACCACAATGGACCACCTCCTCCTGGATTCTGGGTTTTTGCAACAGAACAAGCAGGTTCCTCTACAGACTTAGAAGCAAAGACCTGAAGCTGGTAAGATCTGTGGGCATCTAAAATCCAGACCTTTCTTTCCTCCTAGGTGACAAATTTAGAGTGGAATCAGTATTTCCAGGACAAGTTGAAGCTTTAATTATATTGTTACCCTGAGCAGCAGCAGGTCCAAACATCCTCCACAAGACTGAGCAGGAGCCGCCATTAATGGATGCGCTTGTAAACTGCAAACATCCGTGCTCACAGTGAAAAGATGCGTTTCACCACCTGAAAGTTAAGCTGCAAAGAAAAAATAAGGTGATTGGGAGATGCCTCTCTGTGATGACCTTTTCAAGCCAAGGAAATTGATCAACTCCTGTATTCCAGCATTTTATTGTTTTGAATTTAAAACTTTAGAGGATTTGTTTCCTTGGAAATGTGAGAAAAATATGTCTCTTATTTGATGAGGCTAGCTGAGGTGCACTAATTACTCAAACACTCCTGGAAGGCACATATATCTGGTATTGTTTGGTCTACAGGTCAGTTTGCTGTCCCTGAAGGTGAGTGAGTTATGGGGAGACGTTTTGGTAGCTGAGGAGAACATGACATGTTTGTTTCTGAGCTCACGATTCCAACAACTTATGAGATATTTGGGGTTTCTTGATCACTTGGACCCATGAGGTTGTTAAGTAAATTTGCCTTTTGTTTGTTGCTTTGTGTTCCTGCCATCCCGAAGACAAAGTTCTTTGTTTGGCATTGGAGCCCAATGGCAGACTGTCCGAGCACCAGTGCAGACTAGTCCCAGCCCTGCCCAGACCCAAACGACCCCGGCCAAAATCCAGACCCCCCTCTCCGACTCCGACCCCCAACGACCCCTGTCCCCAGAGGGGGCCACAAAAAAATGAGGGATCCACCTGGTTAAAAGGAGCCCGTCAACCAGTGCCGCCCCAAGACGAAACAGTCACAACCCCCCCAAATAATTCTCATTCTCATCCCACCCCCCATGAACCCCGACATGAATTTCCCAATAGGGCCAAACCCGAACCAGGACACAGATATCAAACACATCCCCTCCCCACGTGGGGCACACCCCCACAGGAGAGCTCCATCCCCAAAAAGCCTATGAACACACATCCATATAGCTCATATAGCAGTGCACACAGCACCCTCCAAGCAACCCCACCGCATCCCACTATACACCACACAGTGTGTGACACTGCTTGCAATGCCCCCGCAACCACACAAACACACCACATAACCACCAACCCACCCTTCTACTGTCTGATCTCTTCTACTGTCAGTATCCGAGGGTATTACTTTTGTTCACAGTGTTTTGGTTCGGTATAACCTGATGTAGATAAATGTGTCCCTCTGGACTCTGGTTGAAGCTGAAGTCTTTCTGCTCAATAAAGTTGTGAGATTGTGACCTCAGTGCTTATTATTTTTTTAGAAGTGTGTCATTCCTCTGCTTGGATCATGATTCAGATTCTCCTTGAAGATGTGAGGAGAAGATTGTTCTGCTCACTTCTTGTCTCAACTGTGGTCAGATGAGACAGTCTGAGTCTCATCTGACTGACCTTTTCAGAAACAGAGATTCTAGGTGGGTCGGCTGTGAAAGAAAGGATGAATATCTATTCCACTCCTTAGTATGGTGGAGGATCTGTGATGCTGTGGGCTAATTTCTCTTTCAAAGGCCCTGGAAACCTTGTTAGAGTGTATGTCCTCAAAAGATCTCTGAAATACCAGAAGATTTTATTGAAAATCTGGTGACCTAAATCATGTAGAAAACCTACAGGGGGCGCTGAAGAGAAAAAGAACCAGAACTCTGGACCATCTGGAAATTAACAGTCATTCCTCTCCTGAAATGTTTCCAGAGAAGACTGAATTCTGTCCTGTTAGAAACAGCAGGGGGCGCAATATCTGTTCAACGGGGATTTTATTAAGAACAGTTATTTTCTGTTGTGTGATTTCTGCCTGCTGAATAAATCTCCAGTTTGTTCCTAAAAGATGGATCAGAACCATACTTCAGACGGCTGTATTCTCTGCCCTACTAGAGGGTGACACGGGAGTGGATTTTCTCTCCTGTCTCATCCCGCTCCCACAGAAAAATGTCTTGTCCCATCCTAATCCCAGGCCAGCATAACAAAAAAAATCCTGTCCCGTCCCACTCCTGGTAAATTGACTCCCACTCCTGTGCCACTCCCATTTTTAGTTTTCTTCATTTAGTCTTTTGACAATTTCTTTGAAAGACCAGTTAGGTCCCTGTTTTTAGCTGTAGTAAAGGCCAGTTAATGTAAAAAGAATAATAATGAAGAAATAATAAAATATTAAACAAGGAAACAGACCATGCCTATCTTAGCTGAATAAACAAAATGTACATAATTGTATTTTACTCATTTATTAAGTGATTGTTTCCTTTGAACAATGACATCACTTTTATGTTTCAAGTTGCTGAAACGAAAGAAAAATGCACCTAGTAAGAGAAATGTTCTTGTTGAACAAAAGGACAAAAAGGTATTACCTTCATAATTTAGAAACTGTACCTCAATGGTTCACAGCCCTGGTCCTCAGGGACCCCTTCCCTGCTAGTTTTAGATGTGTTTCTGCTCCAGAACACCTGATTTAAATTCTGACATGACCTCCTATACAGGCATCAAGAATGGAGGGTCAAACTGGACAACATTAATACAATAAAATCATCATTAAATAAATAAATGTTGTGAATGTCCCATAAGTGAAGTAAATGTAACATGAAAGAAATGTAACATTAAATGTACCATTAAATTAAAGGTACCATTTATTTATTTAATACATCATTAGAAACAATAAATGTACCATTATATCATGAAATGGAATATTATGCAATTAAATGTGCCACTGAATAATTACGTATAATTTTAAAGACGACATGACGTAATTAGTGGTACACTTAATATTTAATGATGTATTAAATAAATTGTACATTTAATGGTACATTCAATTTTTTTCTATTTCACAACATATTTATTTAATATCTTCCCTTAATGAAGCCTTTCTATACGGAGTCCGCGAGGGGACAAGGGGGGATTTTTTCTCTTTTGTGTCCCCACGCAATAGTCTTTGCGTTATTTCACAATACTTTGTGGGATAATTTCCAAACCAGATAACTGCAAAAATGAAACAAACACTACACCCGTTTTGATATTTATTGAGTTTTATTTTGAAATCAGCATTTAATAAAATGATCTTCAATCAGACTAAAAGACAGTTATTATCCACAAGCTGTCAAACAAACTACTGAACTCTGGACCATAAAACTGCACGAAACCACATCTGTTACACTTTATTTCCTTATTACTGCTGCATGATGGGTACTTTGTTTTGTACGCCATTAGTGTTTTTGTTTTTATCGTGATTTGAACGGTTCTTCTTATCCTAAACATTTAATCACATTGTTTACTGCGTGTTAACCTGCATATGACAAATAAACCATATCAATCACATATCAGTGTTTGTTTTATGAGCAGTTTATCATCTGTGCTGTTGCTCCAAAATGCTGAACGCAAAAGTATTGCGTGGAGACGCAAAAGTAATAAATTTCTCCATGTCCCCTCACGGGCTTCCGTACCTTACCTCTTAAATCTTTAGAGCACATGCAGCAGTTTTGTTGGTCAGATGAGACTTGACACATGATGGTACTTTTGGTTTGATGAATGAAGAGAAGCAGGGTTGATTTAATCCAGAATCTGTCTAACAAGTGTCCTTTAATCTCTGGTGAACTTGATTACGACTAAACACGTTTTACAAGCAGCATACTGCGTGTTAAAACCGCTACATTCAACTCTCCTGAAGTTCAGTAATATTTGTGACTTTCCTGTCAGCTCTATGAGTTTAATAGATACGTCCTTATTTCTGACTTTACGTTACAAATCCAATTTTACCACGTCCAGTTCTCCACCTGCGTTTGCTCCCTCCATCCTGAACGCAGGTGGAAAACATCGATCAGAAGCACTGTTGGCTTGTGGGTCGTGTAGTTCGTTTGACTCACATTATAGTTTAGGCTTCTTGGAAAAAAATTACACAATGGCGGCATCGATCCAAGTTTTTTTTCTTAAAGTTTATAACAAAGTCTCAGTTTTACATTTCCAAAGACAATTGATCCTAGTTTATTTTCCCTCCTATTGGTTAGCTCCCGCTCCCGTCTGCTCCAGTTCATGTTTTAATCCTGTACCGTCCCAATCACGGGATCTTTACTGATGCTGTCTCCCGTCCCGCGGGTTTCCCGTGGGAATCCCGCGGGAAACCCGTGACCCGTGGGACTCCCGAAAAAATGTCAGCCTCTCTGCCCTACATGGACTGGAGGTTCATCAGCGCCGCCTCGTTGGTGTTAGAGATCAAACCAAAGCAGATCTGATCTGAGATCTGCGACATTAATCAAACAAACTACAGAAGCCCTTAAAGGACAAAACAGCAAAAACAGCACCAATACTCAGGGGTTTAGATCATTTAGTAGCAACTTTGTTACGGTTGCTTTAACTCTGAGAAGTAGAAGGAAGGTTTTAAAGTTTAATCAACAGGATCAATGAATCACCTCATAAACTGTTGTTTCATATTTATTTATATGTTGAACAGGAAACTAATTCATAATCAATACTGAGGTGAAAACTAAACATGAAGGTAAAAATTTGTCCTTTCAGGACTTCTGTAGCTATTAAATAAAGATGCATTCAGAAATGTTTCAAAGGTTTAATAATTTTCAATGTTTCTCCAGAACTTTCCCTCAGTCTCATTTCCTCAAACCAGCCTCCAGGTCAGGAAATCTGCAGCCAGGAATTACAGGTTTTCCAAGAAGCACAGATAGTTCACTGGGTTGACGTCTCACTCTGACCGAAATCGGTGCTCCAAACTGTGTCTCTTCTCTGTCCTCCTGCTTGCCAGTGTTCTGCCCTCTGCCTCCCCCTAGTGGTGGTTCTCAGTTCCTGCGCTGCTCCTGGTCTTTCCTGCGCTGTTTTTCCTTCTGTTTCTCCAGTTTGTCCAGAGCTTTTCTCTCCTTCTCCACTGCAGTTTGGACGTCTTTGATGCGACGTTTCAAAGCACTGCGATCAGATGAACTGAGCACGCCCAGACCCTGCGAAGGACAGACACAGCAGAGGGTTAGAGTTCCTCTGGAAGAGCAGTCTCATCATCATCATCAGCATGGTCACCTTTAGCTTGGTGCCGTCCATCTGCAGCAGCTGCTCTCCATCAATGTTTCTGGCACTGAATTCTGGGATGTACTGGTCCATATGAAGTCCTTGGAGCCACTGACAAACCTCTTGGGTCGTCCAGGAGGAGACGGAGGAGGTGGGCTCGTCACAGGGCTGGAGGGAGGGAGAAAGGAGGAGTAGATGAATCTCACGGAAACATACTGAGAGATTCACTACCAGTCAAAAGTTTTAGAGCCACTTTCTCATTTAATGGTTTTCTTTATGTTTATGATTATTTCCATTGTACGTAGATTCTGACTAAAGGCGTCAAAACAGTGAATGAACACATGGGATTATGTAGCCAACGATAAATTGTAAAATAACCTTAAATATGTTTTATATTTTAGATTCCTTAAAGTAGCCGCCCTTTGCTGTGATGACTGAAATATTAACCTTTGACCTTCTTTCAATGAACTTCTGGGAAGTTCTTTCAAGACTCTTTGGTAAACCATCTCAGGTGACCACCTCATGAAGATCATGGAGAGAACGCTAAGAGAGCAAAGCAGTAATCAGGGCAAAGGGAGGCTGAATCTAAAATATAAAAATGTTTAGTTATTTTACACGTTTTGTTTACTACATAATTCCATGTTTGTTCATTCATAGTTTTGTTGCCTTTGGTGAGAATCTACAACGTAAATAGTCATGAGAATAAAGAGACCCATTAGGTGAGAACCTTCTGGCTGGTAGTGTGTATTGGCTTTTACCTCATCGGAGGACTGGGACAGGGTGTGGTACGGATGGGAGGATCTGGAGGTGGACTCTGCAGGAGGAGAGGTGGAGGAGGAGGTGTGAGGAGGAGAAAACTCCTCGCTGAGAGCCGACTCCTGTATGAGGAGGAGCAGAAACAACGAACTGATGAAAAAACGTCTCTCATTGTTTAGATTATTTATTGCAGTTCATTTAAAAACCAAGTTTATCTGGATAAAAACAATTTTCTTATCTGTTGTAACATTTTTTAAACATTTAGCAGTGATTACTCAGCAATTTGTTTTATCTAGTTGATGGTTTTGGGTTCTAATTTTACTGTAACTGTATAAAACAGAGCAGCAAACATTAAATCCTGCCGACATGAAGAGAATGTATCTTATTCTTCCGGACAAAGATTGCCTTTTAAAAGAGCATCTCACTGCAGGAAAATCAAAATATTACCTTTTACTTTTCAAAAAAAATCCTTTTTAATTACGCAGTAAGGAAGATTTGAGGACTGACAACCACCTCAGGTGAGAATCCACCTGCAGGTTTCAGAACTGAGTCTTTTATCTGTCACAGGAAACCTTCAGCAGCTCACTGATGAGTTTGAATCCTTCCTGGATCCCAGCAGAGCAGACAGACTCCAGCATCAGCCTCAGAATGAGACATCGCTGCTGCAGGTCTCTGCTGCAGCTCAAATGGGGCTTTAATGATGGAGGAGATGAGTCAGAAACCAGAGCTTCCTTCAGACTGAAACCAGCACATATCTCACCGACCACAAAGCAGACCACAGCTGACAGGTCATGTGACCCTGTCAGCTAGACAGAACCGATCCATGTGCTGCAATCGGATTCACTGTTCATTCAGATAACAGCATCAAATTGTAATTTGTGAATCATTCAGGGAAAAACAGATTATCAGGACCAAGCCAGGACGGGGACAGGAGGTTCTGACAAAAAAAACGAGAAACACAGGAAGTCTAAGTGAGACTAGGATCACTGACTGAGGACAGGTGTGCAGAATGGACGTGGGAGAACAGGTGAGAAACAGGATGGTAGGACAGGAAGTCTGCTGAAATCCAGAACATTTTGATATTCAGGAAACAGCTAGACTGAGATCCAAGCTGAACTCCAGCAGTTTGACCACAAACAGATCATATCTGGTTGTGTCTTCTTCTTCTGCTCTGCGTTTATTGTCCCTTTATCTCCAATGGAACAAACATGTTCAACTAAAACTGAAGCTTCTACTGTTTGTGTTGCCTCCATTCTAGCTCCACCTGTCCAGGTAATCTTCTCCATGCTCTGCCCCACCTGGAACTCTCTCAACTTCTGCTCTAATCCTTCTCTCTCAGATGTTGTGGAGATATCAGGAGGACATGATCACAACACTGAACGCATAAAGGCCGAATACATTTTCCAAGTATTATTAATGTTTTCTACCTGTTTGGTTTAATTTCAACCAGAAAAACTGCCAGATCTCTTCTGGTCTCTGAACTTTCTTTGACGACTACTTCACCTTTAAAGAATTTTTTTGAAATTGAGATTCATTTAAAGAACATTTTCCTGTTCTGTCTGTAGTTCTGTTGCCTTTAATTCCCACATGCACTGGTACCCAACAGAACAGCACGTTTATTCCAGTTGTTCCACATCTACAGGATCTCAGATTCCAGTTACTTCATCTCTTATTTTATATAAAGCAGAACTTCCTACCATCCTTCATCATTCCACCTGTGCCTGTCCCACTGATTCCTGTCAGAAAGTCTGCAGGGAAAAATGTTGCAGCTGGATCTGAAACTGGGCCTGGTTTTCAGGGGCACACGGTGCATTCAAGTACACCTTGTAAACTGTAAAAACTCTTTTTAAGTAACTACTTCTTGTCATTCATTCTTCACTCACACAGACATCACATATCAAAGTTTAACTGATGACTTGTTCAGGTTGTGATGCATCTGCTCTTGGTGATACCTGGTCTAGATCTTTCTGTTGGATCAGTTTTAACCTGCAGTCTGCCTCATTCAGGTCCTTCTCCTAAATCTCAGGATTCGTACTTTAGGCCTAAATAATAAAGTACCTGTGAGTGGGACTTCCTGGGCCTCTGGGAGCCCAGCGGGGGGATTTTGGGGGAACATGGAGGAGTCCCAGAGGAGGAGAAGGACCCCCGACCTTCAGTGAACCAGGAAAAAGAGACGAAGGATCCAGAGGACCGAGACGGACTCTCAGACGGCTCTCTGGGGACAACATGAGGATAGGAGACATGTCCAGCACCAGTTTATTGACTGGTTCTGGAGCAAACAGATAGCTGTGTTGGTGATGGACCCACCTGCTGCCCACAGAGAGCCTGTTGGATTTATCTTTCCTCACTCTGATGTAGGAACGTCTGAGCGTCACCCTGAGCAGAAAGGACACATCACTGACTGAGCCGAGGACAGTTGGACAGAAATATAGCTTTTTTATTTAAACTGTGCAGGACACTAAGAGAATGCAGATTATTCACCCTAAGTCCAGGAAACGTCTCTTTGTCTTCTTATCAAAGACAACGGTGGGACTGCCGGGATCAGCTGGGCTCGTGTCTCGACTCGTATCAGAAACCAGCACTGAAACACACAAGCTAGGAAATGAACTCAAGGAACAGACCACACAAGCAGGAACAGGAAACAGCACAAGACAACGCTGGGAGTTTCAGAGTGTTTCCGGATGTAAAAATCTGGAACATGTGCTGAATCACTGTATTCACAGGTGTGTCTCCAGGTGTTATCCAGGTGTGTTTATAGTTCTCAAAATCAGGAATATGCATTTACATTATTTACTGATGTTTTTCTATAGCAGTTTGAATTGTTTTGCATCTTTTTTCTAGGTGTGTTTATTGCTTCTATTGTTGGGAATATGTTAAATGTTAAATGACTGTACTTACAGGTGTGTTTCCAGGTGGGTATCCAGGTGTGTTTATTGCTAAACGACTCTATTTACAGGTGTGTAACCAGTGGTGTATTCAGGTGTATGTCCAGGTGCATTAAAGGTGTATTTTTAGGTCCTATAATCTATATCTATATTATATGTGCTAAATGAGTCTATAGACAGGTGTGAAACCAGGTGTGTGTCCAGGTATGTGTACCTTCACTGTCGGGCCTCCGGTTCCTCCTCGTGTAGACAGGTGAGCAGTCGGAGGAGGGGCAGGATTTTGATGGTGAGCTGCTCGGCGTCACCAGAGCCTCCTGAGACGTGGCATTAGTCAGCTGATGGTACCTTCCCCGTGGTGGAGTGACCAATGAGGCGCCCTCATCCTCTGGAGAACGACGCCCCTGAGACA